>NC_135172.1:12840844-13170522 GCF_041146795.1 Maylandia zebra | reverse complement strand
TGAGGTCCATATAGTTCTTCAGAATATCACATGACGAAAGACAAAAGAGGCTCCTCTGAAATGATGTGACTGCCTCGTTATGATTCATGATTCAAGCTTTCAAAAACACACGGGAATTATTTATTTGTGTGAACTTGTTACGGCCGAGACCGTTTCAGACGAGTGACAGGACTCAAACGCAAAACGCCGAACAGCTCGTAAGTATATTTTAAGAATAATGTTTAATGTTTACACAAAATATTCATAAACAAAAGGTGAGAGTAGACGTTAAACTAAGTAACGATCTGGTCCGGGTCAGAGAGGACAGCTATTCCAGGGATTGGACTGGAAAGCAAGTCACATAGGGTCCAGGAAAAGGTCGGGGTCACTGTAACAGAATGCAAATGTTCAAAACACAGATAAGGAGGCATATGAATATATTGTTGGCTCAGAATCCTCCTTCGTACTGCGTACTTGCCAACGGAGGTCGGAGATGACATAGAGGGGTGAGTAGTCCGGGTGTGTAAATCCAAAAAACTCCTGGCGTGGAGGCAGAGAGGCAGGTAGGTAATTTTGGTAATAGCCTGAGGGACTGCCAGAAGGTCCAGCATCCAAGTAGAAGCTCTTCGACAGGGGTTGACAGTTAGGTGTAGCTAAGAAGAGGCGCACAAAAAACAAACATATAGTGAGGCAAGGTGATTCACAAAAACACGTAGGGAATTATGGTGGTGGCCTGCACTGACTGATGTTAGCAGAGAATCTGGCGAAGAGAGATTGAGAACGCTGGCCTTATGAGTCCCCGGCTAATTACCCACAGATGTAAGCGATCAGCAAAAACACTGAGGCCCCTCCCAGGGGTGGAGACGCCGGCTCGGAGGGAGACACACTGGCACACACCCGGACCATGACAGTACCCCCCCTCAAGGGACGCCACCTGGCGGCCGACCAGCACCCGCCCCACGACGTGACCTAAGAAAATCAGAAACCATCACAGAGTCAAGCATCAAAGAACGAGGAACCCAAGAACGCTCCTCCGGCCCATAACCCTCCCAGTCCACCAAAAACTGCAGCCCCCTACCCCGCCGCCGCACATCCAGAATGCGCCGGACAGAGAACGCAGGGTGCCCGTCAACGAGCCGGGCGGGAGGCGGGGGCACCGGAGGCGGGCACAGACGACTAGACACCACCGGCTTCACCTGAGAAACGTGAAAGACCGGGTGAACCCGCAAGGCAGCAGGCAAACGGAGCTTGACAGCCGTGGGGCTGAGGACCCTGTCCACAGAATAGGGGCCGATGTAACGAGGAGACAACTTGCGGGAGGATGCCCTGAGAGGGATGCCCTGAGAGGGATGTCCTTCGCGGCGAGCCACACCTTCTGCCCCGGCGAGTAAACAGGCGCAGGAGACCGGCGACGGTCGGCACAGCCACGTTGGCGAGCCACAGCTCGCAACAGCGCCTCCCGCGTACGAGACCAGACCCGACGGCAGCGCTGCAGATGATGCTGGACCGAGGGGACAGCAAGATCAGCCTCCTCCTCCGGAAACAGGGGCGGCTGATAACCCAAAGAGGCCTCGAACGGTGACAGCCCAGTAGCAGACGAAACCAAGGAGTTGTGGGCATATTCCACCCACGGCAGATACGAGGCCCAAGTCGCAGGGTTATGACAGGTCACACAGCGGAGCGCGGCCCCAAGCTCCTGATTTAAACGTTCCGTCTGGCCGTTCGTCTGAGGATGGTAACCAGAGCTCAGACAAGGCCTGGCCCCCAAAGCAGCGCAAAAAGAACCCCAAACTTGGGACGAAAACTGCGGACCCCTGTCCGAAACTATTTCCACAGGAATGCCATGAAGCCGAAAAACATGGTCCAACAACAACGTAGACGTCTCAGCCGCAGTGGGCAACTTCTCCAAAGCGACGAAATGAGCAGCCTTAGAAAACCGATCCACGACCGAGAGAATAGTGGTCTTCCCAGCCGAAACCGGGAGTCCCGTAACAAAATCCAGGGCGATGTGGGACCAAGGGCGATGAGGCGTAGATAACGGCTGCAACAGCCCAGCAGGACGGTGAGTACGCGACTTACACCTGGCACACAAAGGGCACGCAGCCACATATTCCCGAACATCTTTGTCCAGAGTGGCCCACCAAAAATGTCTCTTAACCATAGAAGTCGTCCTGCCCCTGCCCGGGTGACACGCAAACCTCGAAGCGTGCACCCATTCCAGTACCTTGGAGCGAGCAGCCGCGGGAACAAAACGCCGGTTAGTCGGTCCCGTGCCCGGATCCGGTTCCGTCCGGAGGCCCCGGTTGATGGCGTCCTCCACCTCCCAGGTAATAGCCCCCACCGTACAGCCGGCCGGAAGAATGGTGGAAAACTCCGCCGGACCCGCGTCCGAGTCAAACTGCCGAGAGAGGGCATCCGGTTTGGTGTTGCTGGAACCCGGGCGATAGGAAATGGAAAAGTTAAAACGTGCAAAAAACAGCGACCAACGAGCTTGACGTGCATTCAACCTCTTCGCACCGCGTAGGTACGTCAAGTTCTTATGATCCGTCCACACCAGGAACGGTAGCGCCGCGCCTTCCAGGTGATGACGCCACTCCTCCAACGCCAACTTAACGGCAAGCAGTTCCCGGTCCCCCACATCATAGTTCCGTTCCGCTGGTGAAAGCCGCCGAGAAAAAAAAGCGCACGGTCGCAGCTTAGAGGAGGGGCCGGCACGTTGTGAAAGCACAGCCCCCACCCCCACATCAGAAGCATCCACCTCCACAATAAAAGCCTTAGACGGGTCGGGTTGAGCGAGGACGGGCGCAGTAGAAAACAGATGTTTCAGTTTCGTGAACGCGCCGTCTGCTTCGGCGGACCAGCCGAACGGAAGCTTCGTAGAGGTAAGGCGTGTAAGCGGAGCCGCCACCAGACTGTAGTTCCTTATGAACCGACGATAGAAATTCGCAAATCCCAAAAACCCCTGGAGTTGCTTGCGAGTAGAAGGCACAGGCCAGTCCGTGACCGCCTTCACCTTAGCCGGATCCGTCTTCACCTGCCCCCCTGCCAAAATGTATTCCAGGAAAGAGACCGATGTCAAATGAAACTCACATTTCTCAGCCTTGGCATACAGTCTGTTTTCCAAGAGGCGTTGAAGGACAGCTCGGACATGTGAATGATGCTCAGCCAAAGTTTTAGAAAAAATAAGAATGTCATCTAAATAGACGAACACAAAACGGTCGATGAAATCCCGTAGGACATCATTTATTAGGGCCTGAAACACCGCTGGAGCGTTCGTTAAACCGAAAGGCATAACGAGATACTCGAAATGGCCCAGGGGGGTATTAAACGCGGTCTTCCACTCGTCACCCTGACGGATTCGCACCAAATGATAAGCATTGCGAAGATCTAACTTAGTGAACACCGTGGCACCCTGTAGCGATTCAACAGCGGAGCTAATGAGTGGCAAGGGATACTTATTTTTAATAGTGACGTCATTCAAGCCCCTGAAATCAATACACGGCCGAAGAGACCCATCCTTCTTGTCTACAAAAAAAAAAACCCAGCCGCCACGGGGGATGAAGACGGACGGATTAACCCAGCCGCTAGTGAATCCCTAATATACTCCTCCATCGCAGCACGTTCTGGCCTAGAGATACTATATAACCGGCTCTTGGGCAGGGACGCTCCGGGGAGCAAATCAATCGCACAGTCATAAGGACGATGGGGCGGTAGAGACTGCGCTTTGATCTTACTGAATACTTCCCGCAAATCATGATACTCAGGCGGCACCCCGGAGAGATCGGGGACATATTCGTCAGTCCCCGTAGCCTCCCCCGGGCCGGGAAAACGGGCGGAAGTCAGACAATTTGAGTGGCAAAAAGGGCTCCAGCTGACAACCCTTTGCCCCTCCCAATCCAAGTGCGGATTGTGTAAGTGTAACCCAGTGTTAATTTGGTTATCTAGTGGGAGGGGCTATGAGCTCACGTGGCTTGTAGCTGTGCCAGAGAGCAAGCTGGGGTGAGCTAGCGGGGAATATCGCCTTCTGCAGTAGCCTTGAAAAGGACTATTGTTCGTTCTCCTGCCAGGTAAAAATCTGTTTCGTATGTATATTATACTATTCCATGTGTTATCATGTGTTTGCTATGATGTGATGTGTAGTAATGGTTATTAAGGTGCTAATCGCTAATCGAGGCTAAGCTAGCAAGCTCGACAATTAGCCGCCATGCTAAGCGGACGTTGGTAGCCAAGTTCGTATGTCACTATAGGGCTATGAGCTCACGTGGCTTGTAGCTGTGCCAGAGAGCAAGCTGGGGTGAGCTAGCGGGGAATATCGCCTTCTGCAGTAGCCTTGAAAAGGACTATTGTTCGTTCTCCTGCCAGACGCTTCGCTGCTGTGCTGCCTTACTGCTGTGCTGCCTCGCTGCTGTGCTGCCTTACTACTGTGCTGCCTTACTGGTGCCATTAAAGGACAGCGGCCGCCATCCCTTCATCCATCCGGACCTTGATTATTTGGACCGAAGTACTCACACACACGCCCGCACTCAGTGCCATACACTCTCTTTATTTTGCTGGCCAGCTAATACCATTTGTTTTTTTTGTTTTGTTTTCATTCACAAAGACTATCCAAAGACATTTTGGTTATTGTCAAATAGACACTCTTTGATTACGGACTGAGGAGGTTGTGGTGTTACAACCCCAGGACTGAGGAAAAGGACTCTTTACATAATATATTCACTTGTCTCCTGGTTAGGAAAAGTGACTATTGATGGAAATATTTTTCTTCTTCTTGTCTTTGTTTACATTGTATCCCAGAGAAGTTTAAGTTGTTCAGGTTGAAACATTTGCACTTAAAGTCGGTTAAGTTTCCTTTGATATATCAGTGTCAAGCTGATGTTTAAGAGGGTATGTTAAGGACAGATGTGCTCCAGTCCATCAATCCTTTAAAGTGTTGGATACCGATGGTAAATTGCCATCAGACCCTAAATAAATTGTCCTCTGCTGTTATCCATATTGCTTCACTCATTCTTTGGTGAGTAGACGTATTGGTTACAACTAAGAGTAGTAGGAAAAAATTGGCGCCCGAACAGGGACTGGAGCGCATCACTAACTTTATCCTGAAGCACATGCTCAGACATCTGTGAATTCATCTACTGCTTTGCAGAGAGAGACAATGGAGTTTTGTGACAGGTATGGTTTTGATCCAGAGTACACTGTTTTGTTAAAAGGGGCTAAAGCCGGGATTAAACTACAAGAGGTGCAAAGAGCATTCGCTTTGCTGGATCACGTTGTCAAAATTCAACGAATAGATAGTCTCCCTGACACTATTTTGTGTCAGTTCATGGAGTGCATTACCCCAATGCTCTTAGATGGAGAACATTCAGCAGATGGGGAGTGTTGGGAGGTTATTCAGATAGATGAGTACTGTCCTCAGGGACCTGACAGTTTTCACCTGGCGCATGATGTGGTCCCCCTCGCTCGAGCAATTGATGATGTGACTGCTAGTTTCAGAGAACAAGTAAACGAACTGGCATTAGCATATAATGTGAGCCCCATGACTTTAAATCAGGCTGCAGTGAGCCACATGTGTGGGAAAAATGATACATATAAGGGGTTAGCTACCTCAACTCCTGCCTTGGGAGTTAAAACTCAGTCCACACCAGGTCCCAGGTCAACTGCCGCCTGTGATGATGGCCATGTGCCCAAGGCTAAACAGGCACTTGATGCGGACTCCCTGCTTGTTGATCCTTTGCCAGCGGAGGTTCAGAGAGTCATTGTGGAGCACATTGTAAAACATGACTCGCCCATGCACACTCCCTCTGGTTTTGAGCTCCGCTCATTTTCAGGAAACTCTCCAAAACCCCCTAATGAGGTAGAGTACAGGGTATGGCGACTTAGAGCTAAACAGGTACTAAATGACTCTACCCTTTCCGAAGGGCAGCAGCGCCGTGTTTTCCTCGATAGCTTGGCTAGCCCTGCTTTGAATGTGGCCCTTTCTATTGGGTCTCAAGCATCACCAAAAGACTATCTCGATGAGCTTGACAAGGCTTATGGCAATGTCACTGGAGGTGAAGAGCTGTATATCCAGTACCTAGAGACTCATCAGAATAGTGGAGAAAAGGCATCTGATTACTTGCGCCGACTCCAGACGTTGCTGCAGGAGGTAGTTGACGGTAATGGCATACCTAGAAGTGATTTTGATGTTCAGCTACTAAAGCAGTTCCTCAGAGGTTGCTGGGATGACTCTCTAATTGCCACTCTGCATCTAAAAGAAATAGTGGGATCTGCACATCATGTTATTCCCACTTTCTCAGAGCTGCTTTTTAAAATCAGAACGCATGAGAAAGAGAGTCAGTTAAAAGAAATGCGCAGGAGACGTTACATGAGCGGCACCTCAACTAAAGTGCAGGCTCGAACACTCGTAGCCACAGATGACGGCAGGCATTCTGGCACACCTCCCACAGCGCTGGATGCTTGTACCAGAGAGCAACTGGAGGAAAGAATCAGGCAGCTAGAAGCAGAGCTAATGAACAGCTCATCTGCAGCAAATTCTCAGTGTCCCAAAAGTGATAAAACTAGGCAGAAGCTATCGCACAGAACCAAAATCCACAATCCAGCTCCACCAACTCCTGCTAGGCTACCTGGTGATCATAAAAGGGTTGGGAAATTTTGCTATAATTGTGGGGAGGATTCACATATGTTGCCACAATGTTCAAACCCAACCAATGCCATATTAGTGCAAAAGAAATTGTGTGAGAGGCACAGTGCTGGGCAAAGCCAGTGTTCAATGGCTCAGCGACAGAATAGTCCACAGTCCAACTTGCTTTTAAACCAGTAGGAGCTCCTGCTGTGGAACGAGCAGGAGCTGATGGTCAGAGCAGTTCCAAGCCTTCAAGCCAGTGCATGTACGAAGCCCCAGCTCCAACGGTGCCTCCCCAGTTTCCTCAGGGTCTAATTGGGGAGCCTTGTGATGGTTTAGCATGGTTAGATCAAGTTCCGTGTCGGTGTTTAATTGACACCGGGTCCCAAGTGTCAATAATATCAGAGTCATTCTATTCTCGCTATCTTTCTCATAGAGAACTGCTCTCTATAAAAGAGGTACTGGACATCGAAGGTGCGGCTGGACAAAAGGTACCATATGTGGGGTACATTGAGGCTAAAGTTCAGTTCCCTGAAAGTGCTTGTGGCACAGACAAGTGTTTCAACATCTTAGCATTAGTTAGTCCAGATCAATCGTACAATGATAAGTTTTCTCTTCTTGTGGGCACAAATGTGTTAGGTCCCATGCTACAAGACTGTCAAAAAAAGGGTGGAGCAAAGTTTCTGCAGACTCTACCCATTGACACTAACTGGGTCATGGCATATACCAAATGTTTCAAGCAGGCTGACCCCCAAGCAGACGAGGTCAAAGCCCTCCGTGTTGCACTCTCCAGCAAGGTACCGGTGCATTTGAAACCAGGTGAGGTGTATACTTTGAAAGCCATCTGCCACACTAAACCTGGGAGCGATAAATTTCAGGCTCTTGTGTGTAGCTCGGAGGACACACCTACACCAGGGGGGTTTATCATCTATGACCAGATAGTTGATGTAAAACCTATGTCTCACTGTAAGTTTAAAGTTGCGGTCAAAAATGCCTCTCGGCGGGGCATCACACTGTATCCTGGAACAGCTATTGCTGAGTGCTCCCCCATTGATTGGGCGGTTCCTGTTGCACTCCCTGATCTGAACCCCCAGCCCGAAGATGCTCCTCTGCAGGCACAGTCCCTGCTAGCTTCTCATAGCGAGGACAGTAACCAATCTGCCGTGCTTCTTGGCCTTGATTTTGTGGACAGCCCGATATCACCACAATTCAAAGAGCACATACAGGCTAGAATTGTCAAAGAAGCATCAGATGCTTTCTCGAAACATGATCTTGACGTTGGTAGTGTGACGGGGGTCAGTCACCGCATTGAGTTAGAACCTCATGTCCCATTCAAAGAGTGGACAAGACGTGTTTCGCCCGCTGATTTCAATGATTTGAAAAGACACCTCCAAGACCTTTTGGCAACAGGCATTATAGAGGAGTCACATAGCCCCTATGCCTCTCCAGTAGTGCTTGTAAGGAAAAAGAATGGGGAACTGCGAATGGTTGTAGATTACCGGAGACTAAACAACCTCACCAAAAAGGACGCATACCCATTGCCTCGTATAGAGGAGACGTTCACTCTGCTCTCTGGTTCAAAATGGTTCACTGTTTTAGATCTCAAGAGCGGGTACTATCAACTTGAAGTTGAGCCATGTGATCGACCCAAGACAGCATTTACAACGCCGTTTGGAACATGGCAATTTCGGAGGATGCCTCAAGGCTTGACTAACTCCCCTGCCACGTTTCAACGGACAATGGAGAAAGTGATGGAGGGAATTAACCTCCAGGAGGTTGTTGCATTTCTAGATGACCTCATAATCTTCTCCAACTCACTGGAAGAGCATGAAGAGCGGGTGATGAAGGTCCTTAAGCGCATTGCTGAGTTTGGTCTGAAGTTATCCCCTTCTAAATGCAAGTTCTTCCAAACCTCCGTGAAATATCTGGGGCATGTAATATCTGCCCAGGGGATCCAGCCTGACCCAGACAAAATTACTGCTGTGAAAGACTGGCCATGCCCACAAACTGCCAAAGAGCTTCGGTCATTCCTAGGTTTCACGGGGTATTACAGGCGGTTTGTGAGGGATTATTCTTGCATTGTCAGGCCTCTCAATGACTTGTTAAAGGGAGAACTAGCCCCCAGGCATAAAGGCCAAAAACATTGGCCACGAACAAAGTCACCCTCACTTGGGGCAAAATGGACCCCTGCCTGCCAGGCTGCTTTTGACCTTATCGTTGAAAAACTGATTTCAGCACCTGTTCTGGCTTTCGCCAACTGGCAGCTCCCGTACGTAGTACACACAGATGCCAGTATGTCAGGCCTGGGAGCAGCGTTGTATCAGGTTCAAGACGGCCAGACTCGAGTAGTAGCTTATGCTAGTCGTGGCCTCTCCAAAAGCGAAAAGAATTACCCTGTACATAAATTAGAATTTCTCGCCCTCAAGTGGGCAGTAAGTGAGAAGTTCCATGATTATTTGTATGGGGCTAATTTCAAGGTGCTGACTGATAACAACCCTTTGACGTATGTGTTGACCAGTGCGAAGCTTGATGCTGCAAGTCACAGATGGCTTGCTTCTCTGTCGATTTACAACTTTGACATACACTACAAATCTGGCCAACATAACACTGATGCTGACGGGCTCTCTAGGAGGCCTCATGGACCCTCAGAGGAGGACGAGGAGTCCCTGGAGACAGACAGAAGAATCTCCAGCATGCTGGACTGTGCTAGTTTGTCCCCTGAGGAGTTTAAAGTTCTCGATGGGGAGGCAATGAGTACTGTGTGTAAGCGTCATAGTGTCAATGTCAACACGATCTTAGGTGAAGGCACACAGACAGTCGACACTGTAATCCCTGCCGTGGAAACACTCTTGTGCAATGACAGTGCGGTTCCTGATGACCTTGAGGATCCGGTCCCCCTACCTGGCCAGTCAGCCCTACCGGGAATGTCTATGGTGGACTGGTATCAGTTACAGAGAAATGACAGCTCTTTAGCCCGCATCATAGGCATTTTAGAGACTGGGGATGAGACTTTTGACAGAAAGTCTGAGGAACCTGAGGTGGTTCTGTTTTTACGGGAGAAATCAAAGTTACTTCTAGTTGATGGGGTGCTATACCGTAGAGTTTTTGATCAAAAGGGGAAGGCCTTCCATCAACTTGTCATCCCTAATAGCCATCGAGAGAGAGCTTTCCAAGGTGTTCATGACGAGACAGGTCACATGGGTATTGAGAGAACCTTAGAACTGGCTAGAGCGAGGTTTTACTGGCCAAAAATGGCTAGCTACATTGAGAACAAGTGTAAAACATGTGAGAGGTGTGTGAAACGAAAGGCACGAGTGCAGAAAGCCTCTAAACTTGTCAACATCAAAGTCAGTGGTCCCCTCGAGTTAGTGTGCATAGATTTTCTGACAATAGAACCCGATTCGAGAGACACCAGGAACATCCTAGTACTAACTGATCATTTTACAAAATATGCACAGGCATATCCCACGAGAGATCAGACAGCGAAAACGGTGTCCACAGTGTTATGGGAGAACTTCATCAGTCACTACGGGTTTCCTCGCAGAATCCATAGTGATCAAGGTGCTTGTTTTGAATCTGAAATAGTGGCAGAGCTTTGTAAACTAGCAGGGATTACAAAGTCCCGTACGACACCCTACCATCCACGTGGAAATCCAGTGGAAAGATTCAACAGGACTCTGTTGGACCTCCTCGGAACTCTGGAGGATAAGAAAAAAGAGGAGTGGAGGAAGTATGTTCGCCCCCTTGTACATGCTTATAACTGTACAAAACATGACGCAACTGGAGAAGCGCCCTTCCTTCTGATGTTTGGTAGAGAGCCACGCCTTCCGATTGATCTCTGTTTTGGACATAGTCCACGTGGCCACAGCACCAGAACACATATTCAGTATGTACGAGAACTAAAGAGTAGGCTGAAGTATGCATACGACCTAGCCTCAAGAAATGCTGAGAAGAGACAATTGTTGAACAAAAGACGCTGGGATGCTAAGGTTACTGCCCTTCCATTGGAAGTGGGTGACAGAGTCCTGGTAAGGAATCTGAGCCTAAGAAAGAAACACAAAATCTCTGATAAGTGGGAGCCTATTGTGCACATCGTTGTTAAGCAGACGGATGAGTCTATCCCGGTTTATGTGATTAGGCCAGAGGATGCAGAGGGCAGAGAGCGAGTTCTGCATCGTGACATGCTTCTTCCCTGTGGGTTCCTACCGGTTAACCTGCAATGTGACAGTCAGGATGTGCTAACCAGTTCGGTTCAACCTCTCATGAGAGTGGATGCAGGGAGCAACACAGAAGAAACTCGGCTGGAGGAGGAGTTTGGGCAAGACGAGGAAATAAACTTTACATCCAGCCAATTTCCTGACAATGACTTGTTGGCGGATCAAAGGGATGTTCTGGGAGAACAGGAGGCGTCCCAGCCACAGTATCCTCTGAATCCTGGGGCACCTGAATTCATTGTAGATCTGACAGGATCGGAGACAGCAAACGATGAGGAGGTGCTCAGCCCAGCCCCAACATGTGGTAGGCCACAAAGGAGGAGAGTGCCACCGGCTTATCTCAGTGACTATCAGGTCGGCTACAAAGTCGATTGTAAGCATCACAGTTCCAATGTGCCGATGACACTTGCATTGCTCAATAACTTTTTCCTGTCATTACAACAACAGATTGCTGGGTTAGTGCAATCTCTGTCGGGTGATAGTGACGGGGACGTCACACTTTAAGCAGGGGTGGATGTAACCCAGTGTTAATTTGGTTATCTAGTGGGAGGGGCTATGAGCTCACGTGGCTTGTAGCTGTGCCAGAGAGCAAGCTGGGGTGAGCTAGCGGGGAATATCGCCTTCTGCAGTAGCCTTGAAAAGGACTATTGTTCGTTCTCCTGCCAGGTAAAAATCTGTTTCGTATGTATATTATACTATTCCATGTGTTATCATGTGTTTGCTATGATGTGATGTGTAGTAATGGTTATTAAGGTGCTAATCGCTAATCGAGGCTAAGCTAGCAAGCTCGACAATTAGCCGCCATGCTAAGCGGACGTTGGTAGCCAAGTTCGTATGTCACTATAGGGCTATGAGCTCACGTGGCTTGTAGCTGTGCCAGAGAGCAAGCTGGGGTGAGCTAGCGGGGAATATCGCCTTCTGCAGTAGCCTTGAAAAGGACTATTGTTCGTTCTCCTGCCAGACGCTTCGCTGCTGTGCTGCCTTACTGCTGTGCTGCCTCGCTGCTGTGCTGCCTTACTACTGTGCTGCCTTACTGGTGCCATTAAAGGACAGCGGCCGCCATCCCTTCATCCATCCGGACCTTGATTATTTGGACCGAAGTACTCACACACATCCGCACTCAGTGCCATACACTCTCTTTATTTTGCTGGCCAGCTAATACCATTTGTTTTTTTTGTTTTGTTTTCATTCACAAAGACTATCCAAAGACATTTTGGTTATTGTCAAATAGACACTCTTTGATTACGGACTGAGGAGGTTGTGGTGTTACAACCCCAGGACTGAGGAAAAGGACTCTTTACATAATATATTCACTTGTCTCCTGGTTAGGAAAAGTGACTATTGATGGAAATATTTTTCTTCTTCTTGTCTTTGTTTACATTGTATCCCAGAGAAGTTTAAGTTGTTCAGGTTGAAACATTTGCACTTAAAGTCGGTTAAGTTTCCTTTGATATATCAGTGTCAAGCTGATGTTTAAGAGGGTATGTTAAGGACAGATGTGCTCCAGTCCATCAATCCTTTAAAGTGTTGGATACCGATGGTAAATTGCCATCAGACCCTAAATAAATTGTCCTCTGCTGTTATCCATATTGCTTCACTCATTCTTTGGTGAGTAGACGTATTGGTTACATAAGCACAGCCAGGTATAACCCAAAGTGAGCGGAGAATCAGGTGAATCGAGGACAAAAAAGGTGAGTTTCTCCCTATGATTCCCCGAAGTGCACAGTGACACTGGACCAGTGTGAAAAGAAATTTTAGTGAAAACCTGGTTATTAATCGCTCTAACTGGAATGGGCGGCTCAAGGCGCACGAGCGGAACGCCTAATCGTTCAGCGAGATCGAGACTGATTAAATTCTGTTCAGAACCAGAATCTAATAAGGCTGTGCACGAATGACTAATCTGTAGCATCTCCAAGGTGACAGGGAGTTGTAAACGGGGTTTCTGACCAGAATTCGAACCGCCCACCCGTATCCCCGATTCTACCGGCGGGCGACACCTTTTCCCTCCTTCGGGCATGCAGCAATCAAGTGTTCCAGCGAGCCACAGTAAAAACAGGCATGAGCCCGACGCCGCCGCTCCCTCTCCTCCGGTGTCAACCGTGACCGGCCAATCTGCATAGGCTCCGGCTCGGGATTAGTGACGTAAGCCGAGGCGACAAACTCATGCGAGTCCACAGTCGGAGGCGGCGACGGTGACGTACCCGGAAACGAGCGCGGTAAACGGCGCTGGGATTTGTAGTTCCTGTCCCTCTCCCTGTCACGCAACCTGTTGTCAATGCGAAGGGAGAGGGACGCCAGTTCCTCAAAAGATTTTGGCTCATCACGGGAGGCAAGCTGGTCTTTCATACCCTCGTTCAATGCCCGGAAAAACACCCCACGCAGAGCGTCGTCAGGCCAACCGGTTTTAAGATATCTTATTAGAATCCGCAATAAATGTGCGTGGAGAACGACCGAAAACAAGGTCGACCTGAAGCAAAAACCCGCTACAACTCCCTGGATCCCCTGAAAATGGTTCGGGCTCCGGGGACGTAGCATCACGGAAAGCTGATGTAGGTGGAGATGCAACGGCAACAGGTTGAGGCAGAGGAGCTGGTGTACCGGAGTCTTGGCCCGCGGGGCCCGAGGCGGAACCAGCAGCAGTAGAAATATCCGCTTGTAGAGCCTGGAGGGACTCCAGTATTTTACTTTGGCCATCTCTAAGAGTCTGCTGCTGGGCTAACAGGAACTGAATAGATTGTTCATGACTTCCTAATATCGCCCCCTGCCTCTGAATGGCTGACCGTTCCGCGTCTGCTGAGTCCATAACTGCTGGCCAGATTCTACTGTTACGGCCGAGACCGTTTCAGACGAGTGACAGGACTCAAACGCAAAACGCCGAACAGCTCGTAAGTATGTTTTAAGAATAATGTTTAATGTTTACACAAAATATTCATAAACAAAAGGTGAGAGTAGACGTTAAACTAAGTAACGATCTGGTCCGGGTCAGAGAGGACAGCTATTCCAGGGATTGGACTGGAAAGCAAGTCACATAGGGTCCAGGAAAAGGTCGGGGTCACTGTAACAGAATGCAAATGTTCAAAACACAGATAAGGAGGCATATGAATATATTGTTGGCTCAGAATCCTCCTTCGTACTGCGTACTTGCCAACGGAGGTCGGAGATGACATAGAGGGGTGAGTAGTCCGGGTGTGTAAATCCAAAAAACTCCTGGCGTGGAGGCAGAGAGGCAGGTAGGTAATTTTGGTAATAGCCTGAGGGACTGCCAGAAGGTCCAGCATCCAAGTAGAAGCTCTTCGACAGGGGTTGACAGTTAGGTGTAGCTAAGAAGAGGCGCACAAAAAACAAACATATAGTGAGGCAAGGTGATTCACAAAAACACGTAGGGAATTATGGTGGTGGCCTGCACTGACTGATGTTAGCAGAGAATCTGGCGAAGAGAGATTGAGAACGCTGGCCTTATGAGTCCCCGGCTAATAGCTAGGTTTCATTTGACGTAGACGTGACGTCGACGTAAAGCGCGAAATTTGACTGGCGGTCGGAAGTGAAAAAGATAAGCGCAAAATCACAGACAGACAGTACGCAAAATGCCTATGTCCTGTTGTGTTTACGGATGCTCCAGTAGGTCGACCAGAGAAACTGATAAACGGTATTTTAGGGTACCAAAAATAGCCCAACGAAGAGGAGAAAAATGGAAAATTCTAACCGAAAAACGTAGGAAAAAATGGATTTTAAATTTACGTTTACAGTCGGGAGGAGCAGAGTCTGCCAATGCCCGTGTCTGCAGCGACCACTTCTTCAGAGGTAATGTTATGTTTGCAAACGAACTTATTAGCATTAGGTTGTCGTTAAATTCTCGTTTACTTAGTGCTTTTAAGTTAGTAGTCTAATATTGACTTGATTGGGACTATAGGCTGCCCAAGTGCTTTGGATGACGAAGAGTCGGAGGACTGGGCTCCGACGGTCAATCTCGGCTACGAACGAAAACCCAGATCGGAATCAGTTCTCAAACGAGAGAAAAGAATGAAGCTTAAGGCAGAACAGCATCGATGTGCAGAGGCGATTTTGGATATGCAACAGACGGCTGAGAGCCCGGATTTGAGCCTAGTGACAGTGGAGAACCCCGAACTGCAGCTTCCAGCTGAGAATCCACAACCAGAAGACTTCAGTGTGAATGAGACATTCACTTATCCAGGTAAGATATTGTGCTGAGATGTAAAACAAACAAGAATCATGTCAAAGAGAAAAAGATGCCATTATCTGTAATGATTATGGTCCAAGTTACATATTACATGTTTGTGATTTTTTTAATCACAGAGTAAATCCATACCATTTTATTCAGAAAAAAAGAAAAAGTGGCACTTATTACCGTCAGGCACACACCACAGGTTTTTGTACACTGCTATGGTTCTTATATTGCCAGATTCCAGACAGTCTCCTTTCACAGATAAGTAAAGATATCCGTAATGTAAGGTTTCTGTGGTGAGAAACATATAAATATATTTTTTGTTTAGACGCAACATGTTTTTTTGTTGATTAAAAAAATTATTACATTAAATTAACATAGTGAATTAAACACATTACACCAGATTCTAATAGCCCACTAAAAAACTCCTACAGTGAAAATGAGTAAAAATTGAGGTTGCCTCTATTATGCTGATTATGCTCCCCCACTGTTATATTGCAGGCTGTGCGGATGCTGGATGCCAGACAGAGCTGACGATGGATGACATCGAGAAGATGGAGGATGTTTTGAGACAGAACACAGCAGAGCTGGTTGATCTTCGGAGCAAGGCTCTGGACACACAGTTCAGCCAGGAGGCTTTTGAAAAAAATGAAGACAAGACAAAGTTCTACACAGGGCTCCCCAACTTCTTAGTTTTAATTCAGATTTTTGAACTGTGCGAGCCCTATATCACCTCGGGACCTATGTCTTTGTTGTCCAAATTTGAACAATTCATACTAGTTTTGCTGAGGCTGAGACTAAATCTGCCCCTGAAAGATTTAGCTTTCAGGTTCAATATTTCTCTGTCCACTGCTTCTAGAGTTTGGCATAAAGTAATTGACATACTTCATAAAAGGTTAGAGTTCCTAATTGAGTGGCCAGAGCGACATGTTCTTCAAGCTACGATGCCACTGAGTTTCAGACAGGCATTTGGATGTAAAGTGGCTGTGATTGTTGATTGCTTTGAAGTCTTTATTGAGAGACCATCTAATCTTCTTGCACAAGCTCAAACTTGGTCCAACTACAAGCACCATCACACTGTAAAATTTTTGATTGGTGTTGCCCCCCAAGGCTACGTCACTTACATATCTTCTGCCTGGGGAGGGAGAGTTAGCGATAAGCAGATCACAATAGAGAGTGGCCTCCTAAAGAACTTGTTACCTGGAGATATTGTCCTTGCAGATCGTGGGTTCAATATTGGCGATAATGTGGGGTTTTACTGTGCTTCACTACAGACACCGGCATTCACTAAAGGGAGAAAACAGCTGTCAGCCTATGAAGTGGCAGAGACAAGGAAAATAGCCAATTTGCGTATCCATGTTGAGCGAGTCATAGGTTTAGTCAGGAGGAAATATCAAATTCTGCAGAGCAGGGCTATGCCAATAGAGAACATGTCCACAAAGCCAGGTGAGACACATGCATTGATCGACAAGATTGGGGTAATTTGTTGTGCCTTATCAAATCTCTCCAAGTCTGTTGTCCCACTGGAGTAAGGGGGGTGGGTGGTAATCAATCAGTTAAAAAAAATTAAATGTCTTGTCACTGTCACGGCTCACAGAAGGGGGTGGAGAGGAAGAGTAGTGTCCAGTATCTGCTGCTTGGCTCTGGTGATAAGTAGAACAGGGTAGAGTAATAGTAGTACCTAAGTCCTGACTCCTGATTAGTCTGTAAATGTTTTCAAATGAAATATTTTTCTCCAACTGTCATATTGTGCTGGCAGTTTGTACAGTATTATACTGTAAGTCTAATCTTGTAAATAAACCACCAATGTATTATTATGCTGCCTCAATAGCATTTAATCATTGTGTAGTGTTACACAACACTTAAATGACACAATTAAATGTACAATAAAATTAAATGACAATTTGTGCTCTAATGCTACGTCAGAGCAAATACAATAGCCAGAACTCATAATGACTACCATCAGGTCATAACAATATTCAAAATGTCATTATGTTGTCGTCCTTTTATCACATTACACATGTATGTTTGTAACTTGCTGTCCCAGTATTTCTGGGAGTATACTGTTTCTAAAAAAACACTCAACTTTAGGAATCGCATCATCCCAAAACTCAAGGTCAGGCAAAATCCTTTCAACAAATATGTCATTGCGGTTCCACACAACAAAGTCACAGTACTCTGCATTTGCAATGTGAAGCTGTGCCTGAATTTGGTAATAGTAGTCATGAGTTGGGTCCAGTGTGACATTATCCCCGTCACTGATGAGGCAGAAGCCCTTCTCCCCAGCACGCATGCGCAGGTTGACCGCATCTTTCTGAGAGTGTGGGCACTAAAATCACAGTGATGAGAACAACAATCAAGATTTATCTGATGAAACAGTGAAGAAGCAAAGATGATGGGTGTGGTCTGTGTTATCATAATCTCTCATTGCCCAAAACAAATGTCTATTTGACACAGACAATAAAGCCTCATCTTATCTTAATTGAACAATAGATTAGAAATTAGAAAAGGTATTTCCTGCATTTTTACTCAGTTCACTGATTCTTATGGAAAGATGTCACACCTATGGCCTTGACTACAACAGAGTCAATACCTTAATCTCGCAGATGCCAGTTCCATGACAGTCACAAGTGACTATCCCATCAGGGGAGGACCCCATGTATGGCCACTTGGGGTTCAGCCAGAGACCGCTGTCCATACATGAGAAGCCTGCATGCTCCTGGCTCATAAGCTTCTCATATGCTCCTCTGGGTGGTGCTTCATGTTTGCATCCATAACTATAAACAGTACACATGCCAAACATGAAAAGGAAATTATTACTTAGTATTGGATGTGTAAAACAGTAAAGTGATGTATTATACAATATGCCATTACCCTAAACTATACTTAGTTCTTACCCTGTATAACCCTAGCCGTATAAGCCTATAACTAACCTCCATCTTCATAACACTTTTTTAGTTACAGTTATGGACAGTTTCATACCCCAAATCTTAACTCTGCCTTACCCTACATCAAACCCTAAATACCTTGTAGCAGCTGTGGTGAACCTATATGCCTCTGGATAGCATATGGCCTTGATCAAGCTCTTTGATGGTTGCTGGGGGTTGGTCTTAAGAACTTGTTTCAGCTTAGAGGCAGTTACGCGTCCAGCTCTTTGCCTAAACCAAATACTGCTTGCACTCTGACTTCGAGTCGCCCTCTCTACAGCCTGGACTTGGGACAGGGTGAGCTCTTCAAGCTGGAAGTCCAGGCATAGCTCTTCAAGGTCTTTGGGGGGGGAGCTGCAGTGTCTCTGGTGTTCTGTACTCAGGCACAGTTTTAGGAAGCATGCTAGACTGGGGGACAAATTCTTTGTGGTAAGGTTCCTTAGACATCAGTGCTGCACTCCTTGGACAGTTTTTGCTTAAACTCTCAAAAAACCTACAGTATGTCCCTGAATCTCTCTGCACTCTTGGGCATGGAAGTGATTTCCCAACCTTTTGTGTACTTGTGCAGCCATCAATGGAACACTCAAGCTTTCGTTTTTTTGACTTTGCTGAAGAGAAGTCAATCAGAGTTACTGGGCAAGCAGGAATCTGGAAAAATTAAGCCAAAGAAGATCATTAAAATTTAAAAAGCTCTTTTCCAAAACGCTATATATTCGTTTCCAAAAATATTCGAAATTGAACAGTGATGGCAGTGGAGTGAGTATGTGTGTTTTAGGCTGGGTATAGTGGTTGGTTGGCAGTGAAGTGTGTGTGTGTATGTTGGGTGGGGATGGAGGTGCCATGTGCTGGGTATAAAAGGAGTGGAAAGTAAGCAGTTCCATGTTGATGAAAATGTGGTGTGAGGAGTTGTGAGTATTGAGGAATGCATGAGAAATGTGAATATATAAAGTGCTGCAGTCAGGTGTGTGTGTGCGCAGAAAACAAGTGCTAGGGTGTTGAGGCATGCATGAGAAGGGTGTGATATACAGTATACGGTTCTGCAGTCATGGTTATGTTAGTCATGAAAAAGGAAATGGCTTTTAAATGCTGTTATAGCGTTTTGGAATAGAACTCTTCATTTATTAAAGTACTGCCTTTTGTCTGACCCCTCACCTGCAACCTGCCCGGCTTGATTAGATCTACCAGGAGCTTGAAGCCCCCGCCGGTATAGCCTACAGGGTCATTGAGGCACTCAAGCTTCCCCACCATGACAAGGTAGCAGTATAGGGGAAGATATTTTATCCTACTGTCACATGAAGTCCCAATATAACATTCTTTATCCTACATTTTGCTTTTTGGCTTACCTTTTTAACATGAGATGGCATCAGCCACTTGCACTGCTCTGATGTGCATGTCGCTCTCATTTTCACCCCAGCTTCAACTGCAAAAAGAACAGCTCCAACGTGCGAGCATGATTCTGATAGTCTGGAAATAGAGCACATAATCTTTTTAACATGAAATGCAATATTTACAGTACATTTTGATGATGCATAGCTTACTAATACTAATGTGCAATGGCACTTTATTTGAAGTAACATGTTTATTCATTAACTCTTTCTCAACAGCCTATAGAGAAATCATTATCTAGGTGATGACATGACTGAATAGTTCTACCCTCTATCTGAAAAATGCATCTGAGTGTCATGAGGGATCTAAGGCAATCACACAAATTCTTAGCTGATGAATTCTTAGCTAAAAGAAAACACTCTCTCCCCACTACTACTGAAGTACACCTGCAAAATGCTAGCAGTGCCCTATGCGTATATGTGTGTGTGTGTGTGTGTGTATGTGTGTGTTCTCATTGCAATAACATCCTACTTAATTAGGCTACTAACCCTGCCATACAATTGCAATGAGCTGCAATCACTTCTCCATCCTCCTTTGCAATTACCCAAGTCTTCAGAGGTGTCTCGTTAGACCGCTGAGAATGGTTTACCTTGAAACAAACAACTGTCACTCTAACGAAGTCCTAAGGATGTGGCATGTTTGTTGACGTTAAAGCCGCTACCGCTAACTGTTAGCGTGTTTAAGATAAAGCAATATAAGAACAAACACTCACCCTTGCAAACACCAAACTGTATCCATCACGGAGACGTTTTGTTCCAAGGTTGTGGACCCACCCGCTGACAAAAAAATTGTACGCCTCCAGACTCTTGAAAGCTTTCATTTGCTGCCTAGTGTAGTAAGAAGTCTGGAGGACCAAGTAGTTGGTGATATCCACAGCCTCGATAGTAGGCAAATCCTTTACTTCTGTGGTGTATTCGGACATTTTCAAAGAATACGGATCACGTCCAATATATTTTTTAACTATCTGTTTATATCTCTCCCGAGAAACGGGGTCTAAAGTTGCACAATAGCTGCTCTCCTGACTCTCCACAGTGTCCTCCATGTTTACTTCCGCCCTCCACTCAAAAATCGCGCTGCCTCCGCACGTCATCAGAACCACGTGACCGCAACCCAACTATTACCCACAGATGTAAGCGATCAGCAAAAACACTGAGGCCCCTCCCAGGGGTGGAGACGCCGGCTCGGAGGGAGACACACTGGCACACACCCGGACCATGACAGAACTGGATCTGAGCTGATTCTGAGAATCATCATGAGCTTGCAAGGAGATTGTAAGCACATGATGGTGCCATCAAAAATTATCAGCAGTTAGGGAGCATTTTATATATATATATATATATATATATATATATATATATGTATATGTATATATATATATATATATATATATATATATATATATATATATATTAGGGGTGCAACGATATTCGTATCGATATTGAACCGTTCGATACAGTGCTTTCGGTTCGGTACGCATATGTATCGAACAATACAACATTTGTAATTTATTTTATCAATTTTCCTTCTGACGATGCTGTCTGTGTTGAGCGCTCAGTGAATCTGTGTTCGACTACTCCGCCTAGGCTGCACTGTCCAGCGCAGATCCACTGAGCGCTCAACACAGACAGCATCGTCAGAAGGAAGAGCGCAGGGCAAGCTAGCGAGACAGAAGTTAAGCTCTCCTTTTAACATGGACCTCCCCCACTCTCATTCAGATCTGGCGTTTGGAATTATTTTGGTTTTCATGTGACGTATGACCCTGAAGGTAAGCGAGTCATGGACTAAAGTAAAACAGTATGTTGGATGTGCCATGCAATGCTCAATTACATTGGTGTGAACTAGTGTGTTAGCGCAGTTAGCTCGTTAACGTGTTGGCCGTCTAGCCCCATGCACGGGGCGATCGGCGGTAGCTCATTAACGGAGATTTGCCGTGTTGTGGCGTTAAGGTCATTTCAACGAGATTAACCTGAAAGCACTAGTGGGAACACAACGAATATGACTGCACATTTACTCCGACATCATCCTAGTGCAAAGACAAGTGGAAGCAGACAAAAAAAAGCAAGCATGCTACTAACTTTAGCCGAGTCATTTAGACAGCTGTTAGCACATGATTCTCCTTATGCTGCTGAGAATATAGCCCAGAAGAAGCGGATAGTATAGCTTTTATTTTGGAAAGAGCCATTTCTCTGTATAAACTCTCTTTTCCAAAGATGAGTGATTCCTCAATCAGATACAGGGCTCGCAAAATCGCTAGCCCGACGTCCCGGAGCTAGCGATTTTTTTCAGTCGGGCTACCAAAATTCTATCTCTTCCCTGCCCGTCGGGCTATTGTAGGAAAAATATATGTCAATGCTTTTGCATTCTTTCAGAAATGTAGCTGGGTAATTATGTCATTGGCATCGGTGAGCCACTGTCAATATGTGACATATTGAAGTCGCGTTTGAATTTGCGCTTGTTTTTTTGCTTTCACTTTGCAATCGTGCGAACTGTGTATAGAGAGCGACAGCACTGATCTGTGAGTGATGATAATTTGTGCACCAATTCCTCTGACATCGTCTTATTAATCGTTAGCTTACTATGGAAACATGACAAGTGAAATCTCCCACAGCAAGCTTAAACATGTGAGAGGTTGATCGCGCAGAGAATCGCTGAGCTTATGTGAGTGAGTGTGTAAAAGCATTTCAGTTCTGCTGAGCCAAATAAGACAGGTCAGGGTGAAGAAGTGACAGCCAAAGAAAAGCTTACCACAAAACGGAGAAGTTATGACAAATCAGACTATAAGGCAAAAAGAAAGTGCAGCTTTATGGTTTCATGGACAAAATAATTTCTGTGGCTGCAATATGACAAGCTAAATAACCAGGGCTGCACATAAGTGGTCCGCAGGTGTGCATTCGCTGTCAAAATAAAAAACACGCACAAGGGTTAGGGTTAAATTTAAAAACTGTAATTTTGAGTTAAAATATATATTTATAATTTTAATAAATGACAAATTAAAAATGCTTGAACATTTTTTTTGTATCGAAAAAATATCGAACCGTGACACCAAAGTATCGAACCGAACCGAACCGTGAATTTTGTGTATCGTTGCACCCCTAATATATATATATATATTCTACAGAACATCATATGGTACATAGACCATACATATCCACTGGCGTGTAGCCCACATGTAATATCACAGCACTCCTGGTGTACATCGATTGACCAGCAGATGTCAGGGTGCTTCATGTGATCTTTCTTTTGGCGAAACCATTGACCGGAAAGATTCAACACATTCACGACGCTTCATCACACCCTAGATGAAGGAAGAGACAAATGTTAAAACAATAGTAAAATA
This sequence comes from Maylandia zebra, assembly GCF_041146795.1. NCBI lineage: Eukaryota > Metazoa > Chordata > Actinopteri > Cichliformes > Cichlidae > Maylandia > Maylandia zebra. The sequence goes on along the minus strand of NC_135172.1, from coordinate 13,147,877 downwards.
ATACTATTTAATGCTGTTTTAACTTCAGATGTTCTTCTGATGCACCATGGCCGAAACCATACACAGGATCTCAGCACATACACCTCATACCAAGTGTCATGCACAGTGAAGGAAAGGTCATGATTTGGGTTTGCCCTGTAACCGCAGAACTGCGGCACCTTGTAGTTATTGAGTCAACCATGAACTTTGTGTACCAAAATATTTATGTGAGACCATCTCATTAAACGTTTGACCTACGACCACGAAATAGGACAATGATCCCAATGATACCAACAAATCCCATGTATATTAAAATAAAATAAAAATCTGCATGGACAGAAAGGGTGAGCAATTTGTTTTATTAATTCTGACTTTTTTGTACCACATTATATGGACTCTTAATAACTAAAGCAAATTTACAGTTATCATCAAATATTTAACATTATTTTAGTTTAAGACTTTATCAGAGTTTTTATCATCCATTAAAACATCATTCTTATGGAGATGAAAGACATGTGAAGCTACAATTATTTTTTTTAATAAAGCATGAAGCTACTGTTACATCAAGTAAGACAAAAAAAAAATCCTAAGCCAATGCCAAAATAAATTTTTGGCACAGTGAACAAAACTCAGGCATACTTGAGTGTGTTTATGTGTTAATTATACAGTGTTGTTACTACCTGCTTGCCAATTTGCTAGCAGGTGATGGCAGAAAGACAGATTCCCACTTGTGCTGAGACATGAAGTAGCCTGGCTCTGCCCTCATTTTCATCAGCTCTTATTATTATCCTCGACATAACTGTGAAGAAGTCATTAAAAATCCTGCGCAATACAGAGACAAGTGCTTAACAGGCCTGAGCCACAGTGAAACTGAGAGGTTATAAAAGTTCTGAGGCTGCTATCAAGAAGCACTAACTTCTGGTTTGTCTAATTTATCTGTCTGGGTGTATTTGGCACGGGGACCTGGCTGAGCATTTAACTATCAAAGCTTGATGATACGTCTGAATAATTTCTTTCTTTTTTTTTTTTTGTGTCCCGTTTGGATCTTTAGCCATCAGAATTGTTGTCTTAAGGCCAAGAAAGATGCCAAGCGGATTTATTTTACCAAGTGGATCATCATGGCCTTGCCATATTGGTCCATTTGATTGACCTTTATTATAATTATGAATTTATTTTATTTTCAGTTGCTACAAACGGGACAGACATGACTGGGGGATAGGACAGGGAGAAAGAATGAAAGAAAGAGAGGGAGAGAAACAAAACCAGAGGGGAGAAGAGACGGTGAGAAGGGGGGGAAGAGAGAAAAAAACCAAAAAAAACCAAAAAAAAACCCAAACAAAACACCTGGATCACCTGTATGGAGAAAAAAAACAGAAGAGAAAGCAAACAACAAAGAGCAACATAATAAAAAAACAGCACCATCACAATAAACTAGCTAGCTAACAGTAGATACTAAATAATAAATGATATTGTGCAGCACGCAAGATAGACAGCGCACAATGTGCTTTGAGGCAGCAGCCAAGAAAGGTGTAGTCCGCGTCTGTGAACACCCGTGTGTACGCCTGTGTGCATACCTGTGTGGATCAGCATGCTTGTATTCCAAAGGTTTCTCCATGTAACGATCTGCTAGGGAGTGTGGGGAGCCACAGCCCCGTCCACCAGGGTATAAAGCAGGTATAGAGGAGATCCAGGCCCCAGATATCCAGAGGCCCCAGAGTACAAGGACCCGAGGAGGACCACCAAAGGGGGGGGGAACCGTGCCACCCTCCTGGGAAGAGCTGAGTAGAGCCCCAAAGGAGACGGCCAGCACCTCCTCCCAGCCCCCCAGCCCTGACGGCTAACAGAACCGGGGTGAGTGAAGACCTCAAACCTCCCTACGCCCGCTCATATGTAGTGTTGCTGTGTGCTGGTCTAAAGTGCATTTAAAACACAGGAGAGCATGGTACTAGCTTCCTCTCAGAGAGCAGCACGGCTCTTCCCGAAAACCCTTAGTGTCTAAATGCATTTAAAATTGAGGGTAGGGCACCAGCGCCAGAGGTGGGTTGGAGTACACCGACCATCCTCTGGATGCTGTAAAACGTGCCCACCCCCAAGGCCCTATATGTATGTGTTATGTGAGAGTGTGAGTAATGTGGATGTCTAGGTTGCAGAATAAAACTGAGGCACAGGCGGCCAGAAGGGGACAGAGGGGGAGTGCCTCCCCTGCACCCTGGTGAGATACCTGCACCCCAAGCCCTGCGTGTGTGGGTGGGTGTGGTAGAGCGGGAATAGGGAGGCAGCTGAGGATGGGGAGGGAAGAAAGGGAGGGGCAAGTGGCCCCTCCCTGGCAAGTGGCCCCTCCCTGGGGCCAGCTCCTCCGCTGACCCCAGTAGGCACCCCCACACTCCGGAACCCACCAGGGCAAGGGGGCCCAGGCCCATCCGGACCAGGGCCCGCAGCTGCAGCACCGCCCAGCCCCACAGAGTCCGGGGCAGCCCACCCGACTCCTCACCAGAGAAAACTGCACCCACCCCATCATCCAATTAACTCCCAAACTACACAAGACAATAGACACCCAGGTTGAGTTCATTCTCCACCTCTCCCCAGCTGCAGAGTGAACTCCTGTAGTGAGGAGACCACCTGCAAAGATATAACGTCTGAATAATTTCTAAACTAATCAGTCAAACTGTAAAACCTACAGTTAAGAGTCATGAATTCATGCGCTCAAAGCCGTCCAGTGGTGCGGATTGGAGTCTTTGGCAAGTCTATGCTGGACCCTGGGCCTTATGTTTGACACCCCTGCTTTAAAGCTTGTGAGTTGTGTGTGTTTGTGGCTTTTTACTCCGGCTCAGTGGAGAGGACGCTGTTTTTTAATTAAGAGATAAATCAATTAGAGAACAATAAATACAATGAAAAAATGTAAAATAGCATAACCACAGAATGAGAAGTTTTCACACATGCACATCATCTTTGTATGGCTCAGTTCTCATATACTGAACATGCCACACACACACACACACACACACACACACACACACACACACACACACACACACACACACACACACACACACACAGAGTATGGCCTTGTCTCACTTGGAGACATTTCCTGTTTCTTCACAGTGTTATGGCTGTAAATTATGCTAGACAACGCTGTAACTATAATCAGCTTTAAACACACACACACTCACATACATATACATAAACATGAGCGACAAACAGATTCTGATGTAAACATGAGGATTTTCTCCCATTTCATGCACTGTGAGCAGATGAATTAACATCCAAAAGAGACAACTTTGCTCCTAAATCATATCAACATATGTGAAATTACAGCATGAATTCAGAGAACAGGAGACAGTATTATTAATACCTGCATGAGCCCTCAGAACAGGTGATTCAAACCCTCTGTAGAGTGGACTGTTGCATAAATTGCAGAAGCTGTTGTTGATACGAGTTATGATAATGGCGCCATCTGGTGGCCATGTGCCTAAATGCCAGCGAGACACATTCGGTGAAAAGAGCGATTTCGGTGATGGTTGGTGTTGGTGCTAGAGCATCTTTTTAAAGACTGTTTCACCTGTACATATAATATATAAGTGGGACATTTAGCTTGTTTTTAGTTTTTATCCTTTTTTAATGCCCTGTGCTTGTTTTATTGTAAATAAATTATGTTTACTGCTACACTTGAGTTTTGTACTCCTTGTCTACCACCCCCTTATATTTTTTTTAGCTGAAACAACGACTGTACAAAAGAAATAATAAAGTGTGTAATATTAATATGAAATAGAATTTTAAAATATTACAGTTACCTTTGATACCAACAGGTATTGTCTTGGAGAAAAATGAACTACATTAGAAAATATGTGGGGTCATTTTTAAGTTTTCAAGGCTTGCTAAGATTATAGGCGCATCCTCAAAGAGTCATAAGGGACACATCAGTAAGAGCTCATACATATGCACAAAGCCAGGCCATAAACATACTCACGTCCTCTTTTATTTTGGTGACTGTTCTTCTGTGTCTTGTGTGTAGTTTAACTTCCTCCAAAGTCATCATGTTCGGTGCTTTTGGGTTTAATTCTTGTCCTCTGAGTCCAGTGTTTTGGGTCCCTCTCTTGTATGCCAAACAGCCAAAACAGGGAATAAGCTATGAAGCAGAGGTGGGACCAAGTCATTGTTTTGCAAGTCTCAAGTAAGTCTCAAGTCTTTATCCTCAAGTCTCAAGTCAAGTCTCAAGTAATGTCAGGCAAGTCAGAGTCGAGTCTCAAGTCACTGGTGTAAAAGTCCGAGTCAAGTCACAAGTCTGAAACTTTGAATTTCAAGTCCTTTCGAGTCTTTAAAAAAAAAAAAGAAAAAATAATGTTGCAGTTATGCTAAATGTAAATATTAGACCATGTAATTTTAAAATCTGTGTTTTTCTCAACACATGACAAAATAGTGAACTTAGAAAATATACACAAATTGTGAAATTGCACCTCTTTAAAATGCAGCTCAATTAAACCTAGCTCCAAGAATAATTTTCACCGACAGTTCTGAGATAAGCTGCATGTTATTCTTGGATGCGGTTGTAGGACCAGCTTTAAAATCGCATGACAAAAATATCATACACATTAAAAAAAACTGTATCACCAACGTAGCCTGGACAACATTTGCTAGTTAGATGAAGTCAGCTATCTCATCTTAGCATATTTATATGCATATTTATAATCATACGGTTCTTGGAGTGAGTGCATACACTCATGAAGTTTAGTAACTTCAGGTCACTGCAACAAGCCCAGGTACAGTTTACCGACGGATGGGTGCAGGACCTTGAAATGCACCGTGTAGAACGAAAGACCATCGTACGTATCATAAGTTTACCAGTCTCACAAATTGTCGTCATAAATACACATTCCTTAACCGTTTATTAATAGGACCTTTGAGCTCAACGGTAATTAATTAGTAGTGGAAATAATTTCTGGTACCCATCACAGAAATGTAGCAGTGACAATAATATTGTATGCTGTAATCGTACTGGGCAATTAGTGATACAAAACAACTGTTTTATCCTGTGAATAAAAGTATATGTTTTTGTCAATGTACCATAATAACAGAAGCGAAACGCAATATTGTGTCAGGACAATTCACTATTTATGCACAATAAACAAAGGAGCATAGCGCAACAATTTCTGTTCAGCGCCAGACTTGCTTGTAACCTATATCACTAATTATGTTATGAAAATGACGTATTAACTACTAAAAAACACTGACCTTCGTGTAAATGCTTGGAGCAGACTAACCTGTGAGCTGGAGTGTTCTGGGACGTTATATTTGATCTTTGAATGGCTGCGATCCAGACCATCCGTCGCGTCTTTGTTACTTCGGAAACATGGCTTGAACAATTTCTCTTCAACGACGTAATCCGATAACAACCGATCTCTTTACCCGTCGGCTTCCCGTGGCTGTCATGCGACCGGCTATTGCAGTTAATAATACAACAGCTTCTTGACATTTTTGTGTTTCTTTTTATCGCTGTATAACTGATTTCAATTGAAAGCCTGCGTGCGCCAGTACCGCTTGCCACGAGTTCCCAGAATCCTTTGCGGTTCTACCCGTGAATGACGTCACATTTTCAATCTCTATATAATATGCATGTTAAATTTTATATTTGGGGTAAAATATCAAGTCTTTTCAAGTAAACCGGTTCAAGTCCAATTCAAGTCCCAAGTCATTGGTGTAAAAGTCCAAGTCAAGTCACAAGTCTTAGAACATTTTTTCAAGTCAAGTCTAAAGTCATAAAATTAATGACTCGAGTCTGACTCGAGTCCAAGTCATGTGACTCGAGTCCACACCTCTGCTATGAAGTAAGATATTCATCCATCAACCAAGCATATCACAAAACTTCACATATGTCAATCAAACTGAAATGTCTTTTTCTGGGGTGTTTGACTGATTCGGTCTCACTGACACTTCATCACAGCTGCATCTTTCTTTGTGACCTTTCCTGTGATTGTGCAGCTTTTGAAAGGTTAAAAGGCAAGGTCAACTCAGATTACTTCATCATATTTATAGTTTTCACAGTGTCTTTGTTTGTGCCACATCTGCCAAAGACTCAAGAAGAAAAACAAGAAGTTCCTCAAATATTTTATTTGGACCCTATAGCTACCGCCCTATCTCCAAATTACTTCTACTTTCAAAAATTATTGAGGAAGTGCTTAATGAACACTGACTTTAGCAAAAACCCCAGTGATGCTTTGCCTGTGCTTATGAACAACATTTTTATTGAGAGTGCTGTAATCCATAATAAGTACATATAAGTAATAAATACACAGGTGTCTCCTATTATCGTCTTACAACTTATCTTAAAGCCTCCCCAACACACACACTCCCTACTTTGAACAAATAATAACAGACACAAAACAGCTAGAAACCTGGTTTATGATCAACATCTTAGTTTTTTCACCTGAATATCTAAAGTCTGTCCAGTTTTATAAGATTGGAGGCTAAGCTGTTGTACTCAGATCAAGCTGTTTTCACTTTTGTTACTGATGAAACATTTGGTATTCCAGCCTTATTAATGAATTCATATTTTCATATGTTTCACATTTTCACCCTTCATTTTGCTGTCTGCATTCATAAAGCCTGCATGAAACAGAAACAGCAAGAATGCATGGAGAGAAGCATCTCTGTAAGAGTCCATCGTCTGTTTTTGTATTTCCTGCCATGCTATTCTTTGCTCTACTGTAACTGTTAATGTGTATAAATAGAAATGCCTCTCTCTGTCAGTTTTTCTCTTCTTCGCTTTTTCATCGTGTATTTCTGCTTTTACAGTTACAGTCTTTTCTGCTTGTTTCATCTGCCAGTGCTTTTTGTGTTTTGGGTGCACATTTTTTTTTACACAGCAGTCATTTCACACATGTCTGGTGTTGATGCATAATATGACACCTTTCTGATCTTTGCATGTCATACTTCTTTCATTGTTCAGCATTCACACATGTATCATGCCCTTACTTCTCTTGCAGAGACTTCATGTTTCTTTAAAAAGAGAAATAAACAAAAAATTGAATTATTACAGGGTTGAGTAATGCTATCCACGAGTTGTTCATTTACACTGCATTTGATTCCCCCCCCCCCATTTGATACATTGAGAGAAACAGGATACTTTGTATCTGTAATCACACCAGCAGAGACAACATATTGTCAAGGAGTAAAACAGAAACAGAGGAAGGATCAGTATGTTTGATTTGGCACAGAAACATAGCTATAATTCAGTACGGAAGGATCATAAGAAAGAAATGACCATGATTTATTAATGTACAGAATTTAGATAGAGGTATTTGGCAGTTAGACTCCGATGGCCCGTTGATCCCAGCAGTGATAGGGATTAGAGCAGGACTCCCTGTGAGGGTGGGGATGAATATGGAGGCTTGAATACAGCCTGAGTGATGAGAGGCGGTGATGTGGAGAAGGTGGGTTGCACAAAGGCGTCTGCAAAGGAGAGTGACAGACGCGCAGTGAGATTTAAAGTATGTGGCATGAGTGCTACTTTGTCTGATGAAGGCTGGGAGAAAAATGATTGGACAACATCAGTGATGTCACCAAACAGCTTCTCACCTGGGAAAGTAGAAGTGACGTGAAGCTTAGAATTAGCCGGCAACACCTGGGAGCAGACAGATGTGAGACCTGAGATCTTCCTTATTAAACTTATGCATAAGATTCCTTATAACGGGATGGAAAGATGAGCTAAAGATGAGCTAACTCGGGGTGACCATTGGTAGAACAGACTGCACTTCAGTCTCCACTCCACTGAGAATCTCTACTCCAAATCTGAGCCTGATAAAGAAAAGCAAATAAACAGACATTAAAAGGCAGTATTCCTCACTAGGTTTTAGTATAACATCAGTAGCTGGTGTATCTGTAAGTAGTTTTTAATCTCTGAATAAAACACATTATAAAAATGAGCCAAAAAGAGGAAATGCTTGATAGTGAAATATGTGATCTCAAAATATTGTGGTAAAAGCAAGAAGAAAAATATAATACTGCTTCTCAAAGGAAGTTTTCATGTGGGTGAGCTTAAGATGCTTTTATCTCAAAATAACAAAAGCAACACACAGATGTTTTGTCGTGCTGTTATATGTCATATATGAATAGCTGCTGCACTAATTTGATAGGAGGAGGAAGTGATCTGAAGGTGTTGCATGCACACATATTTGCCGTAATTTCCATGTCCATTTGGTCATAAGACTTTGTAGTTTTAAGAAGATGACTTCTGCTTTTAAGCAATCATTCTTTAATAAGACAGCAGCTGAGGGTTTTGAAAGCTCATTAGTCAACTTTCTGATTAGACAGTGAAGTCTGCAACAGCCATGTTCTTCACAGAAGCTGAATGTTTGTTCTGGGTTTTTGTTCTCTCTCTCTCAGGTAGGAAAGATTCTGTTTTACCAGATCCCTTAATTCAATGTCCACTTATATGTATGTTAATGTTGCATTAATGCATAGGTAACATTTTACAGTTGTAGATATTTGAGACATGTAAAATGAACATTTGCTGTTGTTTAGTTTATGCTAAAAGAAGGAATTTTGCTGTATTCCGTAAGATCATCTTTTCTGGTCTTCCTGTCCTTTCACAGCCACTTGTTTCTAAAAAGTACACTTTATTATTACATAAGCTGCTAGTTTCTCAGAATTATGTACTAAACGTGGCCTTGCTTCAGTGCCATGAATCACTGGGTTTAACCCACACTAACTCACTCCCGGCTTGGCTCACATAGCTTCGTAAATGATTATTCTCGAACAACTACAGCGCCTAATCAGGATATTTAAGAAAGTAAAAGTGAGATTTTCATATTTGTTGGTAACTATTAGTGTGCAGAATTATTATGCAACTAAATGAAAAATGAATATTTCCCCATTTCCTTTGTTTATTTTCAGCCAATGAAGTGAGAATGACAAAACAAACAACTTTAAAACTTTAAATGTATAAATAAATGTTTTTGACATAAAAAAAAGTCATTGACCAAAACACTGAATTTACTTTCAAGTTGAAGATTGTTGGTTATTTGATTTCTCAATGATCAAATGTTTTCTGCAGCAGCACCCGGAACCTCCCAGACAATGTTCGGAGAGGGTTTTGGTCAGAAGAAGAAGTACTATAATTTTCCAGTTAATATGAAATCAATGGAAAATAACACGTTTGATTCTTCTCAAATCTTTGGTGGTCTGTTTTTAATACATTTCTTGACCCTGTGACTTTTTGCAACAAAACATTTGATGGTTCTCTGATAACGTTGCAATATATTAGCAATTTTCAGAGTGCTGCATGGAAAAATGCATGAAACTTATATTGTCAGAATAACATATGAATGTTATAGAAATTGTGTAAATCTGCACAGATGCTTGTTAATCAAATGTTGTGTTAAAGGTGTTCAGGGACAAACAAACAGCATCTGTGCCTTGAAAGGTTCATCAGTGAATCTGTCCTGCTCACATCAACATCCAACATCAAGCATGAACTGGTACAGTGTACACAGGGGGGGCTTCAAGATTGAGACATCTGCAGATGGAAAGTACAGCATGTCAGCAGATAGTAACTTGACTCTGACAGTCAACAATCTAGCAGAGAATGATGCAAACATTTACTGCTGCAGAGAACCTGCTGACAAATCAGACTGTGGCCAAAGGGGAATTTCTCTCAGTGTTGCAGGTACAGTGGTTTTATCAAACGCGTTAAGAACTCATCTATGAATAATCAATGTATTGATATTATTTCAATTAATGATCCTCTCAGAGCTGCAGGTAAAGGTGATTCCTGCCACAGAGGGACAGACAGTAACACTGATGTGCAGCAGCAGCTGTCCTCTGACTGAAAAGCCTGCAGCCTACATCTGGTACAAGAACAGAGAGTTTCTCTATGAGGACTGGTCTCCCTGGTACCAAGAGCTGCTCAGCAGTGAGGAAGCAGTCACATACTCCTGTGCTGTCAAAGGCTACGAGCATCTCAGAGCCCCTCAAGTCTCTGTGGGTGAGTCATGATGTTCAGTCAAATGATTCTCAGTAAACATACTCAGTACTCTAATATTTCATTTCATCTAGATTTCATCACACCAACATGCTTCAATGTGACGTACACTAAAAGCGAAATGTGTCCTTATCAGCAGGGATCAGAACATGAGCCTTGTTCCATCACATTTCCCAGAGGTGAACACACAAACACATCTTCTTACTGATCTCTGAAGTACACTGTTTGTATATTCACTTTTTAAACATGATTTAATCTGAATCACATATGTATTTAATCACATTAAACTATGTTTGAAGACATGTATAATGGAAATGGGTGCAAGATATAAAATTAAACAAAGCAAAGCGAGGCTTTTCCTTAGGAGAAGACAGAGCATGTACACAAAACTATGGTAATTGAGAAAAATAGTAAAGAAATAGCAGGGTATAAAATATGCATATTAATAATGTAGTGACTGATGAAAGGCAAACTAAGCTAAATGAGCGTTTTTAGCTAACAGCTACAATAAGCATAACAGTTACTGTACGGTAGAGCTGGGCGATAGAACGATAACGATATGTATCGCGATATAACTTTTACTCGATAGAGAAATTAAACTATCGCGATAGACCTCGCCGCTCTTGTCCTCTTAAAAAAAAAAAATTTAAAAAAAAAAGGTCAGCCAATCCAAATTAAGCAGCGCAGAACCGAACCAATCACAGCCGCAGCGTCACGTCGCGTGACTTGTTACGTACAGCACAAGTGCCAAGCCGCACATGTGTATTTGTTTGGGAAGCAGCCAGCCACCGTACTGCCCGGGTAATGGAGGAAATGAGTGTGCCGACTAGAAAAATCAACCGAGCGTGACCGAAGAGAAAACAGATGATGGTTCCAATGCCGGAGAGATTGTCGAACGGAAGAGCCATAGAAGTTCTGTAGTGTGAAGGTATTTCGGCTATTTCAAGTCTGACAAAAAACAGAGTAGCGTGCACTGTAAATTGTGCCGAAAGCAAGTCTGGAAATACAATAAACTGGTGCATGCGTCACACTGCGCCACGTTATTGTTTCGGTGAAATGAATTTCTACAATACTGTTACTGTTAATTCTACTCTCTGCAGTGTTTAAATGCTTACATATACACACAGTTACTGTCCCTCCACACATACGACTCGGTTCTGCTTCTATGCCCCAGCTTTGTTTACTTTTTCCCAACGAGGCTTCTAGACTTCTGATTGGCCAACATTTCTGCATGGTTAGGAATCTAGCGCCACCTGCTGCTTTGGCATGTTCATAGCAGCGTTTTCCTTCATTTCTGCCTTTATGTGTGGACGGGATTATTTTTTAAAACGAAAACGGAAAATCTCCGTTTTCAAAAATACCCGTGTACGTGTGGACGTAGCCTCAGTCTCTGACTGGAAGCGCTAATTCGTCATTCGGCTTTTGTCAGACTAAAGTAACTGTTAAAACTGTTTGAAAAGCTCAGCTATACAACAAGGAGAGATTGAGAATTTCCTTTTAGTTCTCAGTTTATTTGATATTGACAAAAGTTAGTCAGTTTTGTCTGTTCTTCTGTAAAACAAACTAAGATTTATTTTTAGAATTAATATTTTGTTTCTAAGTGGAATTGATAATTTAGTAGTCTGTTTCGTTTGTTCTATTTTGAAACTTAAACGGTTTAGCGGCTGCCTTTTGTGTAGTTTGCAATATTTGCCTTTATTTATCTGAAAAAGTCTCATGTTCCAACATCTACCCTGTTGAACTTCATCCATCCATTCGCGTCCGCTTAATGGATGAACTTATTATGGGAAATAAATATTTAAATAAAAACAAGCTGCTGATTATTTCACATTTTACTTGTGAGCAACGGCACATTTAAATCTTACAAATATAGTTATTTGGCTTATATCGTGATAGATATCGTTATCGCCTGAAATGAAAAAAACATATCGTGATATGAAAAAATCTTATATCGCCCAGCTCTACTGTACGGCTATCATTTGTTAACATGACGCTTGTTCTTATACATGTAATACATTTATTACCAACCTGAGAGTTTATCCGCTGGTCATTCGACATGACGAATGACTTCTGAAGTCTTAATTCAGCTCAAGACGCTGTAGATTCCCGTCAGTAACACTTTCGGTTCGCTAGTAAAACGTAGTTCTATTAATTTGCGCTTGAACCGGAACCGGATGTAAGTTCCAAAAAACTGAATTTTGGAACTGAAATTGAATTGTAGAACTGAAACTGAATGGTGAGAAGTGAAACTGAAATTATTCGAGAGCTGAATTTTTAAAGGATAAAATGCAGTTTCAAAGCAAATTAATTCATTTTCAAAATATAAAATTCAATTTCAAATTAGACTAATTCAAATTCAGTTTTCAAAAGCATTTATTCAAGTTACAATTCAGATTCAATCTGAGCAATTCAAATTCAAATTGAACTTATTCAAATTCAGTTTCTGATGGCACAGATTTCTGCCCATAAGGATCACTCAAGATTTCCCACACCACAAGATTCAAGATTCTTTATTTGTCACGTGCATAGTTATACAAGTACAACACGCAGTGAAATGTTACCTGTGCGAAAACAGAGAGAACAGTATATACAGTGAGTGATTATTAAACAAAGAGGACATTATGTGCAGTAAGTGAGTGAGTTATATATAAATCATGTCTGACAGACACTGTACACACAGTATTATTAGTATATTACAGTATTATTATAAAAAAATGATCTGGATACAAATATTTCATTTCATTTATTTTTGTCCAGATTCCATTTCAAAGGTGCTACAGTGTGACTTATGCTTATACAATCATGCGTTCTTACAAACAAGCATCAGTGGATAAGCCGTCCTCCATCACATATCCCACAGGGAAGGTTTTCACAAACAAACTATAAAACCATTTGTTTGTATTTATTGAAACTTATATTTTGGTCAATCATATAAGTTCTTTCAATGTTTCATGAGTAACACGAAGTGTATTCATCTCGTATCAAAATAGGTTCACATTCAAAGAGCTTCTTCAACATTGTGATTTGTAGCACCAGCTGTAACCTGACTGACAATCAAACTGCATACATGTGGTATCACACAAATTAAACTATTTTGAGATATCAATACTCAAGAAAAGTTTTTAAGTGTCAACGATATATTGGTTCCACTGTTTCCTGTTGATCTTAGCATTTAGAGTACTGAAACACATTTTAGAATTTTACTGGTTTTTGTCTTTTGCCCACAACTGAGACTGTTCGTCAGACCTAGAATCTATGTATGTGACACTTGCAGTAACTAGCAGACACTTCTTGTTTCTTCGCAATGTTATGGCTGGGCACTAAACAAGCCAAAACTGTAACCTGTTACACACACACACAAATACGCACAGACACACACTTGGGCAAGAAATATATTCAGATGTTTTTTGTTGCATTTTAACCATTTCATGAACTGAGCTCAGATGAATTATCATCCAGAAGAGACAACTGCAATCTTTGTAAAAAAAAAAAAAAAATGTGTAAAACACATTTACAAAGTGAAACAGAGTAACAGGATACAATATTACCACTACATGCATGAACCTCAGAGCAGGTGATTAAATCATCCCTCAACAGTAGAGACTGTTATATTGAAAGCACAAGCAGTTGTTGAAATGATGAGTTATGATAATGGCTCCATCTCGTGGCCATGTCTCTAACTGCTAAAGAGCAGAAAGAGTGAAGAGGGCTCCTGCAATTAGGAGTCCACCAAATTGTTTGGATTCATAGTGACGTTGTGAAGTCAGCATGTGCTGATTTTTCATTGGTTACCCGAAAGAATGTGTTCTATGCAAAGTGAGATTTAGTAAACAGCAAGACTGATTTAAAAGCACAATTCTTGAGTGAAAGGTGTTGAGTGAACAAGGCTGCATGTCACTGCTGCAAGGTGAAGAGTTCAACCACTAGAGGGCAGCAGACATAAAATTTTTATAGTTTTTCAGTTAGTATTTTACAATTTTTCAAATGTAAAATACTAACTTGTTCAGACAGCTATAGTTTATAAATGCATAAATTATTTAAAGAGGAAGGAAGTTTGGGTTCAGTTTGAAACCTGCATGATATGTAAAACCAATGAACACGAACTAAATGCCATTTTAACATAATCTGACATGCTGGCCAGGAATTTGACATACCAGTGTATGCCCTGTCTGCTTTGTCTCTATTTGACAAATGAATTGCAGTCCAAAAGGCCTGCTAAGGTTCTAGGCGCACCCTAAAAGAGTCATTAGGAATACATCAATCAATCAATCAATTAATGTTTATTTCTATAGCACATTTAAAAAGGACCTATGTCCATCAAAGTGCTTCACAAAAGTGCCACAATGCAGGTTACAACAAAAGACAACGAAAACAGTTACAGCAACAGTTACAGTTATGTAGCACAAATGCAGACCAGGTGGAAGTCTGAACTAACTTGCTTCAAAGGCTAGATTAAGCAAGTGAGTTTTTAAGCGCAATTTAAACGATTGTATGGACGTCAGTCAGAGCACATATTCACAAAGTCAGGCCATATAAAAATTAATGAACTAATCTGGCTAAACATGGTCCCTGGGTCTTGGTTTAGGAGTTTTGGGATGTTTTTCTAGTTTTGTATTTTTAATTATCTTTGTTTCATGATTCTATATTCTGCATATATTATATTTACATTTGTCTTGTTTCTTAGTTTTATGGGTGTTGCATTCAGGGTTTTCTTGGAGAGTGTTAAGGGTTTCTGGTTAAGGGTGCTTTCTTGGAGCAGCCTATTCTGGTGTATTTCTTTATACTGTATTTGTATTTTCAGGTTTTAATTCTCTTGTTTATTTCTGTTCTTGGTTTTAGTCTGGTTTGTGTTATTCCTTGAATCCCCATTCCTCCCTCCTTCGTGGTTCTGTGTCTGGCTTAGTCCATAACTACCGCCCCATTGCTAAGTTACTTTTACTTTTACTTAATGAGCAGCTGTTTAAGATAATGAAAGGAAAACATTTATTATATAAACATCTGATTTTGGGTAAAAAACAAAACAAAAAACAAACAATGCTGCTTTGCCTGTCCTTATGAAAAACATTTTAATTGAGAGTATCTATAATAAGACATACATACGTAAGTACACAGGTGTCTGCTATTATCATCTTACAACTTAACTTAACACCCCCCAAACACACACACTCCCTACTTTGAACAAATAATGACATACACAAAACAATCTGATTGAAACCTGGGCATTATTTATGATCAACATCTCAGCTTTAAGGAAAATATCCAAAGTCTGTCCAGTTTTATAAGATTGGAGGCTAAGCTGTTGTACTCAGATCAAACTGTTTTCACTTTTGTGACTGATAAAATTTGTGGTATTCCAGCCTTACTAATGAATTCATATTTTCATATGTTTCACATTCGCATTTTGCTGTCTGCATTCATAAAACCTGCATGAAACAGAAACAGCAAGAATGCATGAACCAAAGCATCTCTGTAAGAGTGCATCGTCTGTTTTTCTGTTTCCTGCCATGCTATTCTTTGCTTTACTCTAACTGTTTCTAATGTGTATAAATACAAATGCCTCTCTGTCAGTTTTTCTCTTCTTTGATTGTTCATCATGTATTTCTGCTTTTACAGTTTTAAATTTCTGGTGTTCCTTTCTGTTAAATTATCTGTGGTTAGACTGTCTTTTCTGTTTGTTTCATCTGCCAGTCCGTTTTGGGTGCACTTTTTGTAAACAGCAGGACTTTCTCACATGGCTGATGCTGATGCATAAGATAACATTTTTCTCATCTTTGCATGCCACACTTCTTCCATTGTGCAGCATTCACACGTGCACCATGGCCTTGATTAGCTTGCAGAGACTTCCTGTGTTTTTGAAAGAATGAGTTATTGCACGAGTTGTTAGATGTTAGGCATTCAATACACTGCATAGGACATTTTTTTGAATTTTCCCCATTTGATACATTTAGAAAAGCAGGGCATTTTGTTGTATCTGTAAACACATTCAACAGAGACAACATTTTGTCAAGTTGTAAAAACTTACATTACTGCATTAAAATGACAATTTGAATCACTGGAAATCAGATGAATTGTTTTCATGGTGTCCCATGATACACTTTTTTCTTCACTCACCTCTTCTCACTTCCTAAGAGTTGATACACCAGGCTGCGTTTAATCATTAATCTCTGGTTCTCTTCTGTAGTGTGGCTTCTGTCCTGTCCCACTGCCCCCACTCCTAACTGGTCACAGCATATGGCTCCACCCTCCCTGAGCCTGGTTCTGCTGGAGGTTTCTTCCTGTTTTTCCTTCCCACTGTTGCCATGTGCTTGCTCTTACACTATAAAGTACCTTGAGGCACATTTAGTTGTGATTTGTTGCTATATCAATATAACTGAACTGAATTAGTGAACTATTAAGTTGGATTTGATAACGTGTGATAACTGAAGGTGCTGAGGAAATAAAACTGCTACATCTGCACTAAGATTTGTAACAAGATTTAGAAAGTACCGTCCTCTCTTACTCATGCCCCATTCAACTTCATTATCTAATAAGCCATTTCCTGTAGAAGGAGCACAGCAATGTCTTTTTCTGTACTGAGCTCATGTAACATTGCTCACCTTTATCGCATTTAAAGTTTCTATTCTCCTATACTCTCCTTATCTTTAAAACACAATATATGAATATATCTCCATCAGGGATTGTCTGTGATTTCTAAAGACTGTCTTTCAATGGGTTCACGGAAAAAGTAATTGGTCTTCTGTAAGTAATATGCCCGCTGATCATCATTCTTTGAGAACTGAGAACTGTAACAACAAAACATCCTCGAACATTTCTTCTTCTTTTACAGCATTCAAATAACCTGAAATCTTGCTTTGATTTACAGCTTCAGTTTTCATTCACCTTGCCTGTCCACTGCTTTGATTTGCCTCCACTTCTCTTTCCCTTTTGCCACAGCTTCTGCATTTCACTTCGTCATCCTCCTGCACTGTTTACAAGTCCATTTTCACACCACCATGGAGAGCTGTTTGCTGGTTGCTATCTACAGCACTATCTGTGACTAGGTGTTCATTTGCATCACAACCTGCAGATCATTGCTTACAATAACCACTGTCACCAGCCTTCTACTGCTTCCTTGAACCACTGGCCTGAGCCTGCAACTCACTTGTTCCATTGTCCACTGTTATTTAGGCAGGCAGTATGAGCACTGCTGTCAAAGCACAACATGTGTAACTGAGCTGGGACAATAATAGTACACAAATCATTGCCATATTTAATTCTTTTAGACACTGAAATGTCTTTCAAAGGGTCATTCATATGTATAAATATCTGTCTTTAAAGAGACTGAACGTGTTGGAGTCTGATGTCTTTGCAACCAAGATGATCTGTTCATCTGGAATTAAGGAGGTGGGCAACAGATCCACACAGAGGATACAAACAACGGAGAGACAGCTGCCAACAAGTAATTCAATACCACACCTCTCTCAACCAAAACCTGAACATCTTCGTCTCAAAGAAAAACAACAGCCCTGTAGACTTCTCTTACCCTCTCAAGAAAGCAATTCTGAAAAGAGAAGCAGTGCAAACATCCACTCATTCAGTAGCTACACACACCCTCAGAGAGGAAGTTGTTTCCATCCTGGTTTTGGAACAGCAGGCTCTACTCCAACTTTCTGCTCAATAAAGTTTGTCACCATATATTTCCTCTGTAGTTGAGTGACTTTTGTATGACTTCAGCATCACAACTGGTGTATCTGTTTTTAAACTCTGCATAAAACACATAATAAAAATCAGTTGAAAAGAAAAAACATGGCTGACTCCTGACTTTAGAAATATTTGGCAGTAAACGCACTAATTCCAAATGTTGTACTAAAAGACAAAAACCTGTTGTTTCATAAAGTTTTCATGTGTGTGAGCTTGAGATGCTTTTGAATTGAACATTAAAAGTTCAAAGTGTCTGTGTCTGTGGGATTTCTTCTTAGTTTTATCTGGACCACAAAATGACAACCAAACCACATGTACCTGTTCTGACTCTGACAACATGGAAACATTAAAAAACAAACAGACAAAAAAAACCATTTCACAGTGTTTCACAGCTGGAAATGACACTTTGACACTATGGTTGAGGTTTCGTCTTTCCACAAGAGGAAGTGATCTGAAGGTGTTGCATGCAAGCACATTTGCCCTAATTTCTTTGTCCATTCTGTCATCAGACTTCGTAGTTTTAAGAAGATGACTTCTGGTTTTCAGCATTCACTCTCTAATATAATAGCAGCTGAGTTTTTTGAAAGCTTATAAATCCACTTTCTGATACGACAGCACAATCTGCAACAGACATGTTCTTCACAGAAGCTGAATGTTTGTTCTGGGTTTTTGTTCTCTGTCTCTCAGGTAGGAAAGATTCTGTTTTCCCTGATCCCTTAATTCATTGTCCACTTTGTATGTATCAGTGTAAATGCTGCATTAATGCATAGGTAACAGTTTATGGTTGTAGATATTTGAGGTTGTTTTTTTACTGTTGTTTATTTTAAGCCATAATAACGATTTTTTTTTTTTACTCTATAAGGTCAGTCCTCCTGTCCTTTCACAGTCACCACAGAAAAAATAGCCTGTTTTTGTATTTGTTACAGCTGGTTTATCAGATTGTTTACCTTTCCATTCTATCAAATACTGCAGTTTTATGAAAGCTGCTAGTTTCTAAAAATTGATGTACTAAATGTTCCTTTGCATCAGTGCTTTGAAGTACTGGGTTTGGGCCATAGTGAGATAAGTCTCTCATTCCAAGCTTGTGTCAAATTCATATCAGTAAATGATCACTCTGTGTTACAATTAAAAACATATGATCAGCACATTTTAAAATGTGCTGGAGAACTACTGTAACCCAAACTGTGGTCTTCTACCAGTGGCAACCATGTAGAAGCTTAAAACTGTGAGAAAAAGAGAAAATAAAAAGCAAGAACTGTTACGTTCCATTGTGGCATTAGAGCTGTCAACGTTAACACATTAATATGTCATTGCAATATCATAATGACATATTAATGTGTTAACGTTGACATCCCCTAACACACACACACACACACACACACACACACACACACACACACACACACACACACACACACACATATATATATATATATATATATATATATATGTGTGTGTGTGTGACAGCCCCTAACACACACACACACACACACACACACACACACACACACACACACACACACACACACACATATACATATATATATATATATATATATATATATATATATATATATATGCCCCATGTGTGGAGCTGCACAGCGACAACATGTTAGCGCGGTTAACCCGTTAACGCGTTATATGTACAGAGACATTTCAGGGATTTAGAGCCATTCTGTCCAAACTTTTGACTGGTATATATGGTGTTGCATGCACTCTGTGTCATGAACCGAAGTTCCGAGCGCAGGCAGGACCCAGTAGCAGAACACACACACTAGGGTAGGAGCGAATAAAGAAAGTAATTTTTATTGCAACTAAAGGTGTCCCGTGAGGGTAGCCAGAAAAACAACGTATGAAACCAGAAGAAACCGAGGGACCGCACAGGGAACGCCGAGAGCGGGGCTGTGAGAGGCTGTAAAACAAAAAGAGAGACAGATTACTGGGGTGCGGAAAAAAGGCAGCATACGAGGGAAGGTGGAGTGTGCGTCTCACGGTGATAGCCGGGCCGAGTGAACCAGAGGGGGGTGGAGCTCCAAAAGGGGTCGAGACGGCGAAGCTGAATGTGAACCAAATCTCAGGCGGACAGGTGGACAGGCAGGTGGCTCGAAAACAAAAACACGCCGAGTTGTGATCTGGGTACACAGGGAAAAAAAACAGTGTTAGGTCCGATGGAGAGTTTGTCATACGAGTTCTTTTCCGCAGGCGTACGTTACCGCTGAGAGGCGACTACGGACTGGCGTGGAGCAGCAGGTAGGGCAGGATTAAATAGTCCACCTGGTGATCGCCTGGGATGGGATGCAGGTGTGGGGTTAGCAGCCACGCTCGTGGGCGTGGACATCCCAGCAGCACCCCGGACGCCGGGCCGCGGACCATGACAGTACCCCCCCCTCAAGGGTCGCCCCCAGGCGACCGGCCGGGACCCCGCCTGCGGAGAGAAGCACGGAAAGCAGAGATGAGACGAGGGTCCAGAATGAAGGAGCGCGGGACCCAGAGGCGGTCCTCGGGGCCGTACCCCTCCCAATCCACAAGATACTGCCAGCCGCGCCCGCGCCGGCGCGCATCCAGGATCCGCCGGACCGCATAGGCCGGATGGCCGCCGACGAGCCGGGCGGGAGGAGGGGGCTCGGAAGGAGGGCACAGGGGGCTGAGGCGGACCGGCTTAAGTTGAGATACATGGAACGTGGGATGCACACGCCGAGAGGCCGGAAGCCGGAGCCTGACTGCCACCGGGTTGATGACTCGGTCCACTTCGTACGGCCCGATGAAACGGGGAGCCAGTTTGCGGGACGTGCCCCGGAGCGGGATGTTCCCAGCAGCCAACCAAACCTTCTGTCCCGGCTGGTAGTCAGGGGCTGGGGCGCGGCGACGATCGGCGTAGTGCGCCTGTCGTTCCTTTGCGCGCAGGAGGGCGCGGCGAGCGCAGCGCCACACACGTTGGCAGCGCCGGAGGTGATGAGGGGCCGACGGGACGGAGAGGGACAGGTCCTCTTCCGGGAAGAGCGGAGGCTGATACCCGAGGGACGCTTCGAAAGGAGAGAAGCCGGTGGAGGACGAGGTGTGAGTATTGTGGACGTACTCCACCCAGGGCAGGTAAGTAACCCAGGAGGAGGGGTTTTGACTGGCTACGCACCTCAGCATAGTCTCCAGCTCCTGATTAAGGCGTTCAGTTTGCCCATTGGATTGCGGGTGGAAACCGGAACTCAAACTGACCTTGGCGCCGAGAATGGAGCAGAAGGTCCTCCACACTTGTGAGGTGAACTGGGGACCGCGATCGGAGACAATGTCCAGGGGAATTCCGTGGAGCCTGAAGACTTCCGTGACTAACGCTTGGGCAGTCTCAGCAGCCGAGGGCAGCTTGGCTAGCGGGACGAAGTGGGCGGCCTTAGAAAACCGATCCACAACGGTGAGGATGACACATTTTCCAGAAGAGGTGGGGAGACCGGTAACAAAGTCGAGCGAGATGTGAGACCAGGGCCGGTGGGGAGTAGTGAGTGGGTGGAGCTGGCCCATGGGATGTTTCGTGGATGATTTATTACGAGCGCAGACGGCACAGGCAGACACGTAGTCCCTAACGTCCCGTAGTAGCGATTTCCACCAGAAGTGTCTGCTGAGGAGGCGCGCCGTTCTGCTCACGCCCGGGTGGCACGCGAATCGTGCTGTGTGGATCCAGTGGATGACTGCTCCCCGGGCAGGACGGCGGGAACGAAGCGCCGTCCTGGTGGTCCAGTCCCTGGGTCAGGGTCCCCCGGGAGCGCTTGGCGAATGGTCTCCTCAATCTCCCAGGTGAGAGCACCCACCACGCAGGAGGCAGGCAGGATGGTGGCGGGGGGGGGGGCGCCTCGCTGTCGGGGGAATACAGACGGGAGAGCGCATCGGGTTTGATGTTTCGTGACCCGGGACGATAGGAGAGTGTGAAGTTGAAGCGGGCGAAGAATAGGGACCAGCAAGCTTGACGGGGATTTAGCCTCTTGGCGGTTCTAAGGTACAGTAGATTTTTATGATCCGTCCATATAACGAAGGGCTGTTCGGTCCCCTCCAGCCAGTGACGCCATTCCTCCAATGCGAGTTTTACCGCTAGGAGTTCCCTGTCGCCGATGTCGTAATTCCTCTCCGCGGGGGTGAGTCGGCGTGAGAAAAAGGCGCACGGCCGGAGTTTGTTCAGGGGCCCAGACCGCTGGGAAAGAACCGCCCCGACTCCCGCATCAGATGCGTCGACCTCAACAACAAACTGTTTAGAAGAGTCAGGATGGGTCAGAATGGGTGTGGACGTGAATAATCGCTTCAATTTAGCGAAGGCTGCGTGGGCCTCAGGGGACCATGTGAAAGACACCTTGGGTGAGGTGAGTTGGGTGAGAGGCGCGGCCACCTGGCTGTAGTTTCGAATGAAACGGCGATAAAAATTCGCAAACCCCAAGAAGCTCTGAAGCTTCTTTCGTGTCTCCGGAACCGGCCATTCCAATATTGCTTTGATCTTCACCGGGTCGGTCTTCACCTGCCCACCAGCGAGGATGTAGCCCAAGAAGGAAATGGATGAGGCGTGGAACTCACACTTTTCCGCTTTTACGTACAGTCTATTTTCGAGCAGCCGTTGTAGCACGCTCCTCACATGGATGCGATGGTCCTCGAGCGTCTTGGAGAAAATCAAAATATCATCCAGGTAAACAAAAACAAACACGTTCAGGAAATCCCGTAACACGTCGTTGACTAGGGCTTGAAAAACCGCCGGGGCGTTCGTTAACCCGAACGGCATCACTAGATATTCAAAATGCCCTAGTGGGATATTGAAGGCGGTCTTCCACTCGTCGCCTTCACGTATCCGTACCAGGTGGTAGGCGTTCCGCAGATCTAGTTTGGTGAAGACCGTAGCTCCCTGGAGTGAGTTAAAAATAGAACTAATGAGTGGGAGGGGATATTTGTTTTTGACGGTGACGTCATTCAGCCCCCTGTAATCGATGCACGGGCGGAGCGTCCCGTCTTTCTTTCCCACGAAGAAAAAACCCCCAGCCACGGGAGAGGATGACGGCCTAATACGTCCTGCAGTTAGCGACTCCTGGATGTAATTCTCCATGGTTTCTCTTTCGGGGCGAGACAGGTTGTATAATCTGCTAGAGGGCAGCGATGCACCCGGGAGCAGATCGATAGCACAGTCATATGGACGGTGAGGCGGGAGTGAGAGCGCCTCATCTTTACTGAACACCTGCTGGAGATCGTGATAGTCGGGGGGCACGGAAGAGAGGTCCGGCGCGGGTGGCGGGGCGGGCCTCCGTTCCGTTGAGGCGGAGGGAACGGCTGACCTCAGGCAGTTCGCCAGACAAAACACACTCCAGCTCGCGATACTTTTTCCGGCCCAATCTATGTGTGGGTTATGTCTCTGTAACCAGGGGTAGCCTAGGATAAGCGGGGTGTCAGGAGCAGGAAAAGTGAAAAAGGACAGCTGCTCTTGGTGGTTACCTGATGTGATTAACCGTACAGGCGCGGTTTGGTGAGTTATGTATGCAAACACTTGGTTGTTTAATGTAGACGCAGGGATGGGCGGTTCGAGTGGAGTAAGAGACACAGCTAGCCTCTTAGCCAGCTTCTCATCCATAAGGTTCTGTTCCGCCCCGGAGTCCACTAACGCGGGGCATGTAAAAGTCTGATTAGAAGTCACGATAGTAACGGACAGTAACAATCGGGGTCTAGTAGTGCTTAGAGTGCTGCCCACCCGTATCCCCGGACTCACCGGTGGGCCGGGTCGTTTGGGCGGACCGGGCAAACAGCGATGCGGTGACCGGGCCTCCCACAGTACAGACATTCTCCAGCCCGAAATCGGCGTTCCCTCTCCTCCGGAGAAAGCCGAGAGCGTCCGATCTGCATGGGTTCAGGCGGGGGCGGCGACGGAGAGCGCGCACACGCAGCTGGGGGCGGGGGCGGAGAAACGCGAAACCCGGGGCGCAATACGGAGCCCATAGGCTTAGACCGCCGCTCGGCATCCCTCTCCCGCAAGCGTCTGTCAATCCTACGGGAGAGGGAGGCCAATTCATCAAAGGATCTGGTCTCCTCGTGAAAAGCTAGTTGGTCCTTCATCTGGTCATTTAACGACCGTAAAAAAAACCCACGAAGAGCCGAATCGGGCCAACCCACGGCGACCGCTCGAGTACGGAATTCAACTAGGTACTCCGCAATACTGCGCCGCCCCTGACGGAGCCCCAGCAACTTCTGCGCGGCATCGTCCTCCGATACCGGAGGGGAAAACGTAGCCTGGAACTCCTCCAGGAAGTCATCGTAATCGCAATCACGAATGGGGTGAGAATTTAAGTAGGCTTCAGCCCATGCTAGAGCACGCCCCCGTAACAATCCCACGAAGTGGGAGATCTTAGCAGTATCCGTGGGGAACGCGTGAGGCGTGCGACTGAAAAACAAGGAGCACTGGAAAAGGAACCCCCCACACAGGTCCAGCTCCCCGTGGAAGGGTTCGAGCGGCGGAGGCGACACGCCGCGGTGCACGGGGTCGGACGGCCTAGTTTGTAATTTATTCTGAGTGTCACTGAGCTCTTGACAACGGTCTTGGAGAGACTGGAGCTGCTGATCGTGGCAACCGAGGATAGCGCCCTGTTTATTAATAGCGGAGCGGAATGGATCTGCTGGGTCCATACTGGCCAGTCCGTACTGTCATGAACCAAAGTTCCGAGCGCAGGCAGGACCCAGTAGCAGAACACACACACTAGGGTAGGAGCGAATAAAGAAAGTAATGTTTATTGCAACTAAAGGTGTCCCGTGAGGGTAGCCAGAAAAACAACGTATGAAACCAGAAGAAACCGAGGGACCGCACAGGGAACGCCGAGAGCGGGGCTGTGAGAGGCTGTAAAACAAAAAGAGAGACAGATTACTGGGGTGCGGAAAAAAAGGCAGCATACGAGGGAAGGTGGAGTGTGCGTCTCACGGTGATAGCCGGGCCGAGTGAACCAGAGGGGGGTGGAGCTCCAAAAGGGGTCGAGACGGCGAAGCTGAATGTGAACCAAATCTCAGGCGGACAGGTGGACAGGCAGGTGGCTCGAAAACAAAAACACGCCGAGTTGTGATCTGGGTACACAGGGAAAAAAAACAGTGTTAGGTCCGATGGAGAGTTTGTCATACGAGTTCTTTTCCGCAGGCGTACGTTACCGCTGAGAGGCGACTACGGACTGGCGTGGAGCAGCAGGTAGGGCAGGATTAAATAGTCCACCTGGTGATCGCCAAAGTCATCATGTTCGGTGCTTTTGGGTTTAATTCTTGTCCTCTGAGTCCAGTGTTTTGGGTCCCTCTCTTGTATGCCAAACAGCCAAAACAGGGAATAAGCTATGAAGTAAGATATTCATCCATCAACCAAGCATATCACAAAACTTCACATATGTCAATCAAACTGAAATGTCTTTTTCTGGGGTGTTTGACTGATTCGGTCTCACTGACACTTCATCACAGCTGCATCTTTCTTTGTGACCTTTCCTGTGATTGTGCAGCTTTTGAAAGGTTAAAAGGCAAGGTCAACTCAGATTACTTCATCATATTTATAGTTTTCACAGTGTCTTTGTTTGTGCCACATCTGCCAAAGACTCAAGAAGAAAAACAAGAAGTTCCTCAAATATTTTATTTGGACCCTATAGCTACCGCCCTATCTCCAAATTACTTCTACTTTCAAAAATTATTGAGGAAGTGCTTAATGAACACTGACTTTAGCAAAAACCCCAGTGATGCTTTGCCTGTGCTTATGAACAACATTTTTATTGAGAGTGCTGTAATCCATAATAAGTACATATAAGTAATAAATACACAGGTGTCTCCTATTATCGTCTTACAACTTATCTTAAAGCCTCCCCAACACACACACTCCCTACTTTGAACAAATAATAACAGACACAAAACAGCTAGAAACCTGGTTTATGATCAACATCTTAGTTTTTTCACCTGAATATCTAAAGTCTGTCCAGTTTTATAAGATTGGAGGCTAAGCTGTTGTACTCAGATCAAGCTGTTTTCACTTTTGTTACTGATGAAACATTTGGTATTCCAGCCTTATTAATGAATTCATATTTTCATATGTTTCACATTTTCACCCTTCATTTTGCTGTCTGCATTCATAAAGCCTGCATGAAACAGAAACAGCAAGAATGCATGGAGAGAAGCATCTCTGTAAGAGTCCATCGTCTGTTTTTGTATTTCCTGCCATGCTATTCTTTGCTCTACTGTAACTGTTAATGTGTATAAATAGAAATGCCTCTCTCTGTCAGTTTTTCTCTTCTTCGCTTTTTCATCGTGTATTTCTGCTTTTACAGTTACAGTCTTTTCTGCTTGTTTCATCTGCCAGTGCTTTTTGTGTTTTGGGTGCACATTTTTTTTTACACAGCAGTCATTTCACACATGTCTGGTGTTGATGCATAATATGACACCTTTCTGATCTTTGCATGTCATACTTCTTTCATTGTTCAGCATTCACACATGTATCATGCCCTTACTTCTCTTGCAGAGACTTCATGTTTCTTTAAAAAGAGAAATAAACAAAAAATTGAATTATTACAGGGTTGAGTAATGCTATCTGTGAGTTGTTCATTTACACTGCATTTGATTCCCCCCCCCCCCCCCCCCCCCCCATTTGATACATTGAGAGAAACAGGATACTTTGTATCTGTAATCACACCAGCAGAGACAACATATTGTCAAGGAGTAAAACAGAAACAGAGGAAGGATCAGTATGTTTGATTTGGCACAGAAACATAGCTATAATTCAGTACGGAAGGATCATAAGAAAGAAATGACCATGATTTATTAATGTACAGAATTTAGATAGAGGTATTTGGCAGTTAGACTCCGATGGCCCGTTGATCCCAGCAGTGATAGGGATTAGAGCAGGACTCCCTGTGAGGGTGGGGATGAATATGGAGGCTTGAATACAGCCTGAGTGATGAGAGGCGGTGATGTGGAGAAGGTGGGTTGCACAAAGGCGTCTGCAAAGGAGAGTGACAGACGCGCAGTGAGATTTAAAGTATGTGGCATGAGTGCTACTTTGTCTGATGAAGGCTGGGAGAAAAATGA
Source organism: Maylandia zebra (assembly GCF_041146795.1). Taxonomy (NCBI): domain Eukaryota; kingdom Metazoa; phylum Chordata; class Actinopteri; order Cichliformes; family Cichlidae; genus Maylandia; species Maylandia zebra. The sequence continues at coordinate 13,121,194 of NC_135172.1, read as the reverse complement.
TTGGACAACATCAGTGATGTCACCAAACAGCTTCTCACCTGGGAAAGTAGAAGTGACGTGAAGCTTAGAATTAGCCGGCAACACCTGGGAGCAGACAGATGTGAGACCTGAGATCTTCCTTATTAAACTTATGCATAAGATTCCTTATAACGGGATGGAAAGATGAGCTAAAGATGAGCTAACTCGGGGTGACCATTGGTAGAACAGACTGCACTTCAGTCTCCACTCCACTGAGAATCTCTACTCCAAATCTGAGCCTGATAAAGAAAAGCAAATAAACAGACATTAAAAGGCAGTATTCCTCACTAGGTTTTAGTATAACATCAGTAGCTGGTGTATCTGTAAGTAGTTTTTAATCTCTGAATAAAACACATTATAAAAATGAGCCAAAAAGAGGAAATGCTTGATAGTGAAATATGTGATCTCAAAATATTGTGGTAAAAGCAAGAAGAAAAATATAATACTGCTTCTCAAAGGAAGTTTTCATGTGGGTGAGCTTAAGATGCTTTTATCTCAAAATAACAAAAGCAACACACAGATGTTTTGTCGTGCTGTTATATGTCATATATGAATAGCTGCTGCACTAATTTGATAGGAGGAGGAAGTGATCTGAAGGTGTTGCATGCACACATATTTGCCGTAATTTCCATGTCCATTTGGTCATAAGACTTTGTAGTTTTAAGAAGATGACTTCTGCTTTTAAGCAATCATTCTTTAATAAGACAGCAGCTGAGGGTTTTGAAAGCTCATTAGTCAACTTTCTGATTAGACAGTGAAGTCTGCAACAGCCATGTTCTTCACAGAAGCTGAATGTTTGTTCTGGGTTTTTGTTCTCTCTCTCTCAGGTAGGAAAGATTCTGTTTTACCAGATCCCTTAATTCAATGTCCACTTATATGTATGTTAATGTTGCATTAATGCATAGGTAACATTTTACAGTTGTAGATATTTGAGACATGTAAAATGAACATTTGCTGTTGTTTAGTTTATGCTAAAAGAAGGAATTTTGCTGTATTCCGTAAGATCATCTTTTCTGGTCTTCCTGTCCTTTCACAGCCACTTGTTTCTAAAAAGTACACTTTATTATTACATAAGCTGCTAGTTTCTCAGAATTATGTACTAAACGTGGCCTTGCTTCAGTGCCATGAATCACTGGGTTTAACCCACACTAACTCACTCCCGGCTTGGCTCACATAGCTTCGTAAATGATTATTCTCGAACAACTACAGCGCCTAATCAGGATATTTAAGGAAGTAAAAGTGAGATTTTCATATTTGTTGGTAACTATTAGTGTGCAGAATTATTATGCAACTAAATGAAAAATGAATATTTCCCCATTTCCTTTGTTTATTTTCAGCCAATGAAGTGAGAATGACAAAACAAACAACTTTAAAACTTTAAATTTATAAATAAATGTTTTTGACATAAAAAAAAGTCATTGACCAAAACACTGAATTTACTTTCAAGTTGAAGATTGTTGGTTATTTGATTTCTCAATGATCAAATGTTTTCTGCAGCAGCACCCGGAACCTCCCAGACAATGTTCGGAGAGGGTTTTGGTCAGAAGAAGAAGTACTATAATTTTCCAGTTAATATGAAATCAATGGAAAATAACACGTTTGATTCTTCTCAAATCTTTGGTGGTCTGTTTTTAATACATTTCTTGACCCTGTGACTTTTTGCAACAAAACATTTGATGGTTCTCTGATAACGTTGCAATATATTAGCAATTTTCAGAGTGCTGCATGGAAAAATGCATGAAACTTATATTGTCAGAATAACATATGAATGTTATAGAAATTGTGTAAATCTGCACAGATGCTTGTTAATCAAATGTTGTGTTAAAGGTGTTCAGGGACAAACAAACAGCATCTGTGCCTTGAAAGGTTCATCAGTGAATCTGTCCTGCTCACATCAACATCCAACATCAAGCATGAACTGGTACAGTGTACACAGGGGGGGCTTCAAGATTGAGACATCTGCAGATGGAAAGTACAGCATGTCAGCAGATAGTAACTTGACTCTGACAGTCAACAATCTAGCAGAGAATGATGCAAACATTTACTGCTGCAGAGAACCTGCTGACAAATCAGACTGTGACCAAAGGGGAATTTCTCTCAGTGTTGCAGGTACAGTGGTTTTATCAAATGCGTTAAGAACTCATCTATGAATAATCAATGTATTGATAATTTTTCTATTAACAATCTTCTCAGAGCTGCAGGTAAAGGTGATTCCTGCCACAGAGGGACAGACAGTAACACTGATGTGCAGCAGCAGCTGTCCTCTGACTGAAAAGCCTGCAGCCTACATCTGGTACAAGAACAGAGAGTTTCTCTATGAGGACTGGTCTCCCTGGTACCAAGAGCTGCTCAGCAGTGAGGAAGCAGTCACATACTCCTGTGCTGTCAAAGGCTACGAGCATCTCAGAGCCCCTCAAGTCTCTGTGGGTGAGTCATGATGTTCAGTGTGTTACAAAATAAACTACTCTAAATAAACTAAGTCAAATAATTCTGAGTAAACATACTCAATACTCTAATATTTTTTTCATCCAGATTCCATCACATCAACATGCGTCAATGTGACGTACACTAAAAGCGAAATGTGTCCTTATCAGCAGGGATCAGAACATGAGCCTTGTTCCATCACATTTCCCAGAGGTGAACACAAACACGTCTTCTTACTGATCTCTGAAATGCACTGTTTCTATATTCACTTTTTTAACCCCTCAGCTGTAAAAAGGCTGAAGGGTTAAAAGATGTTATTGGCAGTTGGCATGGACACAGAGATTTGTGAATGCGAGAATGAGTAGGATTTCCAAATTGCTACAAAAGGCACATGTACTAAAAATCTTTGATGATTTTGAATCTCCTTGACACTGACCTCGAGGTCAAGGTCAAAGTTCTAGTTTTCTGAAAATTTTGTGATTGCAATAATTCAGGAATGGATTCAAGTAGGATTTTCACATTAACAGCACAGGTACATCTACTAAGAAGCTGAGGGGTAGCACTGACAGCCATCAGGTCACACGTGAATTACATTACGCTTTGGGTGAAAAAAGTAGAATGCCAAGATTATTATTGAAGTGTGTGGATGCAGTCAATGAAAATGTGTTAAACTGAAAACGTCCCTGATGAGGAAAAGACAGAATGAGTACACAGACTCCTCTCTTATAATGAAAAGAGAAGTGAGTTCAAGTACCGTTCTTTGAACTCACCTCTACAAATCTGCTCCCATACACAAAACCATGTAACTGACATACATACACGTATAAAATATGCATAATAACATAGTGACTGACGAAACTGTATTTATCATCTCTTCAGTGGTACATGTTGTAAAGACACCTGGGAACACACTGACCTGTAGCACCTCATGTCCTCTGATCGACCCTCAAACTGTCTATGTGTGGTATGAAAATGGAAAACTTTATAGGGAAAATATAAGAAGCATTTCAACTCCAAGTTCTTTGAAAAACAACTTTTACTGTGCAATTAAAGGTCATGAGCATCTTCAATCTGATGACGTCTGTGAGTATCAAAGAAAACTGTTAATTCTGTTAATTAATAACAAGCTGTTATCTCAACATGCAGACACCACAGTCAACTTTAAATCGTCCATCTATATTTCAGGTGTTCAGGATAAAAACTGCTGGACAGTGAATTATGTCAGCAGGAGAATCTGTGCTCTGGAAGGATCTTCAGTGAACATTATCAGTAAATACTCACATCCTGATAACATGAAACCAGAGTTTAAATGTTGGAGTAAAAAATGGAAAACAGGTGATAAGGAACTTGAAAAACCGATTGAGCCTTCAGGTCGTGTGGAGTATCAGGACAACATGAAGAACCAACACACCCTGACCATCAAAAACCTGAAGAAGAATGACTCAGGAGAATACACCTTCATCCTGAAAGGAAATGATAAAGAACTGAAACTGCCTGGAGTCTTTTTGATTGTCACAGGTAAAGTCTCCTAACAAGATGACCTAAGATGTTTCATTCATGTAAGAGCCTCAATGTTTTACACTAAAAAGCCTAAAAAGCCTCATGTAAACCTGAGCAAACAATACTGAATGTAAAAGTGTTATCAGCAAAATTTCACTGATCATCACATTTTAGCTGGTCTAAGAAGTGCTTCTTGTAAAACTGTTGACGGTCCTTTGCGTTCCACATTGACCTGTATCACATTACCCATCAAAATGCTATCCTATATTAAAAAAAAGGTAATTGGGAAATTTTTTTATGAGATTTATAGTTTTTAATTATTTAGTAATGTTCCTCTTTCAGAGCTGAGAGTGAAGATGAGTCCTTCTGCAGTGGTGACAGAGGGTCAGAGAGTCACACTGACCTGCAGCACCAGCTGTCCTCTGACTGACAACACAAACTACATTTGGTACTTCAACAGTCGACATCTGAACATGACAGAGACCCACAACAAACATCTGATCCTAGACCCAGTCAGCAGGGAGAATATAAGAAATTATTCCTGTGGTGTTAAAACTAACAAGGATAACACCACAGCTCAATGGCTACCAGCAGCTGCAGGAGGTTTTGCAGCTCTCCTGTTAATAATAATAATACTTCTCACTGTGTTCTGCTGCCGGAGGTGAGCATCACTGTGTTCTCTTTAAGATCAGTCATGTTCAAACTCTGATTTGAAATCTGTTATTCAGTCATATCCTTTCATGTTTGACACTCAGAAAAAAGAGGGCTTCTAGTCATTCTCCAAAGAGTGAAATATCAGACAACAAACAGCAGGTACACAACACAGTGCATCCACAATCCTGTTTTTCTTTTACTTGATCATTTATCCTTTGTGTGGATAGATTTTTTTGTCTTGTTTATCTCACCAATGTCTTAACCTTCCATATGGTGTAAAATGTGTACCATATGGGAGGTTATGTTTTTGGTCTCCTCAGGTTAGCCATAATCCCATATATGAAAACGTCTCAGCTCACTACAGCAGAATGCCTGTCAATACACACCAACCAGCTCATCTCTATTCCAATGAAGGAGAACTTGACTCCAATCAAGGTGACCTCTACTGCAATGAAGGCAAAGTCTATCCCAATCAAGCTGAACTCTATTCCAATACAGCTGATCTATACTCTAACATCCAATACTGAGTCACTGCCTTTTAAACAGAAAAAAAACTCAAAAAAGCGCCACAGCTGTTGTGTACAGAGTGTAAAACAACCACACTCTAAAATGGCACGTAGAATACAGTAGAAATGAGTAGAAAAGTAGAAATGCTTGTGGGTTTCAATTTAAAGATGTTTGATCATGAAATGCATGTGTTGTGTACAAAGTATAAGACAATGTAAAAATATTATTGCTAACTTTGTAAAACATGCAAACTTGTGAGCTTTGTGTTGTTGCTTTCTGCGTGGTTTAGAGCTTTCAAACTGAACAGTTAAAACTTAAAGTCATCATTTCTTTTTTCCCTGAACCATACATGAACTGATAATGGCTTAACATAAATCAATAACCTTTATGAGTATTAATAAATATAAAAAAAATGAGCTGTAGTAGTTTAATTCTTTCAGCTATAGTGTGAAGATTTATCTGAATAATCATTTGTCTCTTATTTCTTCAGGTTTTTCTGTAAAGTTTTTGAATGTTTGATGCTTGAATGACCCATTTTCCCTTCTATTATTGTCTCTTAAAGAAACTATTTGTTATCAGAATGTTCAAAAACATCACACAGTTAGGTGACAGTGTTGATACAGCCCGTGACTTAGGATGTAATTATTATGTAAAAATACTTATTGGTAGGTGCGATGGAATAAATGAGTAATAATTCAAGATCTCTTAGGAGAGAAGAAAAGTGTCCTGAAATACTGAGTAATTCCGAAAAAAGTTTAGAGAACAGGATTACACATACATTGTATATTTAAGTTGATAACTTTGGGTCATTTTTAGGAGAAATGTTTTTCACGACTTTCATTGAAAATACACATTTATTTTTACTGAAAAATGCCAAGGTTATATAAGCAATGATGTTATTTCTAATATTAATTAATTACATGTTATTAACCTAAACATTTGGAATTTTTGTCATATGAACATCCACCATTATAACCACAATCAGGGTTGTGGGGGTGCTGGAGCCTATCCCAGCTACCACAGGGTAAGAGGCAGGGTACACCCTGGGCAGGATATGTCCAGTTTGTCACAAGGCGAACACATAGAGACAGACAACCATTCGCACTCAAATGCACAATTTAGAATTACCAACCCCACTAACTGCATGTCTTTGGAACGTGGGAGGAACAAGAACCCATGCAAACATGGAAAGAACATGCAAACTCCACAGAAAGGCTCCGACTTGATAACAGGTAGGCAGACAACAACAGAAAATGTTACCAATACCAGCAGGATAACTCAGCAAACAGTATTAGATCCTTCAGCATTACTGTATCATGAGATATGATAATATTGTCATCTAGTGGACGTGTCTCTAACTGCAAAACAGACAAACAGACGAAAAAAAACCAAAATAACAGTAGAGGAGCAGAATTGTCTGAGACAGCAAAAAACAAGAGTGAATTTCAAACCACATTTTTTTTAAAGAGTAACTTTGCGAACAATTTTTTTCTTTTGTTTTTCACATCTACTTTTAGTTCTTAGCTAAGTTTTAGTTAACTATAATAACTGCATCAGAATCTGCTTCAGCTCCAAGTGTTGCCTTGGAGTTGAGGTTTCCATCATCTACCTGATAAATTGTGTTCAAGCACTGTGAAGGTTATATTTTTCGACTTTTCCAGTTCATACCATCAGGCCAACCTTCCTGGCTGATAAACTGATGCATGTGGATGCCTATCTTGTGTCCTGGATTGTGGATTACCTGACAGGAAGGCCACAATATCTGCGTCTTCAACACTTTGTGTCTTCCACAGAGATCAGCAACACACTCGTATCAGAAAATAAACCGGACTGCGTTAAAAGCATCACTGCATTCTGCAGGAAGGGCCCGAGTCGTATCTATTTTCTGAAGCAGCTGAGATCTTTTAACATGTATCGGACAACGCTCAGGATTTTCTCTGAGTCTGTTGTGGTCAGTGCCATCCTCTTTGCTGTTGCATGCTGGGACAGCAGGATGAGGGTCACAGATGCCAACATATTATTGATAGAAAGGTAAAAAAGATGGATGAGATAATGAAGCTGTTTTCTAATGAAAGTTTCTGTTAAAGGTGTTATTATTTGGAACTTTATCCATGTTTATTACGAGCATTAATGCTATAACTGTCACGATACTGGGTTTTGTACCCAGTGTTTTCTGTTTGGGAAATATCACTACCATTTGTAGTTTTTAGTTTAAATATTACCTTTGCTTTGGTTAGGTTTTCATTCTGATTTTGTATTCATCGTTTTCTTTGTTATTCTCAAGTTTTTCTGGTCCTCCTGTGTTGTCTATGCCTCATCTACGTTTCTGTGTCCATGTTTAGTGAGTTTGTCTTTGTGTTTACTTTGGCCTGTCAAAATCAGGTGTTAGTCTCAGTCTAAGTGTTGGTTTCCTGTTTTATTTTGATAGTCTTTTGCCCTGTGTGTGTTGTGTTCAGTTTTTCTTTGCTCGTTTTCATTAATTGATTCTGTTCACTTGCACCTTGTTTCCCCAGCAGTGTCTCTTTCCCCCATAGCCTCATGTCTTTTCAAGTCTATTCAAATTTCCCTCTGTTCAAGTTTTCAGTTTAGGTTTTTGTTCCTGAGCTCTGGCAATAAAGCTGTTTGAGTTTAGTTAAGCCTGTCTGCCAAGTCCTGCATTTTGGGTTCTCTCGTTGCTTGGCACACACCCTCACTTGATAGTAACAGTAAAAATATGACAGTAAAACCAAAAGTATTACAATTCTTAGTGATCAGCAATCATTAAAATCAATTGTCCCTGAGTGTAAAATATAAAAAGATTGGTGAAAACTTGGCACATAACATAATTGAGTAATGACATTTACAGTCCTCACTTGTTGAAGGTTAAGCAGAGAACAATAGAAAATGTTACCAACGTGTGCAGAATGGCTCAGAAAAGATGATCAGATCCCTCAGCATCAAGACTGTTGCATTAAACATGGAGTTGCTGACACAATGAGCAGTAATTATGGTCCCTTCTGGTCTCAAATTACTAAACAACAGAACAAGAGAGAAGGTGCTAAAGGAATCTGAAATTGTGCTTGTTTTTCAGCATTCAAACAATAAATCACAGAATCTGAGGCAGGAAACAACAAGAGTGAATGTTGAACACAATTTTCATTTAAAAATTTACAGTGTTTATCTCTGTGGTTGAAGACCTGTTGTCACTTCTGAGTGTTGCTCAAATGTGGTAAAAGCTGTCACTTTTAGGCCACACCCAGCACCCATGTGTAACCAGTATCAAAAAAAAGTCTGCATCTCCACAGCAGTTCATGTTGCACAGTGAGCTTGAATCTGGGGTTTCTTGATCACCACAGTCGTTTGTATTCATCACAAACCATAAACCACCATAATTAGATATGGACAAAAGCTTCAACACACAGCTTTCTTCTGAACAGCTTAAAGCACCTGAGGTGACTATTTATTGCACATTTATTTAAAATACAAGTGCACACAGCAGAGTCGACAAAAGATTGAAAGGAAAAGGAAGGAAGTTTGGTATTAGCCTCAAAGCTGCACAAGATGTGAAACCACTGAATATGAAACAACAGTCAATCTTCCCCCCCTAACCTTTCACTCTGAAAAGGAGAAAAAGCTTAGGTGACTGATGACTTACTTTTTTAAATTTTTATTCAAGCTTTCACTGTCAGTGTTAAACGTTAAAGTCTGGACTACAACAATCATGCCGCTCAGGAATGCTTGTCGTCTCTTTGTGGGTGTCATCATTTACATCACAGGTATCAGTGATTATTTATTTGTCCCTATTTAAGAATGAAAGTAACCATAGCTAATCCTACTACATGATTTATAGATGACAACTTTGAGTTCAGATTAGTTCCTAATGTAAACTACAGAATATCTCTCTCTTTTTGACTGAAAGGTTTTTTTCTAAAGAAAGTTTGTGTTAAAGGTGTTAATGGAGGAGAAACCAGGATCTGTGCTCTCAAAGGTTCATCAGTGGATCTGCACTGCTCACATCAACATCTGACTTCAAGCAGAAAATGGTTCACTGTCCAATGGAAGGGAAATTATGTTCAGAGTGAGCTCTCTGTGGATGGACAACGTGTAACGTACAACATCTCTGATAAGAAAAACCCAACTTTAACCATCAATGATCTAAGAGAGAGTGATGCAAACGCTTACTGCTGTATGAAGACTACCGACAGTCCACAACTCTGTTGGCTCAACAGAATTACTCTTCAAGTTGTTGCAGGTACAGTGACTTTTACTCATGAATTACTTTCCAAATGACATCATTGTATAAGTTGTTCTCCATCTTCCTCTCAGAGCTGCAGGTAAAGGTGATTCCTGCCACAGAGGGACAGACAGTAACACTGATGTGCAGCAGCAGCTGTCCTCTGACTGAAAAGCCTGCAGCCTACATCTGGTACAAGAACAGAGAGTTTCTCTATGAGGACTGGTCTCCCTGGTACCAAGAGCTGCTCAGCAGTGAGGAAGCAGTCACATACTCCTGTGCTGTCAAAGGCTACGAGCATCTCAGAGCCCCTCAAGTCTCTGTGGGTGAGTCGTGATGCTTATTCTGCTATATTATTTGACAATAAATAAATTCAATATGAACAGAAATCTCAATTCTAAATATAAAAATAATCTTCTTACAAATATTTAATTGCATTACTTTTTCTTCAGATTCCATCACAGCAACCTGCTTCAGTGTGACTTATGCTTATGGAGACATGTGTTCTTATAAACAGACACCAGTGGATGAGCCGTGCTCCATCACATATCCCAGAGGTGAAGTGGTACAAAAATAACACCACCAAAACTCACATGTCAGATTTGTTGAGTCCAACATTTGTATGAATTATATAAACTTTATGAATGTATCTATGCACAGTAACGGGAAGTGTATTTATCTTTTATCAACAGAGCTTCATGTTCAAAGGACTTCTTCCATTTCTGGGTTTGTTACACTGGCTTGTAGTACAAGATGTAACCTGACAGACCCTCAGACTATCTACCTCTGGTACCACAACAAACAAAGCTATTATGAGAATCAACATTATTCAGTTCAAAACTCTTCAAGAGGCACATTTTCTTGTGCAGTTAAAAGCCACAAACGTCTTCAATCTACAGAAGTTTGTATGTGTTAAAAAAAATTATTGATTCACTGACATCCTGAAATATAGACCAGTCAGTCATTTCATAATCCATCTATATTTCAGGTGTTCAGGATAAAAACTGCTGGAGAGTGAATTATGTCAGCAGGAGAATCTGTGCTCTGGAAGGATCTTCAGTCAACATCACAAGTGAATACTCACATCCTGATAACATGAAGCCAGAGTTCAAATGTTGGAGTAAAAAACTGAGAAGTGGTGATGAGGAAGTTAAAAGGCTGATTGAGGCTGCAGGTGGTGTGGAGTATCAGGACAACATGAAGAACCAACACATCCTGACCATCAACAACCTGAAGAAGAATGACTCAGGAGGATACACATTCAGATTCAACAAAGATCATGAAGGATGGACACAGTCTGATCTGCCTGGAGTCTTTTTGATTGTCACAGGTAAATCTAAACTCTTCACTCAGCAGACTTTACTCATTAACAGGATTGTGAAAATATTCCATTACAGAGCAAGAATCAAAAGCAAACAGACATTTTCCTTTTATAGAAAAATTCACCCTTTCGGTGTATTTTTTTTTTTTTTTTTGTACAGTCAGATCAAGTGAAAAAAACATTATTTTTGACTTTTAAAATATATAAAACTATTTTATAATCCTGATCAAATATTTTCTAATGAGCACTTTGCTATATATCAAATACACACAAAAATTCATTTTCCTGTTCACAGAAATTAAGAAAATGATAGTTATTCAAGTTTCATGTTGGATTGAGCAAATATCACAAGGTGGAATATTAAGAAAACATCTATATAACCCACACGTAACCTAGAACAGTAACAATAATGGCATGAATAGCTGAAAAGAAATTAATAACCCCAGTTGTCAGACAAATACAATGAAATAAAGCAAACAATCCCTGTAAAATGTCACAGAAATGAAGAACTGAGCTTTTTTCACTTAAAACATGGCATTACTCACTAAACATGATTTAAAAATGACACTGACGGAGTCTGGAGTCTAATAATAATAATAATTATTATTATTGTATGTTCTTCTTCCAGAGCTGAGAGTGAAGATGAGTCCTTCTGCAGTGGTGACAGAGGGTCAGAGAGTCACACTGACCTGCAGTACCAGCTGTCCTCTGACTGACAACACAAACTACATTTGGTACTTGAACAGTCGACCTCTGACCCCGAGAGAGAACCAGAACAAACATCTGATCCTAGACCCAGTCAGCAGGGAGGATGCAGGAAGCTACTCCTGTGCTGTGAAAACCAACAAAGATATCAGCTCTGCTCCAAAGACTCTCACTGTCCAAAGTATCACAGGAACATGGACACCAGCAGCTGCAGGAGTTTCTGCAGCTCTGCTCCTTTTAATACCTCTCACTGTCTACTGGTGCAGGAGGTAAGCTACACTGTCTCATCTGTCATACCTGTCATGGTTAAACGGTAGCTCAGGAGTTAGAGCAGGTCATCTGTTGATCAAAAGGTTGGTGGTTTGATTTTTGGCTCCCTCAGTCTGCATGCCAAATATCCTTGGGCAAGATACTAACCACCACTTGCTCTCCAATGCATCCATCAGAGTATGAATGTGTATGCTAGTGAGAAAGCATAGAGTGAATGTGGCATGTTGTATAGAGCGCTTTGAGTACTCCAGGAGTGCAGAGAAACGCTATCTAAAAATCACTACATTTACCAAATGTTTTAACATTTTATTTATTTCTTTTTGTGCAATAGAAAAAAGAGGACTTCCAGTCAGTCTCCAAGACAAGAAACTTCAGATAATAAACAGGTTAAAAAAACCTCTCATTTTCTCTTCACAGGAATAATAATTTATTCTCCATCACAGAAAAACTTTAAAATCACTCATCATGCTTTTTTTTCTCACTTACATCCTAACCTCTTGTAGCCTTTTTGTCACTGGAGCTCACCACCTACCTCGATCATGTTTCTACTCAACAGTTGTATTTTTTATGTGACTAAAACACATTCACATTATGACACAGTATCATCAGCTGCATCTGCACACATCTAAAGCTCTTTTGGGGAGGAGACCACTGAACTGTTATCCATAAAAAATCCTGACCATCCTCTGCACAAAATGCTAGCCATTAGGGCTGCAGCTATTGGTTATTTTAGTAATTCAGTATTTCATCAATTATTCCATTGATTAATTGAATAATAAGAAATACTTTTAGCTTCATTAATGACAATAATAAATCAAAAAATGTACTCCTTTTTGTTTCAATTTTAAAAATTGCTGTGTTTTACTGCATACAAAGAATGAAAGGAAAAAACTAAACTATTTAAATCTGATAGATATCATACATCAAAACTTTTTGCAAAATGTACAACATTTGCAAAAAAGTAATTTCTTTATTTGAATGAGGCAAAAACTGAATCCTTAGTGTTAAATAACCCAGTGCTCATATCATTTGTCTTCTTTCTGTAGATGCACCCTGGTCCCATTTGTGAAAACATCTCAGCTCATTACAGCAGAATGCAGGTTAATACTCAACATCAACAAGATTTCTACTCCAAAGAAGCTGATCTTCATGCCAGCGAAGCTGAGCTCTATGCCAAGGAAGCAGAAGTCGACGAAATTGAAACTAATATCTACTGCAGCATCGAATCGTTGTGATTTAACTAAAAAAATCATTTAAAGGGAGCATTCACTGATTGGGATAATAATGAACTATCACAGAAGGGACACCACAACTGATAAGTAGAGAGTAAAAATCATACATCATAGTGGAAAATAAAATACAAGAGTAAGAAAAGTAGTAGTGTTTAGAAAAATAGAAATGCTGCAGCTGATGAAATGTGTTGTACATGTCCTGCAAAATACAACACAACTTCAAATTATATGCACATGCAAGCTGAACTACTGTACTGGATAGTTTAGAGCTTTGGCAAAATGTCTGTAAAACTGAACCGATGAAACATTAAAGTCATCGTGCTGGCATTTTTCTCTCTTCTTCTGGACCACAAAATAGCTCCATCACTTTACGTACCTCCACCGTTATACTGCCCGCCATGAAAAGTTTTTATTAAAAATATATCTGTCTCCTCCGCTTGCTCACAACTTCTATGGGGAGAGAAAAAAAAAAAGCACAAATACATGACAGGTGTGCCATTCTTCCCAGTGTTGCTGCTCCAACACTGCCCTTCCTCTCCCTCTGACAGCCAGCCACAAACCGCACCCGGCTGCCATACCTTCATGCCGCCAACAGAGGAAGTCAGCCATAGCCATCTGTGCCCCCAGCATCTGTACTACCTAAAATGTTTTTTAAAATGTGGTTGAACCTTTACAACATCGCATGGTCTGAACAGACGATGAATGGGCACCCCAGCACGTAATAACGCGAAGAGCTGACCAAACACTCTTTTTCCACAGAGTTATAGTGACGTTCATGCTCTGACAATTTCCAGAGTGCTTGCTTCAGCCTCTCATATGTGACTTGCCATCAGTCTGTCCACTGAACCAGATCTAAGCCAATTTTCCAGTCAGGGGACTGGTTAGAGCCACAGAGTTCAGGATAAACCTCTGGTTGTACCCACCCAGCATTAGGGACTGCCTCGCCTATTTTTTCGCCCTTGGCCACAGGCAAGCCATGTTGGCATCTGCTTTGTCAATTTGTCGATCTGGGCTACCCCTTCAGAAGAGGCATCAAGTGCACAGTCCATTCCTCCATTGACCACTTGAATGGTGTTGCTGTCTCCTCAAACATCTCCATAAAGAAAAATACACCATTTGCTCCTTTTGTTTTGAATAGTGTGGATTTGGCAAATGGCATCACTCACCCAGCTGACCATTTCCCAGACAGCAACCTCTGCAACACCTAGATCTATGCACCTATGCCCGACTACCTGCAGTGGGTCCAAGTGCTGTCTGGTCACTGCTGCCTTCTCTGTGTGGATGGCAGCTTCCTCTACCAACGTTTCCTCCAGAGCACTCCCTGTGAAAAAAACCAACACGTTAGTAGATCAGATGCGAAAGGTGAAGCCCAAAGAGGTCCCAGTGGTGTAGTGTTATGAGCTGTTGCCCTCAGAACTGGAAGAGGCTTCAGTAGAACCACAGGTACATCTCTCTCCCCCCCCCCCTCAATCTCTCTCTCTCTCTTCAAGGACAAGTGAACATCAAAACCATTATCCAGGATGAAACAACAACGATCTATGAGTACATCAGGAGATGGCCACAGTCCACAGTTCACATGCTTAGTGAATCCCTAAGGCAGCGGAAACCTGAGAAAGAGCAAGAACAAGAACTATCACAGACGGAAAGGCTCCTGCAAAGCATATATCATCGGCAGATAGAAGAAGTGCTGACACTGAAAAATCCTACCAATGGCTGGATAATACCTGGCTGGAAAAACAGCAGAGAGGCACTAATCATAGGAGCAAAGGAACAAGTTTTAAGCACAAGATTGATAGAGGCTGGGGTCAACCACACCAGGCAAAACCTCAGGTGCACAGTTTGCACCTGAGGTCTTGCCTGCTTGTATCTTGCAGGGTATAAGGTATAACGTGTATGTAGTATTCAATTTGTCTCTTTACTTTCTAGTATAACTAAAGTATGTAAGTCATGTAACTATCTACTATTTCCCAACACACAGAGGACAAGAGAAAACAGACAAAACTGAACTCAACTGGTCTGCATTGTTGAGAAAAGTATACGGTCTTAGACACAATATTTTAACACAGATGTGACAATAATTAACCCTTACCTGTTAGGAAGACACGCAGATAAGCAAATTCATTATGTAACCATTAAAAAGCATATTAGCCTTCCAACTATGTGGTTTTTAACAAGCAGCAGTCAAGGCATACATAAACCTATTTGTGCACGACTGACAAGAACCTATCAAAAATATGGTGTGGCGGAGGTGTGGTCCCGGGCGCGGCTGCAGGGGAGGATTGGTGCAGTGGGCTCAACGGGGCGGTGCTGGAGATGCCGGTGAGAACAGCTGATGGCGATTTGGACTGATAATGGTTTCCTTCCCTTTTTATAGTGAGACGGAGAGGAGCGGAGGGAGAGGGAAATCGGCTGGGACCGACAGCTGTCAGACTGTGTTCAGTCATAACCGGGGAAAATTGTAAATAAATGTGGAACCTGGTGATAAAGACCTGTGTGTGTGTGTACCTGTGTATAGTGCATTTCACATATGGATAATATTTTACCTGACCCAAACGAAAATTTTTCACAAATATACAAATATTCTTTTGTAACAAAGGTAGGACTGTGAAATTACTGAACAATTTGTGATGTAGCTTGGCACTCCGAAGTTTAGGCGACAGATTCCTTCACAATTTATTGATCTGATGACTAAAGTGTTAAAACCTTCTGTTAGGACATTCATCAGGGACAGGTGAGTCTGATGGTCCATGTTTCCAATCCAAGGTGGAGAATGATACATTAAAGAGGCCAGCACTGGGACAATTCCAAGTATTTCTAAAGAGATGAAGCTCGTTAATTTGATGGTCTTCTTTTGTTCTTTTTTTAAATGACACTATAATATATAACAACAAAAAACAATGTGTTTATGCCATTGTGATAGCCGGTGTCTAGTATGTAATGTTATTTGAACATGATCCTTTTTATGAAAAAACTTCCCAAATCCCACATTTCTGAGAAAAATAATGAAAGAAGTGATTTTTGAAGTATTTCAACAGTTTATATATCTTTTTTCAATTATTGTTAATATTGTTTTTTGTTACTTTTTTTTGCACCTGTGAGTGGGTGTTGTGATGTCTGCCATTTGCTGCAGGGGGTGCTGCAACACTGCCAGCAACCCCAAGACCAAGAGTCCTGATGATGACTTAAAAATATAGGAATAAACTCACCTGTCTTCACTGTAAAATAAAAAATAAATATAATAAAAGAAAAGAGTCAGTTCTTAATCGAACCCTGAATTCAGTTGTAAGTACTAGTATGTACATATGTGAACCTTATTAAATTCATTACAACCATCTGCCGTTGTAACAGTATGGAGAAATGACAGCAAGTGCAAAAAAACTGACCTGATTTACATTAAATACTGATCAGCTGTGATCACTAAATTTCTCTTCTAGTAAAAATCTGCCACATAACCTCAAAAGACAGACAACTAACAACATTTACAGCTCAGTTTTCTTCTGCTGCACAGAGCTGACAATGGGTTAGCAGAGTACATGAAAATGTTCCTCATACCTGCAGAATGGCTCAGCAAAGATGGTCAAATCCCTCAGCAGCATAGACTGCTGTGTTAAACAAGCATTTGGTGACATCATGAGCAGTAACAATCGTCTCCTCTGAGCTAGAGAGAAGGTTATACCTTTTAACAAAGTTTTAAAAATGCCCCCAGAATTGTCTGGGTTCATATTGTGCTTATTTTTCATCAGTGAAACCACATGTCACAGCATTTGAGGCCACAAAAAACAAGAGTGAATTTAAAACACAATTCGTACTCAAAGTATTTAAACCGTGTTTATCCCTGTGGTTGAAGATGTGTTTACACCTCTGAGTGTGATTCAAAAGTGCTAAAGTCTGACACTTTCGAACCAGCACCTGCATATATCCACACCCAGTACAAGACTCCATCCATCCATCCATCCATCTTCATCCGCTTTGTCCGGGGCCGGGTCGCGGGGGCAGCAGCCTAAGCAAAGAGGCCCAGACCTCCCTCTCCCCAGCCACCTCCTCCAGCTTGTCCGGGGGAATACCAAGGCGTTCCCAGGCCAGCCGAGAGATATAACCTCTCCAGCGTGTCCTGGGTCTGCCCCGGGGCCTCCTCCCGGTGGGACATGCCTGGAACACCTCAGCCAGGAGGCGCCCAGGGGGCATCCTTGTCAGATGCCCGAACCACCTCAGCTGGCTCCTTTCGATGTGGAGCAGCAGCTGCTCTACTCTGAGCCCCTCCCGGATGGCCGAACTTCTCACCCTATCTCTAAGGGAGAGGCCAGCCACCCTTCGGAGGAAGCTCATTTCTGCCGCTTGTATCCGCGATCTCGTTCTTTCGGACTATGATAGCAAATTAATTAACTATATGATTTTAGATGATTTATAAACTTTGAAATCAGATTAATTGCTAATGTGAACTACAGAATATTGTTGCATGAATAATGTTTAGCATTATTCATGCAAAAATAACAAACCAAACCAAACAAATCAAACACAACCTAGAGATCAAAAACAGAAAACACTGGAGCCCAGAAAATAACCAAACAAAAAGGCCCACAAAAGGCGCAGGCGGCCCGGAAACCACTCCCAAAAACAGTTCAGGGGGCTGGCCCGGAGGTCGACAGCGCAACAGCCCAAACCCGGGCAGCTCGGGGGGCAGCTCGGGGGGCGGCCCGGAGGTCGACGGCCCAAGACTCCAGAAAATGGCCCAGAGGTCGACGGCCCAAGAGTCCAGAAAACGGCTCAGGAGGTCGACCGTGAAGCCAGCGACCGTGACGGAGCAGATCCGGAGGCCGACCACGACAGCAATGATGTCCAGCCAACGACCTGGAAAGTGGCCGGGCAGGACGAGGACGAGCAGGACGAGGACGGGCAGGCCGGGCAGGACCAGGCAGAGCTGAAGCTGTAGCTGAGGCTGCACCAGACGAGGAGGCAGAAGGCTGGACGGGCCCCTCGGACCCTCCAGCAGAGGCAGGTTGCTGTTGCTGGACAGGCCCCTCGGACCGTCCAGCGGAGGCAAACAAAGGCAGGTGAGGTTCTCCAGAACCACCAGCGGGAACAGATGAAGGCCGGACGTGCCCCTCGGACCCTTCAGCAGGACCAGGTTGCAGAACAGATGACTGGGGAGAGGAGTGGCCGTGGCAAGGGCGCCGTTTCCTTCAGGATGAGAAAACAGGAACCGGTGAAGAAATGGAGACCTCCTCCTGATCCTCCGACCACATAGCTGCCAGGAAAGAGGCTGGTGAATGGACAGGTGAACAAGGTCCCGGCTGGCGTGTGGAAGGAGAGGAAGTCCATGGCAGCGTAGAGGCAGGTGGAGAGTGTGTGTCTTGCTGAATCAGCGATGGGGAAGATTTAGTGAGTGAGAGAGCAAGCTCACCAGCCCTAACTTGCTCTCTCCAGGCAGTAATGGTGCCAGCCAACTTAGTGTCCTTAGCAAACTGAGTAAGCTGAGGGTTATGCCTAATGATAGCATCTACTGTGCTTAGCCCAACTGCCATAGTCCGTAAATCCTGTGACTGGGCAATGCAGTCGAGCAGACTCACCATCCGCATCATCTTGGCGTTGAACTCAGAGGAAAGAGAGTCTGCGGGGTCCATGTTCTGGTCACGATCTTCTGTTAAGGAATGGCTTTGTGCAGGCAGGAAAAGGACCCAAAGTAGTGATGGGTCCAGCAACACTGACGCACCGACGCTTGTATCAAGCTCACAGAGTGAAGCCTGTATCGTTGCGGGCGTCGCTTTAAGAAAAGTCACGTGATCGATACAGCTGCTGTATCGCTCATTGCCAACGCGCCAAACTGTGTTTAGAAGGTATCGCGTCCGCATCTGTCAACGGAACGAGTCGCCACCAAAAAAAACAAAAAATTACTCTCGCAAAGATAAAAAAAAATAAATAAATACACATCTCTCCATAACAAAATGGAGCCCGAAAGAAAAGTTTCTGCTGTGTGGGATCATTTTGAGCTTTTAACTGCAAATAGTTTGTCTGTCTTTATTTCAGTGTAATCTATCAGAACAGGAAAAACAATAATGTGACTTGCAGTGTAAATTACTTATTTCATTTTATGCAGGTTAAATGTCGCATCTGTTCTGCGGAGCTTTTTACATAAACACAAGCACCTCCTCAGTGTTTAGGCATTACAGAGCCAAACATGAAAATGAGGAAACAATCACACCGATAATGAACACAGGTCGGCCTATATTGACACTGAACAGCTTAACCAGTCTGAATACTGTTCTGGGCCAGGCAGTCCTGAATGTTATTATAAAGGACTGCCAACCCCTTAGTATTGTGGAGAGTGTCGGAGAGAAACATTCCAAGATCACAGGATCCTTTAACGTACTGGGGGAATAGGAAGACATCTTATCTGAACCTTTTCCACCTGGCTTTACAGTTTTTGTACCCCAGCTTCATCTGTGCCTGTGAGATTTCCAAAGCTGGGGAAATGGTGTAAAAAAAACCCCCAAAAAAAACGCAGTAGACTGAATGCAAAAACATTGGATATACTTATTTTTCTGAATAGAAATTTATAAACTCTGAGTCAATTACATTTAAATGGGTAATATTATATTCACAATACTTCCATTTTAATGATGTCTGCAATGTTTGCAATGTAAAACATATAAAATGATTCCATGGAAAGTACAATACCTTACAGTATATACAAGTATGACTAGGTATTTGAATCCGTGTCTGTTGTGAGTCTCAAGTAAGTTGCCTGCAATGATATTTAAGGTCCAGCAGGTGTCAGTATGGAGCAAAACAGCAACACTGTGTCAACACAGTATCGATACAATTTGGGGAATGTGCTGAAACGCTTCACGAGGCCTCATTTACCCATCACTAACCCAAAGTGCAGACTCCAGAGACAGACAGGAACTCAAAAACGGTACCAAAACTCAGACTCCAAAAACAAACTCTGGCAAACAGCCAGCCCACACAGCATCATAAACAGTAGATCACAACACAGACAGAGAAACACAGGGCTTAAATACACAGAGGGAGCAATCAGGGAATGGGTAACAGGAGGGAAACACAGCTGGGGCAAATCAGGCCTAACGAGACAAAGGAAGCAAAACCAGATGCATTTACATGAGACACAGACTTTCAAAGTAAAACAGGAAACATAACACAGAGACGGGAACTTGACAAGGGGATACAGCTGACAGGGGAGACAGAACAACTAGAGAACACAGAGACATAAACCACAAGACAGACCTCTAACAAAGAGATGGAAAGGAAACATAAATTACACTGTAAGTAATTTTACTGTATGTAGTTACTTTGAGGTAGTTTCGGGAAATGTTTGTAATCTTTTATTGTACTTACACATTCTCATGTTGTGCATGGCGATGTATTCACTGATACTGTGTTTTCAGCCAGAAGGCACAAAACACACTTTTCCTGTTTTAAAGGTGAAAGTGAGAAGAAAGCTTTTATGTACAGAAGTGGAAAAGTGGAGACGTTCTCACTTCTGTAATAAGGCATCTTACATTCACCAGCAATTTTTTTTTTATACTTTTTATCCCAAATTTCTTCTTTTACTGGACAACATGGTCCATTCATAGCCATTCCAACAGAGGTGTTCGCTGTCATCATGTTTGGTCTCATCTAACAACTATGTGAGATTTGAGGTTGGAAAGGCTGCCTTACATGATAAGACATCACCACCATGCTAGCTTTAGATCAGCCAAGGGATCCCACTACACTGACACCAGATTGTTATGGAAATATGATATAAATTGATCTGCACACTATAAATAAGTTGTCTTTGTGAGATTTTAATTTGGTGTTTGAAAAATGAATTAACAACTTGTTGTTAATTCATCATTTATAGGAGCAAGTTATCTACCTGCTGTGTTCACAGAACACAAGTATATCTTAATCGAGGGTTATATGAAGACAAAACAAGATATTTTTGAGCCTTCTATTCAGCCATATTAATTTAACACAAGGTCAAAAAGGTCAAAACACTTAAAATTTTCCATCACAGCTCTAATAATGTTTGGTGACCTTCTTGTAGAATTGCCTTCATTCACAGTGCACTGCTACTTTAAAAGGAGCTTCAGACAGTGTGGGAATGATTTTTAGGAATGTTTGTAATAAAACAATTGAATTTCCCCAGTCTTTGTTTCCCCAGTCTACTTATACTTTTTCCTTTTTTTTGATCCATGATTTCCTCATTTGGGGTCCTGCAACAGTTTGTGCTGCTAATTAAAATAGATCATTCAGCTGTCCTGTAAACCTCTAACTCTTGCCAGCCAACCAGACAAAGTGGTAGTTTACAAGGACAGAGGACCACAGTTGTTAGATGTTTGTCAATTAATGGCAAGATCAGAGAGCAGGAACCCAACAAACTCAAGAAGTCTCAGGGGCAGAAGGCAAAACTGCAGGAGAGGTGGAAGGTCCCAAATTGGTCCCTATATGTGTCAGGAGCTGTCACTGCAAAACTCATTCCCTGGGGAATACTGTGTAATTGAAATATTATACATTTGGGAAAATGTGGAAAAATATCAATTACTTACTCACTACTTATGTAATGTTGATTTTATGTTTCTCTTGTTATAAAATACACTCAAAGTATTGACTTTTTAAAAATGCAGTGTTTTATTTGATTCATCTAACCTGTGAAAACTTTTTTTTGTGGAGCTGATAAACAGATCAAAGAGTAGAAACAATTTGTAAAATCAAGTTGTAACAGTATACAAACGAGTTAGTAAAAACCTGGCATATCATAATGATTCAAATAACCCCAGTTATCGTGAGTTGTCTTGACAATGGGTAGTCAGAGAAAAATGGAAAAAAAAATAGAAAGATTTTACTTATACCTGAAGGATGGCTCAGTAAAAAAGTGGTGAAATCTCTAAACAACATTGACTTTTGCATTAAATAACCAGCTTCTGAGATCAAGAACTATAATAATGGTGCCCTCTGGTGGACATGTCCCCAACTGCTTCACAAGTTAAAGAAGGACTCTGTGTCAGTTCATATCTGACAGGTCACCAAGTGTTTATTTATGTATTTATTTAAATCAGAGAATATGTCACTGTTTTTGATGCAGCTGTGATGGCATCAGCCACACATGGGTAAATCAGGCCATTTGTTCACTTTATTAGTTTGTTTTGCAGTTTTCTTCTTTAATATAATTCATTAATCATTTGGTTAAACCTAACACTGATATTATGAAAATGTTTTCTGTTATATTAATTATGCTTCTCTTTCTTTGAGTTATCTTGTTTTGGTTGGTGGTTGTTTCCTGTCTGGGCAAAAGGCGTGGCTGAGGACTCAAAATGCCTGCTCAGAAGGACCAACCATGTGCTTATCAGGAACAGGAGTGGTTTAGGTTTACTTGTGTTATTTTGTGCTTAGTTGATGTTACTGTGTTTTTGTTTTGTGTGTAAATGGTTAGGCCAAACCACTATAAAAGCTATGTCTTTGTAATTAGGTCAGTTTGTGAGTTAAGGTGTGTCCACTTTTAAGTTTCTGGAAATTACTTTTTGTAGAGTTATATGAATATGAATATTCCATGCAAGTGTATACAGCACAAGTGTGTGTGTGATGATACAGAAGGTATTTGTATTTTCCTTTAAATGTTTTTCAGGCCGGACACACACAATACAAGTACAAAGAAGATTCAAAGGAAGAGGAAGGAAGTTTAGTTTTAGTTTCAAAGCTGCTTAAAGTGTGAAACCAGTCAACATGAAACAGCAGTCATTCCGTCCCCCTCACCTTCACTCTGACAAAGAGGACTGTTCAGTTTGACCGATGACTTACTTTGTCTCTTTTATGGTTCAAGCTTTTACTTTTAGCTTTAGGCTTAAGGCCTGGACTACAACAATCATGATGTTGAGGACACTGAGGTCATATTTATTCCTGATGTACAGTACTTCAGATTTTTCAGAGATTAATTAATGAACGCTCAAAAAGAGAGATAATAAAGAAAGATAACAAAGCTGTTTACTAATGAAAGCACTAAGGCTGGAACGATAAGCCACACCCAGCAGGCATATCGAAGGGTCAGGAGTGCATGAGGTTGTAATTTGCTGCAATAAGTTGACGAGTTAAACCACCAGAGGCCAGCAGAGCTCGGAGCAGAGCGGGCAGCCAGGCTGAGCACGGAGCAGAGGTTGAAGGTCGCAAACTGACATCCACGTCTTCCAGAGAGCCCAGACCTCCTGCTGCAAACAGACTGCACCAACCATTGTCTCCCACCAAGCTGTTGTAGGACAGATCCAGTGCACGGAGTGAGGAGAGACAGCCCCGTCTGCACACGGCAGCTGCACAGAGGAAGAGGACCCATTGATAACTGATCACTTTATGCCTGTTCACTTTACTGTTTTGTTCACAATGTTTCTGATGGAGACAAAAATAACACCGAATAGTTTCATTGTTTTGTTTTATACGACAGCTACAGATGCTGGCAGCATGAAATAAATGAAAGAAATATCAATTTCCTTCAGGCTTTACTTGTCTTAATATACATTTATGCAGCCTAATGATCCACTACAGACCAAAAAAGAAAAAGTATAATGTCATTGTGTGTTAGTTACCCAGATGTTGCATGTCATCAGTGGTGAGCTCGCAGCTGCAAAGACGGAGCTCGCTGACGACTGATGGCTGCAGAGCATCCAGCAGGAGCGCCAAGTGACCGCCAACCACTTTACACCAGGAAATATCCACCGTGCGCAGATAGGACACCGCCAGGGCTGATGCATAAACACAAAGTTTTCACCATTTCAGGCTAGAGGGTGGAAGAGGTATTCGGGGAGAATGACTTGAAGGAAAACTTCTATAAATAAACAAGTGTGTGTGTGTGTGTTACCCAGAGCAGTGAAGGACTCGTTGCTCATGTAGCAGCTGTTGAATGGCAGCCGCCTCATTTGTGTCGCAGGGAGGGCGGAGACCAGCAGGTGGACCACACCTCCCACTTCCTTATTGGATGACACATCAAGCTCAGTCAGTGCAGTGAGAGAGGGCAGCACCTGGACTGAAAAACAACGAGTCACATGACTGCTGCAGCGAGCATGCGATTAGTGTCCGGCGTGTGAGATTGGTAGCAACTGACTCAGAGCCTCTAGATCATCTCGCGTGAGGCAACACAGGTGGAGGTCGAGTCTCTCCAGGTGTGTGACGTGAGCCAGGTGAAAGGTGAGGCGGCTCAGTCCACCAGCTAGAAGCAGCTTTACAGTATATTAATCAGAACAATGCTGCTCTCTAATGTATCTTGGTAAAGTGCAGAAAAATCTAATGTTTTATATGATACAGTGTGATTTCAGTAACATATCATAACGGAGGCTTCAGCAAGTACTTACGAAGGAAATCTTTCCTCTGCTCTTCAGTTAGTTCATCAAATACCTCCCAAAACATCTGTATGGTGGGGTGGCGGTCATGATATCTCCAACCATAACTTGTGTTCTGAAAACAGTGAAAATGACTGTTATAATCATAGAGTTTGTAAGGTCAGGCATACACTATGTTGCCAAAAGTATTCCCTAACACATCCAAATCATTCAATTAATGTGTTCCAATCACTTCCATGGACACAGGTGTATTAGATCAAGCACCTAGGCATGCAGACTACTTCTACAAACATGTGTGAAAGGACGAGTCGCTCTCAGGAACTGAATGAATTCCAGCATGGTAATGTGATAGGATGCACCAGTGCAACAAGTCCAGTCATGAAATTTCCTCGCTATTAAATATTCCATAGTCAGCTGTTAGTGATATTATAACAAAGTGGAAGTAATTGGAAATGACAGCGAGTCAGCTGATGCTAAGGCTCATAGTGCACTTAAGTCACCAATATCTGCAGTCTGCTGTTGTTACAGATGTCCAAACTTCATTGGTTTCCATGGCTGAGCAGCTGCATCCCAGCCTTACACTGACAAACACAATGCAAAGCGTCAGATGGAGTGATTTAAGCATCTCAACACTGGACTCTAAAGCAGTGGAGATGTGTTTACTGGAGTGACGAATCACACTTCTCTGACTGGCAATCCGATGGATGTGTCAGGGTTTGGTGGTTGCCAGAAGTACTTGTCTGACTGCACTGTGCCAAGTGTAAAGTGTGGGCATGTGTGCACATGGCTGGGCACCAGTGCACAATACAAGGTCCATAAAGACATGGATGAGTGAGTTTGGTGTAGAAGAACTGGACTAGCCTGCACAGAGTCCTGACCTCAACCTGATAGAACATCTTTGGGATGAATTAGAGCAGCAACTGTGAGCCTGGCCTTCTCCTCCAACGTCAGTGTCTAACACCATAAATGCACCTCTGGAAGAATAGTCAAAAAATTCCCATAAACACACCTAAACCTTGTGGAAAGCTTTCCCAGAAGAGTGGAAGCAGTTATAGCTGCGAAGGGTGGGCTGACTATTATATTATACTATCATACAAAAGTCTGGATTAAGACTGAGATGTGACTCAAGTTCATATTTGTGTTAAAGCAGCCGACTGAATGCTTTTGACAGTATGCAGTACACAGTTATTGTGCTACAGGACAGCTGTGAAACTACAGCCTGTGTCTGTTTGGCTGACTGTACCTGTTTGAACTTTTCCCAGTCATGCACGTCCTGGCCGACCAGCACTCCCTGCAGCTCCTCTGGTCGAAACAGCCTCACCAAATCCTGCTCACACACCAGGAAGAAGCCTCGCTTGAACTCCTGGAACAGACTCTCCACTGATGTGTTGAAGGCATGATTCACATAGGCCTCCACAAACTCCTTCCTGTTTAGGAGGGAAAATGTTAAATTAGCAAACATTTCACAGAGACAAAGGTGCTGCAGATGAACCTCACAAACACTTCATGTTTTATATGCTTACCGTATTTCCCGGACTACAAAGCGCACCTGAATATTAGCCGCACAAGCTAAAATCAGGGGAAAATCCTGTTTTGTACATACATTAGCCGCACCTGACCAAAAGCCGCAGGTGTTTCAATATTGACTTATCATATGTAAGAGAATATGCACAAAGCGAATTGTCAGGAAAGAGATGGCTGTTTGGAGACACACCCCTTTTATTAATATTTTGAAAATCAAGTTATGGGTACATATTTGCACATGTGCTGTGCTTCATAAATGAGTAACAAATGCAGTACATAACAGTAACCTGCAGCACACCAGAAAAATAGATTCAGACTACCTTTTAGGCTCAGGTGCAGTGACACGGCTTTAACAAGAAGAAAAGTCAGTCATTCACCACCATCTTCCTGCGCACTAAAACCACCAAAGTCCTCTTCTCCAGTGTCGGAAACGAACAGGCTCAGGATGGCTTCGTCATCCACTCTCAGCTTCTTTCCTTCGTTGTCACTTTCAAAACCAAAGATAATCCTCATTGTCATTGTCAGTGTCGGAGTCGTGGCGGTGTCCTCCTCTTCATCATGCAGCAGTCCAGCCCTTCGAAATCCGTTGGTGATCGTGGATGTTTGCACACTTTTCCACGCTGTCAGAATCCACCGGTAGAGTTGAGCACAACTTGCTTTTCGCAAGTTTATCGCCGCTCGTCATCCACGACTCCCGCTGAACGCATAGCGCTACTTTGAAGTTTGTTTTTCGCGCTACTTGTACGGCACTATGTTGCCTGGCGGATGGACATGTGACCAACATACCACTCTTGAACCCCGATCCTTCCGCCAGGCAACGTAGTGCCGTACAACAGCGGAACAAACAAAACAAATCGTCTTACGATATCACAAAAATCATGGACAATCTATAGAAAAGCCGCACCTGACTAAAAGCCGCAGGGTCCTGGTGATGATACGGGCAGCAGAGTTCTGGACGCGTTGAAGCTTGTGGATGGATTTTTGAGTATAAAAATAACCTGAATAAATACAAATAAAGGGAAAGAGCTGTCCAGACCTCTGTCTCTGACCATCTGTGTTAACACTTGAAATCGGAAACATGTAAATGTAACAAACATGTTAAAACATAAGAAATCAGGAAGGGGCAAAAAAAGCATTTTGCTAAAAAAAGATTTAGAGCAGAAGTTTTTAAAATGAAGATATATTGCATTTATTTACAATTAAAAACACACAGAGCAGAAAGTGTGTTACTGTTTTACATCCACAGACACACAAGAAAAGAAGCCGGCAACGTGAGGTCAAGTTATGGCATTTTTATTTGTGTATTTCAGTACATGTATTCAGAATAGAGTTTTTAAAAACAAACAAACGTCCCAAGTCAAGTTTGGGGGGATTTTTGTGAAAGAAAGGTTGAGAGAGGGGGAAGGAGGAAGAAACTATTGCTCTCCTTAAACTTGATGCTGCTGGGTCAGTTTTTTCTCAGCAGTCTGCTCCAGAATCCACTCCTGTCCTCGGCTTTCTTTTCTTTTTCTTTTGCCTTCAGCTCTTTTAAAGTTTTGTTTAGCTGCTCCTCGGCGTCTTTAAATGCTTCTTTCAGCTGCTGTTTGGCCAGTTTGACTTTCTGTTTCAGGAGCTCTTTAGCTTCCTTTTTGTGCTTTTGCATTTCTTTAAGTGCATCTTTGCAGCCTTTCTTGGTCACCTCAGAGGCTGTCGTTTCTTTCTTGAATACCTTCAACTCAATTTTCTCTTCTGCAAGTTCTTCTTGCACTTTCATCAGTTTCTTCTTCAGAGTTTCACTTTCCTGTTTTGCCTCCCATTTTCCATGTGTCTCTTTTTCTATTTCTTCCTCTGTTTCCAGCAACTTCTTCCTCATGTTTTGAGTGAAACTCTTTGTATTTTCCATTTCTTTCTTTGCTTCCTGTATTTTAAATTTCTCTTCCTCCAACACTTTTTGAGCTTCCAACAATTCTTTCTTCATATTTTCAATCTCATTTTCTGCCTCGTGTTTACGTTTTTTCTCCTCTTCAAGTTGTTGCTTTACATGCAGTAATTCCTTCCTGAGTATTTCAGCTTCAGCCGTTACATTTTCAGCTTCTTGTGCTGCCAACTGCATTTTCCTTTTCTCCCCTTCAAAAGCTTCCTGCACCTCCTGTAATTCCTGCATCACATTTTCTGCCTCCTTCTTTGCAGTTTGATATTTATTTTTAGCTTCTTGTGCTGTGCTTTTCTCTTCCTGCAATGCTTTTTGAGCTTCCAACAGTTCTTTCTTGATGTTTTCATTCTCATTTTCTGCTTGTTGTTTTCCCATCTTCTCTCCTTTAAGCTTTAGACCCACATGCAGTAATTCCTTCAATACTACTTCGGTTTCAAACTTTGAATTTTTAGCTTCTCCTCTTGATTCTTCTGCCACTTCTTTTAATTTGACATTTTCAGCCTGTATTATTTGAAATTCTTCTCGTAGTTTAATCAGCTCAGACTGTTCTGTACTGTATGGTGACGCACTCACCAATCCTCTTCTCGATCTCCCTTGATTCATTTTGGCCTTTTAAACAAAGGAACCAAAGTTTTGTAGAGAAGTGAAGTTTTCGATGTGTTTTTTTCTTCAACCGTCGTCTGTCCTGCACAGAGATGCTGCTGTAGATGTGTCTCTAGCTGTGTCTGGATACAATGAACAATGCTGTAACTAAGTGCTTGTGTTGCACAGTTCTACAAAACATTCCATTCCATGCATGCTCCGCCCACATGGTCAGGAATGTCAGGTGCTGCATCACCAAATGCTGCTCCCGTTGCCTAGCAATAACAGCTGTTTACTTTTTGGGGTCTGGTTCATTATTTAATAAAGAAAACATGTCCAAGTATTGCAACCATGGTGCTGAGGCTCAGTGCATATTCTAGCCTGCTGTGTGGGTGGGCAGCTAGAAATCACTGGTGGGCAACATGAGAGAGGAGAAAACTGGAGCAGCCAAGCAGGGAGCTGCAGGTTGCTGGTTTGAGTCTCTGTTCAGATGCTGGTGTCTCCTCTCTCTGAGATGTTTGCAAACAGTCCCAGATAAAACAATAAGGATAATAAACAAACACGTGACTAAACTAACATTTATGACACTGATATATTTTATGTGTAGCAGGATGGCCTCTAGTTTGCAAAACTGTTGGAGCGTGGTACTACAGTGGCTTGCAAAAGTATTCGGGCCCCTTGAACTTTTCCACATTTTGTCACATTACAGCCACAAACATGAATCAATTTTATTGGACTTCCACGTGAAAGACCAACACAAAGTGGTGCACACGTGAGAAGTGGAAGGAAAATCATACATGATTCCAAACATTTTTTACAAATAAATAACTGCAAAGTGGGGTGTGCGTAATTATTCAGCCCCCTGACTCAATACTTTGTAGAAGCACCTTTTGCTGCAGTTACAGCTGCCAGTCTTTTAGGGTCTGTCTCTACCAGCTTTGCACATCTAGAGACTGAAATCTTTGCCCATTCTTCTTTGCAAAACAGCTCCAGCTCAGTCAGATTAGATGGACAGCGTTTGTGAACAGCAGTTTCAGATCTTGCCACAGATCTGAGGGGGGCGAATACTTTTGCAAGCAACTGCAAGTGTGGGGGAAGGCTGAGTGAAGTATTTCTTTGATATTGTTTTTCAATAAGCAGATGCAAATATTTACTCCTCTGTTATGTTTCTGTACATACAGACTGGGCGTGCCAAAAGCGATGCACTGCAGCACAGCTTTCTTGATGAGGAAGAGCAGCTGTGCTGTGATGTCAGCTTCAGCTGCCCAGCATGCACACCTGAAATGTTGGCGGTTTCAGTTGATGGTAACAGAAAGCTATATCACTTTCAGCAAAAAGAAAGGTGCTCATTGTTGATGTTCTTTGTGTTTGTGTTTGTGTGACATAATAGTTTTTACTATAGTAACCAAACGACTGTCTTCTGCAAGATGACTACTGTTAAATTAGAGTAAATGGAAAATCTTGTCATTTACTTTATAATTTCTTGCTATTTTATTATATTTGTTACATGTCGTAGACACGGGGAAGAGGCACATGTGGGGATTCCCAGTGGACAGCAGCACGAGAGACTTCAAGGAAGGCCTCCAAACTGGATGAAGAGGAGATGGAGGTCGCTGTGTGTCGACATGGATTGTGTCTTTTGTGTCACTTTCACTTCAGGGACGGCAAACTGTGGCGTGTTTCAGGAACGGTTACATGCCCGACAACTACACTTCTGAACAGGTCCAACTTTTGATTTGCACTCAGAATGATTACATCAAAGAGTTTAGTTAAAAACACTAAATGAAACCTGCAGACTTGCTTAAAGTGATTCGTATTCATGAGAAACTGGAGCGTCATTATCATTGAGTTTATTTCTTTCCCTGCTAAGCAACACCAAGTCTAGCCCTGATTGGCTGATATAAGTGACCACAGACCTGTCGCTGTGTGAGTTTGAATGGGTGATTAGAGACCAACACATGTTTGTTGCTGCTCCATGTTTTCTGCAACATTGTGTGTAGTTACTGCAGCTGTGTATGCATTCTGCTGGCAGGAAACAAGTGAAAGAAAACTGGCGAGCATCCTGGAAGGAAAACTTAATCGGACATAACAAGTTAAAACAGTTTGCAAGCTTCAAGCCAAACTGCTGAATCTACCGTCCAGGTTCTCCTTGATAGCGTGACTCTGTGTTGTTCTCCTTCATTCTTCTGTCTCTGTCTGTCAAATCTCAGCGTATTATAAACCAACTGTTGTCACCCTCTGCTGCTCAGTGTGCTGGCTGTTTTCTCGAGAATCTCAACCACAAGAAAGTTTATACGAACGAAGCTAAAAAACCTGTGACAGTTTGTGAAACGTCATTAGCAGCAGTGAAATAAGTTAGTTAGTGAAATGATAGAGGCTATTTTATGCTGGAAAAATTCTTCTAGCACAAAGTGGCCCAATAAACGGAATTTTTTAATACAGAAATACATCTAATGATAAAAAGCAGAGAATTCATTGTCTGTTTTCCATTGCAGAGCTGGGATGCTCGTCTCCTCATGGAGCGCTCTCGAGCTGTGAAGTGTCCAGATATCAGCGCTCACCTGGCTGGTACCAAGAAGGTTCAGCAAGTGCTCCCCAGGTACAGGATTGGTGCACATGTTATTTCCTTATTACTCACACAGTGGTAACTGCTTCCTTTGTACACAGTTGAATATCTTCTTTTAAAGCGTAATGTTGCTCTAGCTGTGCTCACTGTGATCCTGAGCTCCTGTTATGTTTGCTGCAGGGGATCCAGCGGAGGATCACAGTGACCCTCATCCACGAGAAGGGCGGCGAGCTCCATTGGAAAGATGTTCGTGAGCTGGTTGTAGGTGAGCAGCCTGCCTTTAGGGTCTAGTCGTGCTATACCTCTGTGTAGAAAACAAAACCCCAAAGCACCGAAACAATGTTTTATAGTGTTTGTGTGCTTTTGATAGAGGAAGACAGGACAGAACATCATTAAAGGGATTTGACTTTGTGAGATCACCCTGAAAACGCACCACTCGGTTCACTCTGAGATATTTTCAGTCTGGAAAGATGAATCTGTCGGGCTTCAGGCTGCTTCTCACTTTAAGCAGTTCATGCTGTAGCTGATGGACCAAAAATGACATTTGATATTTTAGACATTCAGCTGCTGACTCTGAAGCCAACAGGCTCTTGAGTGTGGATGATTGTGTTGGTACTGGATGCTGTGATCAAACAGCTGTTCTGATCTGTCTTCATTCATGCCTGTTGTTATTAAGCCTCCTAAGCTCCAAACCAGTAAAAGCAATCTTTGGAGGCAACACCCTTTTTAGTACTTTGCTGTATTTGTTTGTGATTGTGTGACACTGAACCACAGTGCTATGTATATCCTCTGTAACACTCAGACGTTTCCAGATCAGTGTTTCCCCCTCAGCTGTTTCTCACTATAGAGTCTTTCCTCTGTAACAATGAGGCACCAGCAGAGCATATCTGGCTCCCAGTCTGTGGCTGATAGTGCCCCCTGCTGTTAATAACAGGAACAGTGTAACCTTGTATGGAGCTCATAGTGATGGTCTGAAGATTGCTGCTGCAAGGCAGTAATTTGTATCCATGTGTGCTGTCTATTCTGAGCATATGCAGTTATGTGAGCTCTCAGGTTTTATGTATCAGGACATAATTAAAAACAATCAGGTCCTTAGTAGGTCTTAATATGAGGTAAATATAAAACATGAAGTGTTTGTGAGGTTCATCTGCAGCACCTTTGTCTCTGTGAAATGTTTGCTAATTTAACATTTTCCCTCCTAAACAGGAAGGAGTTTGTGGAGGCCTATGTGAATCATGCCTTCAACACATCAGTGGAGAGTCTGTTCCAGGAGTTCAAGCGAGGCTTCTTCCTGGTGTGTGAGCAGGATTTGGTGAGGCTGTTTCGACCAGAGGAGCTGCAGGGAGTGCTGGTCGGCCAGGACGTGCATGACTGGGAAAAGTTCAAACAGGTACAGTCAGCCAAACAGACACAGGCTGTAGTTTCACAGCTGTCCTGTAGCACAATAACTGTGTACTGCATACTGTCAAAAGCATTCAGTCGGCTGCTTTAACACAAATATGAACTTGAGTCACATCTCAGTCTTAATCCAGACTTTTGTATGATAGTATAATATAATAGTCAGCCCACCCTTCGCAGCTATAACTGCTTCCACTCTTCTGGGAAAGCTTTCCACAAGGTTTAGGTGTGTTTATGGGAATTTTTTGACTATTCTTCCAGAGGTGCATTTGTGGTGTCAGACACTGACGTTGGAGGAGAAGGCCAGGCTCACAGTTGCTGCTCTAATTCATCCCAAAGATGTTCTATCAGGTTGAGGTCAGGACTCTGTGCAGGCTATTCCAGTTCTTCTACACCAAACTCACTCATCCATGTCTTTATGGACCTTGTATTGTGCACTGGTGCCCAGCCATGTGCACACATGCCCACACTTTACACTTGGCACAGTGCAGTCAGACAAGTACTTCTGGCAACCACCAAACCCTGACACATCCATCGGATTGCCAGTCAGAGAAGTGTGATTCGTCACTCCAGTAAACACATCTCCACTGCTTTAGAGTCCAGTGTTGAGATGCTTAAATCACTCCATCTGACGCTTTGCATTGTTTGTGTCAGTGTAAGGCTGGGATGCAGCTGCTCAGCCATGGAAACCAATGAAGTTTGGACATCTGTAACAACAGCAGACTGCAGATATTGGTGACTTAAGTGCACTATGAGCCTTAGCATCAGCTGACTAGCTGTCATTTCCAATTACTTCCACTTTGTTATAATATCACTAACAGCTGACTATGGAATATTTAATAGCGAGGAAATTTCATGACTGGACTTGTTGCACTGGTGCATCCTATCACATTACCATGCTGGAATTCATTCAGTTCCTGAGAGCGACTCGTCCTTTCACACATGTTTGTAGAAGTAGTCTGCATGCCTAGGTGCTTGATTTAATACACCTGTGTCCATGGAAGTGATTGGAACACATTAATTGAATGATTTGGATGTGTTAGGGAATACTTTTGGCAACATAGTGTATGCCTGACCTTACAAACTCTATGATTATAACAGTCATTTTCACTGTTTTCAGAACACAAGTTATGGTTGGAGATATCATGACCGCCACCCCACCATACAGATGTTTTGGGAGGTATTTGATGAACTAACTGAAGAGCAGAGGAAAGATTTCCTTCGTAAGTACTTGCTGAAGCCTCCGTTATGATATGTTACTGAAATCACACTGTATCATATAAAACATTAGATTTTTCTGCGCTTTACCAAGATACATTAGAGAGCAGCATTGTTCTGATTAATATACTGTAAAGCTGCTTCTAGCTGGTGGACTGAGCCGCCTCACCTTTCACCTGGCTCACGTCACACACCTGGAGAGACTCGACCTCCACCTGTGTTGCCTCACGCGAGATGATCTAGAGGCTCTGAGTCAGTTGCTACCAATCTCACACGCCGGACACTAATCGCATGCTCGCTGCAGCAGTCATGTGACTCGTTGTTTTTCAGTCCAGGTGCTGCCCTCTCTCACTGCACTGACCGAGCTTGATGTGTCATCCAATAAGGAAGTGGGAGGTGTGGTCCACCTGCTGGTCTCCGCCCTCCCTGCGACACAAATGAGGCGGCTGCCATTCAACAGCTGCTACATGAGCAACGAGTCCTTCACTGCTCTGGGTAACACACACACACACACACACACACACACACACACACACACACACACACACACTTGTTTATTTATAGAAGTTTTCCTTCAAGTCATTCTCCCCGAATACCTCTTCCACCCTCTAGCCTGAAATGGTGAAAACTTTGTGTTTATGCATCAGCCCTGGCGGTGTCCTATCTGCGCACGGTGGATATTTCCTGGTGTAAAGTGGTTGGCGGTCACTTGGCGCTCCTGCTGGATGCTCTGCAGCCATCAGTCGTCAGCGAGCTCCGTCTTTGCAGCTGCGAGCTCACCACTGATGACATGCTACATCTGGGTAACTAACACACAATGACATTATACTTTTTCTTTTTTGGTCTGTAGTGGATCATTAGGCTGCATAAATGTATATTAAGACAAGTAAAGCCTGAAGGAAATTGATATTTCTTTCATTTATTTCATGCTGCCAGCATCTGTAGCTGTCGTATAAAACAAAACAATGAAACTATTCGGTGTTATTTTTGTCTCCATCAGAAACATTGTGAACAAAACAGTAAAGTGAACAGGCATAAAGTGATCAGTTATCAATGGGTCCTCTTCCTCTGTGCAGCTGCCGTGTGCAGACGGGGCTGTCTCTCCTCACTCCGTGCACTGGATCTGTCCTACAACAGCTTGGTGGGAGACAACGGTTGGTGCAGTCTGTTTGCAGCAGGAGGTCTGGGCTCTCTGGAAGACGTGGATGTCAGTTTGCGACCTTCAACCTCTGCTCCGTGCTCAGCCTGGCTGCCCGCTCTGCTCCGAGCTCTGCCTCAAATGCCGGCGCTGGCTCGACTGGCCATGCAGAGGTGGACAGCTGACTGTCAGGAGAGAGAGCAGCTGAGGTACTGTCTGAAAAAGAGGAGCGTCCTGCTGGAAAGGGATCCAGATTTACAAGACACATCATCAACATGTAAAGGGAACAGTCAGGAGAGCCTAGAAGAGAGTCAGCCTGAGGAGATTGGAGCGGACCGCACTGGAATTTACTGTCAAAGAGCGACCCACTTTGTTGCTTTATTATTATTTTTTTAAGTCTCTGTTACCACAAGAAGGTCAGTGTTGACGTCAGCTGCATCACGTCTGATGTAAACTGTGTCACACGTGATGGTTTCAGGGAATACTGGGAACTTACAGAGTTAAGCACAGCTGGTGTGGGTTATCATATTTGTCGTCTCTCACCTTGGCTGCAGGGTCTGGGTCTTTCCAATGCAGCAGTCCTAACACTTGAGACACACATGCCGAGAAGTGGGGATACCTGGAAATGGACAAAGGCTTTCAGCAGAGTTTTAAAGCAGCTATTCAGGAAAAGAGCTGTGAATTATCTGCATACCTTGTTAGGTAATCAGCTATTTTGGGGTTCTTTAACAAATCAACCAAAAGGTCGACTGAGTATTTTCTCGTCAGAGTACCTTCACCGTTCACGATGATGTTGAGCACAAGCTGGAGCGTTTGATGGATGTTCTTTGCATCAAAGAGCTACGAGGAAATCCCAGAGAGTAGAGACAGGATATTATGTGAATCAGCATGAATGTTGTTTGTTGTTCAACAGATAAAAACAAGAAGAGAAAATAGAAACAAAGTAAAAAAGGAACAATTGTTTCTGCCGTTAAGAAAAAAAAATTGAGTCATGGCAGAGACCTGCAGAAGTCTTGAGTCTCATTTGATGACATTTTGTCAGATTGCCTTGTAATTTAAAAAAAACAAAACTGTTTTTTGAGCAAAAGTTCTCCAGGTTTTTTTGGAGTTCTTTCAAAGTTTTCTTATTTTTGGACGTTAGCTGCTTTTTCACTCTTTTTCAGTCCAGTCTGTGCATCTGAACATTTACAGAAAGATTTCTTTGTTTCGTCTTTAGACACTTTGTTAAACGCAGATCCCAGCAGAGTTCGCCTACCTTCTCTCCAACCTTCTCAGGTTTTGTGGATATTATACATGGTTATGCTGAGGATATGTCGGCTACTTTCCACTGGAAATGCCTTTTGGTTAAACTGTCAGCGAGGAATTTGCACTGTTACATTTTTATATAACTTTAATGCAAAAAAAACAGCTGCTTGTTTAAGTGAAAATACACTGATGGGGTTTTTTTCTATTCATGAACAGGAGTGTGATCAGTTTAATAAAAGAAAAAATAACCATAACCAAGATATGAGGGGAAATCTTGGACAAATACAAGCAGACTGGAGCAGCCAGCGTTCAAAACACCGACGTTCAAGGTAACAGAAGGTTCCCGAGCCACATCCACCCAGCTGGTTTCTGTGTTTCTTGTGTATTTGTGTACACTGTGACTTCATGGCTGTCTTGGGCTCCAGCTCTTGTTTTGGTGTCTCATTAATTTGATTTAATGTCCTGCTTAGTGATAACATCACTCTTGGCCTCCCTGCACTGGCTTCCAATTGAATTTAGGATTCATTTTCAAGTTCTTTTATTGGTTTTTAAATCTTTAAATGGTCTGGCACCTGCTGAAGCCCTATGTCCCCACTCGTTCGCTCCGGTCAGCTGAGCAGCTGTTGCTCTCAGTCCCCAAATCACGGCTGAAACTGAGAGGAGACCGAGCGTTCTCTATCGTGGCTCCTAAGCTTTGGAATAATCTTCCTCTTCACATTAGGCAATCGACATCAGTGCTGGTTTTTAAATCCAGATTGAAAAAGCATTTTTATTCACTGGCTTTTGACTCAGTGGTTGACTGACTTGTATTTTATTGTTTTTCGCTATGTTTATTATTGTATCGTATTTATTATTCTTATGGTATCTATTATGTTTCTATTGTTCAGCAGTTTGGTCAGCCTTGTGTGTTTTTAAAGTGCTATATAAATAAACAATGATGATGATGATGAACATAGTAACGTGTGTTGGGTTGCTCTGTCTTCAGACTCACTGTCAGACTGATTAGACAGTGAGTCTGAAGGTGAGAGTCCTCACTGCCCACGCCTGTCTTTGGGTCTGACCAACACCGTTTCCTGTGTGTCATTCCCCCCTCGCCTTCCCCCCATCCGTCCTGTCTGCACTGACCTCTCCAATAAAGACAAAAGGCCTCATTTTCTGAAACTCTTCCTATCCCATCACCTTGCGAAGAATCACTTCACCATGTTGATTAATAAGGACGGTGGGAATGGTTTGAAGTCTCGTCACAGAAAATGTGCCAAAGGCAAAGAATCTGAGCTTGAAATAAAATGAAATGAAAGATCAGCCCCACACAGGGGTTAAATTCAGATGGAAACTCTTATCACACAAAGAGAACAAGCGAATAAATATATCTGAGTGTGGCCCCTCGACTGTCACAGTGTAGCTGACATTTGATCTTATCATGTGTTAAAGCTATTTTAATTACTGAAGAGAACCAGTGTCAAACTCAGCCCAAGTATGGTTGTACGTTAATCCTTAAAGCAACAACGTTTTTAAAGTTGCAGCGTCATTTTTACACCACACCTAAAATCCCACTAATCGTCCGGGCTCTTCACCCTCTGACCACACGCTGGGGTATCTAACACCACATGACCCAAATGGAAACTATGTCAGCTGAAAGAAACCCATCGAAATGTGCAACACTTAAAACTTTGCCTGATTGGAGCATGGCTTCAAATACAGCCCTGAAAACAGACAGGCGGTCGTTGGCATTTCGCCCTCGTTCCTGAGAGACTACATCGATGTATCAGTCAACAAATGAACTACTGTGGCGTCACAGCTGGGGCCTTCTCTGTGTCGTTTATAACACAGAGAAGGACCCAGCTGTGACGCTGAAGTGGTATCTTTAAATTAGCTGTAGGTGTGAATGCTTGTCTGTCTCTCTGTTAGCTT
This sequence comes from Maylandia zebra, assembly GCF_041146795.1. Taxonomy (NCBI): domain Eukaryota; kingdom Metazoa; phylum Chordata; class Actinopteri; order Cichliformes; family Cichlidae; genus Maylandia; species Maylandia zebra. The sequence continues at coordinate 13,083,532 of NC_135172.1, read as the reverse complement.
TGCAACAGACTGGTGATATTCAGAGTGCACCATATGTCTGGTATTATTTCCCTTCCAAATTAGTGCTTCCTCTTAGTTGCTGATCTAAATTTGTTTCCTTTCATGTTCAGGCCGTGTTAGTGTTGTCTCTGTGTGTAGCAGGTTTTGTCTCCATGTTTGTTTCACTGTCTGCCTGTCTGTCTCTGTATTCTGTACTTCTGATAGACGTCTAATTTTGCCAGTCCCTCTTTTTGTGCGCCTTGTACCTTGTCACTCTCTGTGACCGCGTCTCACTTTGCCAGTTCCCATGTATTTAATCAGTTAATGGTGGTCTGAGTAACCCTCACCACTTTGTTCTCCAGTGTCTTTGTTCCTGTTCATCCTACATATTTTCCCCCATTTGTTATTTATTTCTGCTGTTTGCTATTTATATTTCATTCCTGCACAGTTTGCTTGAAGCACTCATATTTTGTCTATTCTATTCATGTGGATCTTATCTTTCTATTTCCTTGCTTCCTTTTCTGTTTACTTTGCTTCTTGCCCGTGTTTCGTCCTTTTGCGGTGTCTGTGTTTTTTTAATCCTATGGTCTCTTTTAAGTTTGTTTGTCTCTTTACTTCTTCAAACTGAATTCAAAGTGGAGCAAATGCTATATAACATTCTCATAGTCTCATTCACACTAACGTTGGTTCTGTATCTTGTAACCAAAGGAAGCTTCAGCATGCAGACTGGAGCCAGCGATCAAAACACGTGCTTCCTATTTTATTTTGTTGGTTATGTTGAGTTTTGCTGTAACTGTCTCGTTACTCCTGATTTGTCCCTGCCGTCTCCTCTTCCCTAATAACCGTCCCGTGTGTTTATTGTTTAATCTTCTCCTTTCGTCACCCAGCTTCACTGGTCATGTTTCCTAGTGTTATCCCCCAGTATAGGTTTCTGAGTTTCTGAGTTCCCTGTCAGATATTTCATATCATTCTCTCCGTCCAAAATAAACAGGCTGCCTTTAGTTTATCCTTGCCAGCCTGTGAGTCTGCATTTGGGTCTTCTTTTTTCATAACAAATGATCATACTCCCCGCAGATTGTGATAGTGACACCTCCAGGCCATGCTGCAACTCTCTGGAGCTTTCCGCTCTTCAGGAACTCTCTCTGCAGGAGGGGGAGATACAGGAGAGGTGGAGGAAGATCTCAGCCTGGGCGTCTATTGTCTTATGTAGTCTGGAAGATGAGTGGATGGTGGGGTGGGTGCAGTTTTCTCTGTGGTGGGGTTGGGTGGACTGTCCCGGGCTCTGTGGGGCCGGGAGGCGCTGCTGCACTGGGCCCCGGTCTGGATGGGCCTGGGCCCCCTTTCCCTGGCGGGGCGCGGAGTATGGGGGTGTCACCAGGGTGCAGAGGAGGCTACCCCCCCTCTGTCCCCTTCTGGCTGCCTCTGCCTCAATTTTATCCCACAACTTAGACATTCACATTACTCACACTCTCATTACACATACATATAGGATCTTGGGGGTGGGCACAATACATGGATACATGGATACACGATACATGTACACCCCACCCCTGGTGTCGTTGCCCACCTCTCAATTTTAAATACACGTAGACATTGAGGGCTAGCAGGAGGGACTATGCGCTTACCTGCTGCTCTCTGGCAGGTAGCTCCATGCCCTCCTGGGTTTTAAATGCACCTTAGAACACACATGCATCAACACTACAATGAGCGGGTGGAGGGAGGTTTGGAGTCTTCTCTCACCCCCATTCTCTGCGGCCTGCTGGAGCAGGGGGGCTAGGAGGAGGAGTTGGCCGTCCGACTGCGGTCTGGAGTGTGGGGCCTCCCTGCTGCTGCGGAGTTGGGGTGGTCTGCCTCTCCCCACCGCAGGGAAAAGGGTAACACTACCTGGGTCTGGGTGCAGTTCCCCCCTCCAGGGGCAAGGGTACCTAGACCCGGTTCGTAGAGTACGCTTGGGGAGTGTGATCGTGTGTACAGCGTCTCTTTATGTCTGTCTCCACGTTGGTTGAGTGTGGAGTAAGTACATATGAGAGCATGAGGGTGGGAATGGATGTTTGTATCTGTGTGTGCCTGTATGTCTGTGTCTATATGTCAGGTTGGGTATCAGACGCCACCTCTCTGGGGACATCTCAGGCCCTCCAAGGTTTGGAGGCCTATCTCCCCCTACCACCACTTCCCCTGCCAGTGGCGGACTCCCTCAGACATCGGTGCGTTGGTGGTTCTTTGTGTCCGGGGATGCGCGTCCAGGTACACACCGGCTCACTCCTTGGCGGCCGCTTATCGGGGCCTGGAGCCTGGGGCTCGCTCGGGCCACTTCGGAGGTGGGGGTGCCCCCGGCCTCTCGGCCTGGGGCTCGGTCACTCAGGCACAGCTGGCTGCCGGCGGAGCTCACGGGCGCGTCACTGCAACTCCCCCTGGCTTCTGCTCCGCGGCTGCTGAGTGAGCCCTCATCTGGGACTCTCCTCAGCTCTTTCTGGGACAGTGGCGCGGCTGCCCCTCTGTTGGTCTTTCTTGGTCTGTTGTGTTCTGGGGGCCTCTGGATGTCTGGAGTTTTGATCTCTCCATACCTGCTTCATGCCCTGGAGGACGGGGCTGTGCCCCCCCACACCCTCTAGCAGATCATTACATGAAGGAACCTTTTTAAAAAACAAGCGCGTCCATGCTCACAGGTGCTCACACACACAAACTTCACCCTTTTTGGCTCCTACCTCAAAGCACACTGTGTTCTGTTGATCTTATGTGCTGCACAATAATGTTTAATATTTAGTATTTACTGTCATATTCCCATATATCATTGTGATGTTGTTTATTCTATTACTCTTGTTCTCTTCTGCTTGTTTTCTTTTTTCTTTCTCAACAGGTGATCCAGGTGATTAATAGATGCATTTTTTTTCTTTTTTTTTCCTATGGCTTTGTGTCCAGATATCAGCGCTCACCTGGCTGGTACCAAGAAGGTTCAGCAAGTGCTCCCCAGACCTGGAGTCCTGGACAGATTCTTCCCAGACCAGCCTCAAGCTGTGCAGCAGATCCGAGCGACATTGGCTGACCTCTACACTCTAGACATGGTGAGAAAAAAGGCACAGTTTTTTCATTGTTTGGAAAATTTGGCATTAGATAATCCTCACCTGGGTGTTGCTGTTCAGTGTAAGCAATATCATTTGCATTTTATTCCTCTGATTTATTTCTCTGTGGCGTTTATGAACTCGTATTTCTTAGGCTGGCTTTTAAGGAAGGAGAAAAGGTATGTATCAGTTGGCTGGGAAGAAAGATGGAGGTGGAAAGGATGTGCAAGCTATGGGACAAAGTTGCTGAGACTAGGTTAAAAAGAGGTGAGGATCAGTGAGCAGGAGTGTGGCTTTGTGCTGAAAAGAGCACAACAGATTGTCTGGAGAGAAGGTGAAGGAAAGTCAGCTGAAGCAAGACAGTTTGTGGAGTTTGTGTTGGACTGTATGTTATGCTGGGAGCCTGGGGATTAGTGCACTTTGATTCCAAGTTAATACTAGCTAGTGTTTCTCACTGGTTTTTGGGTGGTGGAGTAAAAGGGATTGGTTGGTGGCTGTTTCTAATGTTAGCCTTGTCTTTGCTTTCTTACAGGCAGGGTAAAGACATGGTGATGAATGAGTGTGTGGGCCGTCTGCTGAGGACCAAGAGCTCAGGACAGTCAGACGGGGGCGTCGCAGCAGGAGTCACCGTGCTCGACAACCCTCTGCTGTCCTGAGATGTCACACTCCTGCCTGCACATACAAACCACACTGAAGTCAAAGTTCCACCTGCACCTCCACCTGTTCTTGCAACAGCATGAAAACTGACAGAGGTGAGACAGCAGAAAAGTTCTTGTCTATTTTTTTTTTTTTTTTACTAAGTTAAGGAATTAAGTTAAGAAGAGTGATTAAATAAATAGTTTCTTGCATTTTTGATTTAATGATTGTGTTTAGGATTATTTCAGAAACATGTTTAGAGGATCTTTGTAAGCCTGTATTTACTTTAAAAGAAGGGAAGCACTTCTTCATCCTACAGAAAAGGTGACACATTACAGATGAGTTCATAAAAAGTGTCTCTGTCACTCTTTCAAGGCTCTGTCACTTTTTCTTTTTGACTGGAACAGCATGTTAAAGTAGGCCTAGGCTGCCATCTTGTGGCAGTGTGTTGTTACTACAACATATGAAATTGTGTTTCTATTGGAAATATAATTCAGCACCACTGAGCCGCTCTCTCAGTTACAAACTGAACCTGTTTTGTAGACGTATAAATCACTAAGTACAGTGAAGCTTTTGGTTTTGTAAAAGTGTTTCTTATTCTAAATGCATGTTGATTTTTATCAGGGTGAAGAGCAGTTAGCAGTGCATTCATGGACATCTTTAAATATTAATTGAAGAATCTTTGGTGATGATGGCATGAACTAGAAGCGTGAGCTCCAGGTGAGACTGCACAGAAGAACAAGTGTCCTTAAACTGCATCAACTGATGACGTCTTACAATTTTATTCCACTGTGTGTTTTTATCATTGAACGTTTCAGTCTTTGTGTACATGTAACGCAGACACTAAAGCTGAGCCAGAACTTCATGCTGAAGAGAAGGATTCTTTTAAAATGCATGGGGGAGCAAGCGAGTCAGATACCAAGGGCACAAAGATGAAGCAGGTCTGATCGGAAACCGTTTATTTCCAGGCCAGGGAGCACAAATAAAAACACCCTTAAAAGGTTCCCTCCTGCTCAACCGCGTCACTCCCTACGGAGAGAAGATCTACATGACCTTATCTGCGTAGCTGGAGGTCAGCCGCTGCTCCGCCGTGTTGTACCTGTTTGTACGTGTTTTTAAGTCTCTTGATGTCATCGTGTCTAACACACACCCTTTATCTCCTCTCTGCAGCTGGACCATTGCATCCAGCCTGCCATTATCACCAAAGACATCTGCACGGTCTTTTACTCCCGAGACGCCAAGATTTACCCACCCCGTTCTCTCAAGAACCTCTTTGGGACTGGATACTCCAAAACTGCTGACTGGTAAATCTGGGCTGCTGCACTGTGGCCATCTCTGTTTCACAATCAAAGATATCTGCCCTGTTACAAAGTTTCCTTGTTCAAAACTTCTGCTTCATTATAGCAACCGAGTGACTGGGATCTACGAGCTGAGCTTGTGTAAGATGTCTGACACTGGAAGCCCAGGTGAGCGGCCATGAAACATGTTTAAAGAACGGCAGCTGTTTTATCATAATTCTGTGGAGAGCTTCATCCTAATGAGGGCTCATGTCCTGAGCAGGGATGCAGAGGAGGAGGAGGAGGAAGGTCCTGGACACATCAGTGGCTTATGTGCGTGGAGAGGAGAACCTGGCCGGCTGGAGGCCCAGAGGAGATAGCCTCATCCTAGAGCACCAGTGGGAGCTGGAGAAGATGGAGCAGCTGCAGGAGGTGGGGCCTTAAAAGATTCATAAAGAAATAAATCTGTTTAATATCGTAGAGGGAAAAATGACTTTTCAACTCAAAGACCAAAGTGCTATTCTAAAAAGTTTTTTCTTAGAGTACAGACTTTACATGACTAACCTCCCCTCTTCTCCCCACCTCACATTCGCCCCCATCTTTCGTCCAGGTGGAAAAGACCCGTCACCTTCTGGGAGAGGCGGCTCCCGTGGGAACAGCTCCCATCACCAAGTCCCTGAGTGAGTCTCTGTCCCCCAGCGTGAGCTCCGGCACTCTGTCCACGTCCACCTCCGTCTCCTCGCAGATCTCCAGCACCACCTTTGAAAGCGTGAGAAGGAGCTGGCCACCAAGGTGAGAAAAACGTGGGCTTAGTGGGCGTTCTTGTTGCTGCCTTCTTCCTTCTCTGCTCGGAGCTGATCGGTCTTGTTCCTGTTGTGTTGTAGTGCCTGCGCCTTCTGACACACACCTTCAATACTGAATACAAGCAGCTGGTGAACAGCATCAGTGACTGCAAGGTGAGAAATAATATAAGGTGAAGAAATGCGACCAGGGTGAGTAATGCCATATTAACCCAAATACTGTCACTATGACATGTGTCTCACAGACCAAATGTAAGTCGACACTCATGTTCTCTAGTTCAAGCAGAAATGATGTGGATCGATTCAAATTCCTGAGCCTGGATGATTTCAGCTGGAAACAAACCAACTCTGCTTCTTCCTCAGAAAAACAAGCGCTCTCTTAAAAAATAAATAAATGAATAAAATCTCTTCTTTTCAGATCTGTTGTGTCCAAGAAGGGTTTTCTAAGCTTCGTGGAGCCTCGCTCTAACTCATGGGGGAAGCATTTTGTGGTTGTTCACCGGCCCTACGACTTCATCTACAATAGCGACCAGGACCCCGTGGAGCGAGGCGTCCTCAACCTCTCCACAGCACAGGTGGAATACAGCGAAGACCAGCAGGCCATGCTTAAGGTTTGAGGCAGGATAGAGAAAGGCTGGATGTAACACGTTTGTCTTTTAATGAGAATTCATTCAAATTGTTTTGGTGCACGTTGATTGATGAAATGGCAAATGGACTGGGATTTATCATTTGAATGAACATGAATATAATGTGATGTTTTCTTTTCAGACGCCCAACACATTTGCAGTGTGCACAAAACATGGAGGCATCCTCCTGCAGGCCAACAACGAGAACGACATGAACGACTGGCTGTACGCTTTTAATCCTCTGCGAGCAGGAACGATAAGGTACACACACACAGACACGCTCCTCTCACACCACAGTCAAACGTGCAGCTTCTGCACCCTTCAAAAACATTCCCTTCTTCTCACAACGTAAAAATCTCCCTGCAGATCTAAGCTGGCGAGGCGGCGCAGCCTTCCTCCAGCAACCCCGCTGCCAGCTCAGCTTTCCTCCTCTCTATTCCCTCCCCTCAGCTTTTTGTGTTTTTGTTTCGATGACAATGTTTGGGTCTAATCTTGTTCCGCTTGGTTGTCATTCCCAAACTCTCCTAACTAAGTAGCATGTTGTAGTAGTCTACTTGTGTGTGCACGACTCTTTAGAAACTTTCCGTTTGCCAATCATCTGTACAAAAAAAATGTCTCTATCAGTGTTATTTGTCTCCTGAAATGAGTTTCATTCTATTTTGGGGGTTTTTGCTGTTGGTTTTTTTAATAAATTAACATGCTCGCATGATACCTGCAGCAGTCCTCAGGAGAAGACCAGGTTTGCTCAGTTTGAAACAAAAAAACAAAAATGAACCAAATCAGCCAGCTTACATTTGAAACCATGAAGGAAAAATCTACAGTTATCTCCAAGTGACGTGTTAGTTTATGCTCTGTGTTACGACCCGGCTCTGCTAGGCGACAGTGGACGTAACATAAACGAGCCCAGAGACTAGGGGGTTAGATAAAAAGAAAAACATAAGGTTTATTAACACAACTGAAAACCGTTAGTGAAACAACTCACTAGGCAATAGAGTGATTTTAAACAAACATAACAACTCCAGTAACACCAATAACACCAGTAGAACACTACTCATCTAAACATCTCACAGGAGGCAACTCAAAACAAAGGCTCACATGGCAGCAGTGCAAAGGCAGGAGGGACCGTCTCCACAGTCTGTTCAAATCAACAAGTCCCTCCACGAATGAAGAATCCTCAGCCTTTTATCTTCTCAGGTGATTGCAGGCAGCTGTGTCATTGGTCTGTCGTACTCAAGGCTCCCTCAGCAGCCTGGCACGCTCTGACCTGCATGAAGGTGGGGCGGGCATAGGTCCGGGCCAGCCAATCCCCCGTGAGTCCTGGAACACTTTGATTTCCATAGAGGAAGGCGGGGCCACCCCTCCCCTTAAAGTACCACCTATGTTGGGCAGAAGCAGACATTAAAGAGTGTGAACAAAAACAAAGAACAAACACAGCAAAACATGTTTACAAGCGGGACAGACCATCAGCTAAAACATTTTCAGACCCCTTCTTATGGTGAATACTTAAGTTGTATTCCTGCAACAACAGAGCCCAGCGCATAAGGCGCTGGTTATGATTAAACATGCGAGTAAGGAACACAAGTGGGTTGTGGTCGGTGTACACAACAAGAGGTAACATGCTGGACCCCAGGTATACGTGAAAGTGCTGAAGAGCCAACAACAAAGTCAGGGTCTCCTTTTCAATGGTGGAGTAGTTTAACTGATTTTTATTGAACTTGCGGGAAAAGTAACAAACGGGGTGGTTCAAACCCTGCAAGTCTTCTTGCAACAGCACTGCCCCAGCCCCGACAGCACTGGCATCAACCTCCAGTTTGAATGGTCGTGTCAAATCAGGTGCAGCTAACACAGGAGTGTGGCAGAGGAGGACTTTCGCACTCTCAAAAGCATCTTGACACTCACTTGACCATATAAACTCAACTTTTGGGCTGAGTAGGTCAGTCAATGGCTTGACTACTGAGGAGAAATTTTTACAAAGGTTTCTGTAGTAGCCCACCATCCCTAGAAACCTACGCAACTCACGCCTGGTGGTAGGTGTGGGAAACTCTTTAATCACTGCCACTTTGGCATCTATGGGCCGGACCTGTCCACGTCCCACCTCCCTGCCTAAGTACATCACTATAGCTTTGGCAAACTCACACTTAGCTAAGTTGAGAGTTAGAGTAGCTTGAGCCAAACGGTGAAATACCTGGTGTAACGTTTCCAAATGATCTTGCCATGTTTCAGTATAAATTACTAGATCATCTACGTAGGCACTGCAGTTGGACAGGCCACGGAGGACTTTATTTACCAGCCTCTGGAAGGTGGCAGGAGCGTTACACATGCTGAAAGCCATGACTGCGTATTGTAGAAAATCATCAGGTGTAACAAAGGCAGAGATGTTAGAGGCACGTTCAGTTAAAGGGACCTGCCAGTAACCATTAAGAAGATCTAATTTAGTGACATACTGAGCAGTCCAATACTGTCCACACAATCCTCAACTCTTGGGAGAGGATGTGAGTCAGCCACAGTCACAGAGTTCACCTTCCGGAAGTCTGTAATAAAACGGGGCGAGCCATCTGGCTTAGATTCCACTATACAAGGCGAGCTCCAGGGGCTTTGACTGGGCTTCGCTAAGCCATGTTGCAGCAGATAGTCAGCCTCCTGTTTCATGAGCAAGCGCTTATGGGGGCTGGCTCGATAAGGATGCTGCTTAATAGGTTTAGCTCCCTGGACATCAATATCATGCTCTAGCACCGTAGTGCAAGTTGGCACATCCCCGAATAAACAGGTGTATTCCTTAATCAAGACAGTAACACAGAGACAGAGGGGTCAGAGTCAGGAGCTGTGATAAGAGGCCTGGTGGTGCCGACCTTTTCAATAAAAGGTGATCATCATGTCTGGCGATTATACCTCAGCAGAGACTTTGTTTGGTGAATGAAACAGGTCAGAAATAATAGAAACAGAAACAAACTTCAGAGTGACAGACGAGCAACCACACACAGCAGCGCCATCTTGTTACCAGTCAGGTGTGAAGAGCAGTTAGACCAAAGGTTCATTCAAGACTTTTTATGTGAAGGGAAGGATTTTAAACTGGATTCTGGATTTATCAGAAAATCAGTTCAGCTCGATCTGTTTCAGGATGGCTGAGTGGTCTAAGGTGCTGTGTTTAGTGCTCACTCTCCCCTGGAGGTGTGGGTTTGAATCCCACTCTTAGCAGTTTCTGCTTCATTGTCTTTCTCGGTGTTCACATCTCCTCATTCCTGAAATGGTCTGCTCACATTCACGTCCAGTCCAAAAAGGCTAGGCAAGCGCCTGTACCGTCTCCGACAACTCAGGAAGTTAGCAGGTTTTTCCAGTGGTCCTCAGAACTTTCTATTCAGGCGCTGTGGAGAGCATCCTCACACAGAACATCACTTCCTGGTGTGGGAATAACTGTGTCCAGGATTGAGAAGCAGAGTGATCCGTGCGTCAGAACGCTGCTGCGTTACAAATGCAAATACATTATGATCCACAAATATAACTTCCCTACAGGACATTTACACCAGGAGATGTTGGTCCAGAGCATCTCAGATATTAAAGGACTGGTCCCATCCCAGTAACAAAATGTTTCGACTTCTGCAATCAGGCAGAAGGTTCCACACCATCGGGGCCAAAACAGACACTCGAGGAGGAGCTTCTCTCCTCAGGCCGTACGAGTCCTAAACCAGAACACGCCCCCACTCCCCTCATAGCATCAATAAGTGACTGAAACAGGACCTTATATCAATCTGTTCACACTACCCTGGTCGCATTACTGTTTACACTTCTCTGGTCACTCAGTTGAATTACTCTGTTTATATTACTCTGCTCACTTGTTTACTTGCACAGCTCTGTCAATACGTTGCTGTGCTAATATGGCACAAGACACTTTAACACTCCATTTGCACAAAGTACATTTTCAGATTTTTGATTTAAAATTTCCAGACTTTTAAAATCTATTTACTTATTGTATATAATGTCTTTTTTTGTACAGTCAAAGGAGCAGTTCAGGAGACATTTCACTGTTTGTTTTGTAATTTAATGACTATGCATGTGACAAATAAAAAATCTTCAGTCTTGAACGTTATGCTCTCTCTTTCTAGGCCCTGCCAGTACTCTCGCTCCAGCATTTTGGATCAGCTGAAGGCTTTTGAGGGAGTTTTTATGACATCTGAAAATAGCAAATTACAGTTTCCCAGGACTTGCATGAACAGTTCAACAGCAAAGCCCCAAAAACCAAACAGGCTCATCAGGGATTTGAACCCAGGACCGCTTACACCCAAAGTGAAAAGGGAAAAGCTTCCTTAGGCATTTTCCAGGTCACAGCAGAGGTGTGCTTGCAGGCGGAGGAGGAGTGAGGTGCTGAGGCTGCTCCTGCTGCCCTCCAGCGAAGCCCAGGTGGCTGCTCTCAAACCTGCCCACAGCAAAGAGGAGCAGCTTCAATTACATGTTTCTTAGATTGTCACAAATAAGCTTTCGTCTAATTTTCAGATGATCACTTTTAATTTTAAATTAAGAACCAATTTAGGTGGGTTATTTAGAGCTTCCAATGAGGTGCATGTGTTTAGATCATGGCGGACAAAAAAAGAGTACCTGAAGAAAAACCCTGCAACATGGAGCATGCACCCACCTGCAATCAACACAGTGGCATGAGCATATAGTCATACAGATGAGCATGACAGCGTCAAGCTTCATAACCAGAAACCTTACACCACAAATTAAGTCACATTTTGACCCTAAAATCTGAATTTTGCAGTTAAAATCATCACATAATTTTCATCTGTAATATTTTATTTCACTTGGTACATAAGTTACATGTGTGCATAATGCACTGAAAGAGATTCCTTCGTGGTACTGAAGTACTAATGTTTACTGATGTTTATTTTTGGCCCTTTTGTGTATCAGTAAAACTGATGTGCGTTCTTCCACATGCATATTGTTAAAGTCGTGTGAGAGAGTTACACATTTATAATATATGATACATAACTGTGTATTGTAGTAGTTCTGTGTACAAGTTTGAATTGAATTCTCTTATTTAATCTAAAATAAAACTCTGTGTTATCTTGAATAACAAATAATTACCTTAGAAAAACTTTTTGGAGAATTTAAATGGTAAACAATAAGAACAAGGCCAACAACATCCTTCATATCAGATCTGTTAGCTGTCCCTGTATGAGGGACTATGGGAACATGTGTGCAGCTGCAGAGATTCTTTCAAATGGAGCCTAAACAGCATGTGGCAGCTGAGAGGCTCTATAGACAACACGTGGGCTCGTCCAGGATTTGAACCCGGGACCTCTCACACCCAAAGTGAGAATCATACCCCTAGACCAACGAGCCACACAAACAGTCCAGCAAGTCTTTTTTCACAAAGTCTCACATCAGAGCAACTAGATGAAGAAGAATGTGTGAAAGATTGTCTTGAACGCTCAGAGAATCATCTGTTTGTGTGCTTGATTCTAGATTTTATTCTAGGATTAATTCAGTAGAGATTTATTGGACATACTATAAGGACATATTCTATTTAACTTGAATTCTCAACAACAACAATGAGGGCTGGCCCTAAATAAATAAAGTTAAAATAAATCATATCATACTAACTGCTCTGTGTGTACTTTTTAAAAGAATCTTCTATCATTTGAATATAGCAGACATGCTTTATAAAAGCCTAGTATATATTATTTTCTTTCTTCCCTTAAACTGAAAGAATTACAAGTATGTAACTAGTATAGCAAGTTGAGAGTCATACTGTACCAAAAGAAAACAAACCTCTTCTGCCAAAGAGGAGGAGTGTAGAGATTAGAATATTATTTTACTGTTACTATTCATAACATTATCATTACTGTTGCATTACGTATCATTTATCATTATCATTTCATTAGAGCATTTATTGAAACTGTTGATGTTACATTAAAGTTTGTATTTCAGGTGTGAGCATAATTACATAATAATCTTTCATTGCAGGTGCAACTGTAACCATGTTATCCATATTGCATTTTGTGCTAATTAAAGAGTTGAAGCTCGGTCAAGTTAATTAATGGTCTGAAGCTTCGGTCAGCGCGACGTCTGGCCGATCAATAGGAAGTTAAGGTGACCTGGAGCCATGAAAGAATTGCATACATGCTTACAATACAATACACTACATATAACCTGTAAACAGAATAGAGGCCTGTGTGTGTTCAGCAGCCTGCTGCATTGGAGTTTGCCTAGTAACAGATGACTCGAACGGAGTCAGGAAGTATACTTCTAAGATGTCTTTGTTTGTCGAGTGAGGTCATGCACTGAGGTCAAGACACATAGTCTGCCTGAACACACATACACAGTATATAGACTTGTTTTGCTCGAAACTGCAAAGTTGTTTTACCTGCATACGTGACAGTTTAGTTCCACAAATAAGTGAAGTGCAGTAAGTGAAATAACAGGAAGCATCTGGCGGTGGCGGAGGAACAGAGGAAGGAACTGTTCTTTTTTAGAATATGTCCAAGGTCGGAATTACTGGAACTGATGCATGTTTCTTATCTGCTTTGACGCATGATGCTTGTCATCGACTATGTTATATATATGACTGCTCGTTTACTGTTCTGGGGAGATCGAGGCTGATGTTTTGCAGAGCTCATCTTTCCCACACACGTGTGTGCTTTAATAAAATCATTGTTTTGACGCACAATGGACCTCCAGTCGTTTGTCTCTTACCTCAAATACGAAATCAGGACACTTCTTAAACACTAATAAAAATATATAACACAATTCACAATCCACTTATGACACGTTTTATGAAGTGTCAAACTGAAAGAAAAGCGTGTTTTGTCATGGTATGTCATAACAATAGCTGATGGGCTTCTATTCCTATAAAGCAGACTAGACAAACAGAAACCATCTGTCACGGTCCCCGTGTCTCTCTGGTTGGCCCACGCTCGCTACAGGTTTTGTTGTTGTTAGTTTTGGTTTTTTTTTTGTCTCTCCTCTACCTCTCTGCCTGGGTGGAGCTCATTACGGGCTCTCACTCTTGGCCCACGCACCCCTGTGGATGGTGTCCACCTGCGGCTGATCCGGCTGATTTCCCCAGCTGCTATTTAAGGCAGTGGCACAGAGCAGCTCACCGCTGGAACGTCGAACCACCTGAGTTCGTGCTCGCGGCATATTCAAAGAAGAATCGCTTACACGTGTTTTATGTTGTGGAACTAACCTTGACCTTCTGTCTGTAGATTCTGGACCGAATCACCGGACCTGTCCAAGTGGGGCAGTGTGTGGAGTGTTGGAGCGAGTGCGGCTGAAGAGGAGTGCGTGTGTGCGGAGGAACGGTGGCGGTGACTGAGTGGAAGAGGAAGCGTGTGGATTCCCCCCCCCCCCCCCCCCCCCCCTTCTCTCCCTGGAGCCCTGGACCCCCTCCCAACTCACTGTACATATATTTTGCACTAAGGTGATCCCTATTGTAAATAAATCCCCTTTTTGTTTCGTTGAAAGAACTGTCTGCGCGTGGGTCCGTTCAGTAGCCATGACACCATCCATCCATCCATTCGCTTCAGCTTATCCTGTTCAGAGTCGCGGGGGCGCTGGAGCCTATCCCAGCTATCATAGGGTGAGAGGCGGGGTACACCCTGGACAGAAACACTTTGTTGAAAACAAAAGTGAAAGGGCGACTCACATCTGACTGTGTTCCCTGTGGGTTGAGTCACTTTGTATATAAAGCATTTGCAGCATTTTTAAAAATCTATTGTTCCAAATTTCTCTGTTTTCTCAACTTTTTCTCAAGCTGAGCACTTGGTCCACTTTTACAAGCGATGGCAGCAGCAGCAGCCTTTTCCAGAGGTTTTAGTTTTATGTGCAATAAACATTCATTGTGTCATTTATTAATTCATCCTTTTTTTATTTTCACTTTTTAAAAATCCACTACATGTTGTGTTGTGTTTAGTTGTGTTTAGTGCCGATGTGGGACAGTTTCCAATTCCATTGTACTATTGTACCAAATATGAATGTGCAATGACAATAACGAGTTATTCTTATCTTATCTTATCTTATATCTGATCTCAGATGCACTCCCTGATGTACCCACAGTGTCTGTGCATTTAGGATACACAGACAGCTAGTATAAATCCATGCACGCACATGCATATTCTGAATATAGTCTCTGTTTCGTTTTGTTCACTGTGGAAGGTCTTTCAAGGTCACAGTAGTTCATGTAAAAGAAGCTGATATTTTCATGTAAGCAGAACGTGACTTTTTGGAATTCAAATGAAAGAGGTGCTTTGACTCAAAACATATTGCAGGCAGATTTTCATGCAACATCTCTTAAACTTAGAAAGTTCTCTTTGTACATTTCTTTACAAATCTTTATTTCCTTAAATCCTTATTGATACTTTCTCATGTGTTTCAGAAACTTTGATGGCAGCGGCACAGTTGACCATGAGTGGTGTCACAACTACCGAAGGCTTAGTTAGGATTTTGCTGTGTCTGCTCCATCTTTCAAGTTCACTGATAAACAAGGGCGAACTGGTAAACTGACTGTTAACTTTCTTTTTGTTGTTGTTGTTTTAATAAAGAATGTAACTTTTAATTAACCACCTTTACCATTAAATCATGACCGTCCGATCACTGGTTAAGCTTTTCTCCTTACTTTTAAAATGCTCATTTTGTCCCAGTTACATGTTTCGCACGCATGTTTGTTGACGTTCTTTCTGGTTTTGCAGGAGGAGCTGAAAGGAAACGTTGAAAAATTACAAAAGGAAACAGCAAGAAGGAAGGTGAGTCTGTCAATGACATGGATGTTGACAGACTCCAAACAGAAAAACATGCTTTGCTATGACAACTAAAACAAAAAAACAATTTCCCATCATACAAAAGTCTGTTTGCACTCTTTACACTACATACTTTTGTATATTTTGTTACATTAATTTGGTTTATTTTTGTCCTCCAGGCTGAAAATAATTTAGACAAAGCCTATGTTCCTGCTGTCCTTGATGATGTTAAACGTCTCATGGATCCTTTGTACGAACTTTTGAAGTCAGTGAAACGTTTTACATCACTGCTTACACCAGTGCTGGATTTAATGGATGACCTACAGACTTTCGTGGGAGCCGGCAAGGAATACATGAATAAGTACTTTGAGACAACAGCTGCAGAAATCAATCACAATGAAGAGAACCTACGCAGAGTTATGGCAACACTAACACAACTAGAAAAGAATAAAGATGAACTGTAGCATATTAGTCAGCGTCTGTCTCTGGTAAATGTTCTGTGAAACATCTCTTTCATACTGCGCTGCTTCTAAATCAAAGCTAACTGTACACTTGATTTATAAACTTTGATGAGAAAAAAATCTTTTCTTTCTTTCTTTCTTTCTTTCTTTTCTTTGTTATATCAGGTCTAATGCGAACACAAAACACAAAGCTGAGATTTTCTCTGTTTAGAAATCACATTAAATCTGACAGTTGTTAATGATTCATATGTAGAAACACTTTCATGTGAATAAAAACATTCAAACTGTTATTATTGCAAATTGTGACGTTTGTAAGAATAGAAGCGGTGGCTGATTGTTCTCTAGTGTTTGTGTGTGGATCAGTGTTGTTCAAGTTACTTGGAAAAAAGTAATTAGTTACTTATTACTGATTACTTCTCAAAAAATGTTATACCGTTACATTACTGATTACTTAATTTCAAAAGTAATTATTTACTTATTACTTAGTTACTTTTTGGTACACACCTGAATACTTAATAAAGCAATAGACCTTTCAGCCCAGTTCTATTTTTATGCATAATCCATCATATAAAAATTCAGTCAAATGGAAAAGTCTCTTTTTAAAAATTGTTTTATTATTTTTAATCTCTTAATTTTAGGGAAATCGCATCAAGCAAAAATGTAATTCTATACAACAGTTTTTTAAAAAAAAAAACTATGTGAAAAAATCTATTTTCACCTGTTTAGCAGGAGTGGGGCCGGTGGTCATATCAGTGGGGGATCTGGTGGTTTCTCTGTGAATTTCCGTTCCCATGGTAGCGTGCTAGGTGCTTGTTCAGATTTGAAGTGTAATTTTTCGCAGAGTGTACAACGGACGCTAATGTTTTTGCCACTTTTTACAGAATAACACTTGAAGTAATATAAGTACTTCCACGCTTTTAACGCTGCATGGTCGTACTCTCTCCTGCACTCCATATTACCCATTGTTGATCTACGCACGTCTGCTGTTGCCACGTATATGAACACGCATGATCAGCACAGCGCACCAGGTAGAATCCAGTTTTCAGGCCCCTCTTCTGTGGAATCAGCTTCCAGTTTGGATTCAGGAGACAGACACTATCGCTACTGTTAGGTCTGCACTCGCAGGCTCCACTAGTTCAGAGATTTATCACCATGAACGAATCAAGACGATCAGAGCTCGATCGGTTTTAAACTTGCAAGGGAAGTGTCGGATCAGGATCTTGGAGCTACAAGCTCCTCACATGATCCCAGACAACTCCAAAAATCCAGCGTCCCCAAGCAGGCTTTTATTCAGTGACAATAGTTACACAAACACCCATGGTAAAACCCTATTGTAATAATTTGTGATAAATAAAAGTAGAGTCTGGGGAATATTTGATAAAAGCTTATTGTGATTAATGCTGGGGTGAATTTCAAAGTTGATGTGACGTCTGTTTGAAGTTGGTGTGTTATGTGTGTGAATGTGTTACGTCAGCCAAGAAACGAGATTAGATTAGGACATTTGGATAGGGGATTTTATTCCCACATTGATTAGCAGGGTTGGACTCGGGCACCAGATAATTTAACTGTGGAATCGACAGTGGTGCTTTTAAATTTATTTAAATTATTTAGGACGGGGACGGTAATCCCTAGGAGCGCGGTTGCTCAGCGTGTGGCATCGACTCCTGATCACAGATGCGTGGTCAGGCCTGGCGGCGTCCAGTTAGCCCGAGTGGCGCCCGCGGGACTTCGGGAACCCATTAAAAACCAAGTGGTCAAGGACCACTTCTTTACCGTGCTGTTTGAGTAAAGAGCGGGCCTCAGGCGTGACCATTTCAACGTGGCTGACAGGTAAGCTTTAAGTAAAGCTTAAAGTGGGATATTTAGGACTTCCGGTCAGCATGCGACCCGAATAGACGCAGGAACGAGCTGCTGTGGTGAACTTAACTCCGCTTTGACCAGTTTCACCCCTTCAACTGCCACCTTTAAGTCGCTTACACTCGTAACTACTTTTCTAGTGTTTTGAACACTTTTGACCCTTTCCAATGGCTGCTAAGAGTGCAAAAGCGAACAAAAAGGAGGACGCTAGCTTAACACTGGAGGCTATCACCACGCTGCTCCAGCAGCACCGAGAGTTGGCATCTGAATTTAAGACCTCATTTAACGCCCTCGATTCAAAACTGGACCAGGTACGACAAGCCCAAGAGGAACAGGCCGAGAGAGTTTCATCCTTGGAGCTTGCAACTGAAGACCTGAGCCAACGTGTCGCTGACCTTGAAAACACGTGTGCCGCTCTTCGCGAAGACAACAACCAGCTAAAGAACAAAGTCACTGACCTGGAGAGCCGTAGCAGGCGTCAGAACATCCGCGTCCTTGGACTGCCTGAAGACACTGAAAGTGGGCGCCCCACTCACTTCTTTTCCAACCTTCTCTGTGAGTTATTGGGCAAAGAAATACTTCAGTCTCCACCGGAGCTCGATAGAGCGCACCGCTCCCTCGCAGCGAAGCCGCCCGTGGGACGCCCACCTCGCCCGGTGATCATCCGCCTGCACCGATACCAGATCAAGGACCTCATCATCCGAGAAGCTAGGAGGAGAGGGAAATTCGACTACCGAGGCGTGCCTATCCGAATTGTGGAAGACTACAGCCCCGAGGTCCTCAATCAGCGGGCGCAGTACAAGGACATTATGTCGGAGCTCTACGGGCGAGGCCTGAGGCCGGCTCTCCTCTTCCCAGCACGGCTTCGCATAACGCAGGCCAGAGGCGCCAGAAAGTTTTTCAGCTCCGTGGACCAGGCTCAACAGTACATTGAGAGGCTCCCAAAGGCTCCGGAAGCCCCGTGAAGAATTATTACTGATAAAACAATGGCACCAAATGCAGGTACCAAACATTCCATATAGATATGGAGGCGCAGTCGGGATCCACGTAAGACGTTGCTTTTCCTCTCCGAGTGTAGCGATGTAGTCTGAGTGCTATAGCACTGAAATGCTGATTATTACTTTAATTTAACTCGATAATCTTATTTTGTTTTCTTTGTTAAATAAGGAGACAACCTCATTGACTTCTACCCGTTGGCTAATGACGTAATACCTGTTGCACGGAGACGGGGAGTTTTGTTATCTACTCGTAGCCTTCTGTCTGTTCTTATTCAATAATTCAGTTATAACGGTAGTACTTATTGAACTACATCATCTTTTTGTGTTTGGTTGTTTGTTTACATACTTGGACTCTGCTTTGAAACACTCCAGCAATTACATTTGGACTTGGTGGCTGATACAGTTTCGAAACTTAACAGTATTATACGGGGTTTCAGCTTACTATGCTATGGCCACCGGAGCAGTGGTTCGACTGCTTCAATACCTAGGTTATTGGTATCATAGACAGGAGGAGTAACACTCTAAATATGTTAAGTTTGAAGAGCTCGCTGCTTGTTCTTGTTCTTTTTTTTGGCAGCCATTTTCTGTTGTGGGGAGGGTTTGGGGAGGGTAAGGGTCACTGCTTTGAACCTCATACACTGTTCTTTTTTTTAACCTGTTCTGAACTAATTTCCACCCACTGTAAAGTTATTCTGTTCTTATCATCTAAGGCCAGTGTGCATAGTTTCTTTGCTCTACAAATCAGATGAGTCTGCAATTGAACTTTCTAAGCTGGAATGTTAAAGGTCTAAATCATCCAGTCAAGAGACGGAGGGTTTTGTCACATGTTAAACACCGTAACACTGACGTGGCTTTCCTGCAGGAGACCCACGTCAGGGCCTCTGATAATGTCCGTCTCTTCTCCCGTTGGAGGGGCCAGTGTTTTCACTCACTTTTCCAAGCTAGGGCACGTGGGGTCTCTATATTGGTCAGGCAGAACATTCCCTTTGAGGCCCACAATGTCATAGCAGACAAATATGGTAGATATGTCATAGTCATAGTCCTCAACATGAAGAAGAAGGCTTTCAGGAGCAAAGTGAAAGAGGAGATGAAAGCAGCACAGCGGGAGGTGAAACGCTGCCTGAGGGAAGCAAAGGACACCTACAGGAGGAAGGTGGAGCAGAAGTTGGAGAGGAACAATATGAGGGAGGTCTGGAATGGTGTGAAAACCATCACAGACCACAACACCAAGAAAAGCACAGTGGGGGGGACTGTGGAGAAGGCAAACGAACTCAACAACTTCTTCAACAGGTTTGACCAGCCCACAACCCCCCCACCCTCACCCTCACCTTCACTACAGAGTCCTCTCCCCACTCTCCTGCCTCCCTCGCTTCCCCCCCTTCCTGACACCATGACACCCCCCTCCTCCAATCCCTCTCTCAGCAGCAAGACATCTCCCCCCCTCCCCTCCTCCCAAACACCTCCCAGTGTCACAGTGGATCAGGTCAGGAGGCAACTGAGGAAGCTTCGCCCCAGAAAGGCAGCAGGCCCAGACAAGGTGTGTCCTAGGATGCTTAAGGCGTGTGCTGCTGAACTTGGGGAGCCGCTACAACGAGTCTTCAACCTCAGTCTGCGACTGGGGAGAGTGCCCGCCCTATGGAAGACATCCTGCATCGTCCCGGTCCCCAAAAAGAACCGGCCCAATGAGCTGAATGACTTCCGACCGGTGGCACTGACGTCACATCTTATGAAGACTCTAGAGCGGCTCTTCCTCAACCTCCTCCGACCACAGGTACAACATGCCCAGGACCCACTACAGTTTGCATACAAGGCGGGTGTCGGAGTGGAGGATGCCATCCTGTACCTCCTACACAGAGCCCACTCACACCTGGATGGGGGAAAAGGCACGGTCAGGATCCTGTTTCTTGACTTTTCCAGTGCCTTTAATACCATCCGGCCCTGTATGCTTCAGGAAAAACTGAACAGGATGGAGGTGGACCCCTGCCTGGTGGCTTGGATCTCCGACTACCTCACCGACAGACCACAGTACGTCAGGCTGAAGGACATCACGTCTGACACTGTGGTCAGCAGCACAGGAGCACCACAGGGAACTGTGCTGTCCCCTCTTCTCTTCACCCTGTACACCTCTGACTTCTGCTACAACTCTGAATTATGCCATATTCAGAAGTTTGCAGATGACACGGCCATCATGGGGTGTATCTGGGATGATCAGGAAGAGGAGTACAGAAGTCTGGTGAGGAACTTTGTCGCATGGAGTCACACAAACCACCTGCAACTCAACACCTCAAAGACTAAGGAACTGGTTGTGGACTTCGGGAGGTCCAGAGAAGGTCCACTGCCGGTTCAGATAGAGGGGGAGGAGGTGGAGGTGGTCAACAAGTACAAGTACCTCGGGCTGTGGGTGGACAATAAACTGGACTGGTCATGCAACACAGAGCACCTGTATAAAAAAGCCCAAAGCCGACTGTACTTCCTCAGGAGGCTGAGGTCTTTTAACATCTGCAGGAAGCTCCTGAGGATGTTTTACCAGTCGGTGGTTTCTGGAGTACTTTTCTATGCTGTGGTGTGCTGGGGGAGCAGCACAACAAAGAGGGACTCATCCAGGCTGGAGAAACTGATCAGGAAGGCTAGCTCTGTGGTCGGCATGAAGCTGGACACTCTGGTGACAGTGGCAGAGAAAAGGACATTAAAGAAACTGCTGGACATTATGGACAATGCTGGGCATCCTCTGCACACGGCCATAAACAATCAGAAGAGTCTGTTCAGTGACAGGTTGCTTCTCCCCAAGACAAGAACTAACAGACTTAAAAACTCCTTTGTCCCACACGCCATCAGACTGTTTAACTCCTCTCTGGAGGGGAGAGGGAGGGGAAACAGGAGGACAAAGGAGGGGGGAACAACTAAGCTGTAGTGCCTCTTCACCTCACTGTACAATACCTTGTGCAATACTTTTTGTAAATAGTCAACAGTGCAATAGACTCAATACTTGAAATGTGCAATTCACTTGTATTTTTATTTTTTATTCCTATTTATTCTATTTATCCCCTTTGTATATTTTATTTATATTTGTCTCTGTATTTATATATGTGTGTGTGTGTGTGTGTGTGTGTGTGTGTGTGTGTGTGTGTGTGTGTGTATATATATATATATAACAATTCTGTAACTGTAACTTCGGTCGTTGCTGTGCTTTTTTTGGAAGTCGAATTTCCCAGAGGAACCCACCCGAGGGATTAATAAAGTTCTATCTTATCTTATCTTATCTTGTCAGTGGGAAACTGTATAACAGTCTTGTTGCTCTAGTAAATGTGTATGCTCCTAATACAGATGACGAGAATTTCTTTAAACAACTATTCTCCTCTTTGCCCGACTTAAATGTCTACTCTCTTTTTCTGGGGGGTGATTTTAACTGCTGGTTAGACCCAGCCCTGGATCGCTCATCCACTAAGAGCAATGTTTTAAGCAAATCTGCATCTGTCATTCATGCCTTTCTATCAGAATATGGAATGTGTGATGTTTGGCGTACTCTAAATCCTCATAAAAGAGATTACTCCTATTTTTCACATGTGCACCATACATATTCAAGAATTGATTACTTTATCATTGACACTAATTGTCTGCAGCAGGTCCACTCCTGTGCCTACCATAGCATAGTTATTTCAGATCACGCCCCTCTTACTTTGTCTCTGTCTCTTCCACATCCTCCTGTTAAAGCTGCACAATGGCGTTTCAACTCGACCCTCCTGTCGGATGAAAATTTTGTAAAGTTTATCCAGGATGAGATACGCTTTTACTTTGCCACCAACTCTTCCCCAGAGACTTCCAGCCTTGTCGTATGGGATGCCTTTAAGGCGTATATCAGAGGCCAGATTATTGCTTATTCGGCAAGAATTAAAAAACAGTCCACCCATGAAAGGAACAAGTTAATGCAACAGATTAAGGAGACTGATGAACAGTATGCTCTCAAACAGAGTCATGAAATATTTAAAAAGCGTGTAGAACTTAAAACAAGACTTGACCTACTCACAACGTACTCGACTGAACGTTTACTCTTACATGACAAATCCAAATTTTATATGCATGGTGACAAACCTGATAAATTACTGGCGAGCCTTCTAAAAGGTTCTCGGGCAAGGCAAAGTATTCTTAAAATTCGACAACAAATTCAAATTCAAATTCAAATTCAAATTTTATTTGTCACACACACACAACCATACACAGTATGACATGGGGGTGAAATGCTTGTAGCTGTACAATGCCCGACCATTAAATGACAGAAGAAAAGTTTTACAATATTTACAATTTACTACAAAAATTTACAAATTAACTTAGGAATTTACAGTAAAGAATGTGCAAATAGCAGAAGAGATTATAAAGATAAGGATTGTAAATTATAGGAATTATAGGATTATAGGAAATGTGTGGTGGTGCGTGTGGTGACGTGTGTGAGAGTCCAGTCTTATAGTGACGTGTTTGGGAGAGTCCAGTCCTACACCTGGTTCAGGGCCCGAATAGCCTGGGGGAAGAAGCTCCTCCTCATTCTCTCTGTTTTGGCCTTAAGGGAGCGGAAGCGCTTCCCAGACCTCAACAGTGAGAAGAGTCCATTGTTGGGATGGGAGAGGTCCATCATAATCTTCCTAGCTTTGGACTTGCACCGCTTGGTGTAGATGGACAGCAGGTCAGGGAGCTCTGATTGAATGATGCGTTCTGCCGAGCGCACCACCCTTTGCAGATCTCGTCTGTCCTGCTTGGTGCTGTTCCCAAACCAGGTGCAGATGTTTGACGTCAGGACGCTCTCGATGGTGCAGGAGTAGAAGTTCTTGAGCACAAGATGGCAACATAGTCACAGATCAAGAAAAAATCAATGAAGTGTTCAGGGATTTTTACTCACAGCTTTACACCTCAGAGTCCCAAACTGACTGTAATGCAATTAATGAGTTTTTAGCTAAACTTAACATTCCTGAAATTCCAACAGAACTTAAAACAAGGCTGGATGAACCCATCTCCCAGTTAGAAGTTTCCTTGGCTATAGCTTCGATGCATTCTGGTAAGTGTCCAGGTCCGGATGGCTTTCCGTCAGAATTTTTCAAACACTTCTCTTCATTACTGTCCACGCAGCTTAGTGCAACCCTCACGGACTGCAAGGAACAAGGATCTCTTCCTCGATCATTCTATGAAGCCTGTATTACACTTATTAAAAAGAAAGGAAAAGATCCGTTGGAATGTGCCTCCTATAGACCCATTTCTCTACTGAACACAGACGCTAAAATATTAGCCAAGATACTTGCCCGTAGACTAGAAATAGTTCTTCCAAAAATTATTTCGAAAGACCAGACAGGCTTCATTAAAGGTCGTCATTCATATTTTAACATAAGGAGGCTATTTAACATAGTCTACTCCAGCTCTACAGACTCTGATGAATGTGTGGTCTCGCTTGACGCTGAAAAGGCCTTTGATCGAGTTGAGTTTGATTATCTCTTTGCAGTCCTTGATAGATTTGGCTTTGGAGCGAAATTTACTTCATGGATCAAATTACTCTATTCTCAACCATCTGCTACAATACGAACTAACCTCCAATTGTCAAAACCCTTCAAACTTCACAGAGGCACACGCCAGGGATGTCCTCTCAGCCCCCTGCTTTTTGATCTGGCCATAGAACCCCTTGCCATTGCGTTCCGCAGTTGCAAAGAGGTACACGGCATTTGGAGAAACAATACAGAACATAAGGTCTCGCTCTATGCAGATGATCTCCTGCTCTTTATTTCTAAGCCCTTAGCCTCACTACCATCTGCATTGAATCTGCTTAGTCAATTTGGTCAGATTTCAGGGTATAAACTGAACCTTAATAAAAGTGAGCTCTTCCCGCTAAGTAGCAAAGCCAGTATGTTAGACTTCACCTGCTTGCCCTTCAGAGTTGAAAGGACAAAAATTACATATTTGGGAATCACAGTGACAAAAAAACATAAAAACCTTTTCACAGAAAATGTGAGTGCATTGCTGAACCAAGTGAAGCGGTCCCTTACCCACTGGACACCACTCTCTATGTCTCTGGTAGGACGTATCAATTCAATTAAAATGACCATTCTACCCAAATTTCTATACCTTTTCCAGGCCATACCCATTTTCATTCCCAACACTTTTTTCAATAAGCTGGACTCTGTCATCTCATCTTATCTATGGCAGGGTAAACGCCCAAGGCTCAATAAGATGCATCTTCAAAAATCTAAAATTGAGGGTGGGTTTGCACTTCCCAACTTTCGTTTTTATTATTGGGCTGCTAACATACGATGTTTGGTGTTTTGGTATTTTTACCATAATCGGAGTGGTTGTCCTGACTGGGTCACTATGGAATTGCATAGTGACAACAGTATATCCTTACTAGCTGCACTTTGTTCTCCACTCCCATCCTCTTCATTCAACTTCATTCCCAACCCTGTAGTGGTGCACTCATTAAAAATATGGGGCCAGTTTAGGAAATATTTTAAACTTTGTGACTTCTCCCTCCTCAGCCCCATTGCATCTAACCATTTCTTTAAACCTTCTACCCAGGACGGTGGGTTTGCGGAGTGGCACAGAAGTGGAATAACTTGCTTTAAGGACCTATTCATAGCCAACAAACTAGCATCATTTGAACAACTTGCTAATAAATATATTCTTCCACCATCACACTTTTTCAGATACTTGCAAGTCAGGCACTTTATTTGTTCCCAGATTTCAGGCTCAAGCCCTCCACCAGAGCCTACACTACTAGAAACTATTCTACAACTCAATCCAACCAATAGAGGGCTGATTTCCTTGCTTTACAATAAAATGTTAAATTTGACACATACCTCTTCATCCAAGCTCAAGACACTGTGGGAAGAAGACTTAAACATGACAACCTCTGATGAAACATGGGCCTCTATACTCAAACATGTCAACACTACATCACTATGTGCCCGCCATTGTTTAATCCAGTTCAAAGTGGTGCATAGAGCCCATTTCTCAAAATCCAGATTATCCCGTATCTACCCTGAAATCACTCCATACTGTGACAGATGCAAAACTGCTGAAGCCTCACTGGTCCACATGTACTGGTCTTGTCCCAATCTCACTCAGTTCTGGTCAGAGGTTTTTCGTACCCTGTCCAGAATTCTCAGTGTGACGCTGGCCCCCGGCCCCCTTCTTGCTCTGTTTGGCATCAGTGGGAATGAGGTGCTTCTACCGGCCTCTAAAAAACAGGCATTATCATTCTGTTCCCTGTTGGCCAGAAGGGCAATCCTACTGAGGTGGCGGGACGCTGCCCCTCCCACTCACAAACAGTGGTTATATGACCTCATGGCCTGTCTAAAACTGGAAAAGATAAGACACTCACTTCAGAACTCCACTGGGAAATTTCAAGACATGTGGGGACCCTTCCTTGATGCTTTTCAAAATCTATAAGAATTTTTCAGCGAACTCTCTTAAGTCAGGTGTGGAAATACAGTGTGCGGGTGCAGGCAGTGACCTGGGTGGGAATGAATGGGATTGTTTTGCAGGGATTATGTTACTTTGGGATATATTATACATTTGTTTATATTCTTTTTTTTTCTCTTTCTTTCCCTTTTTTCTTTTTCTTTTTTTTTCTTTTATTTCACAGCCGAAGATACATTTTTGGACTCATTTCACAGCTTAAATGTACTACTTAACCTTAATGTACAGACCACCTGGGTCTGGGTGCAGTTCCCCCCTCCAGGGGCAAGGGTACCTAGACCCGGTTCGTAGAGTACGCTTGGGGAGTGTGATCGTGTGTACAGCGTCTCTTTATGTCTGTCTCCACGTTGGTTGAGTGTGGAGTAAGTGCATATGAGAGCATGAGGGTGGGAATGGATGTTTGTGTCTATATGTCAGGTTGGGTATCAGACGCCACCTCTCTGGGGACATCTCAGGCCCTCCAAGGTTTGGAGGCCTATCTCCACCCACCACCACTTCCCCTGCCAGTGGCGGACTCCCTCAGGTGTCGGTGCGTTGGTGGTTCTTTGTGTCTGGGGGTGGGCGTCCGGGTACACACCGGCTCACTCCTTGGCGGCCGCTTATCGGGGCCTGGAGCCTGGGGCTCGCTCGGGCCACTTCGGAGGTGGGGTGCCCCCGGCCTCTCGGCCTGGGGCTCGGTCACTCAGGCACAGCTGGCTGCCGGCGGAGCTCACGGGCGCGTCACTGCAACTCCCCCTGGCTTCTGCTCCGTGGCTGCTGAGTGAGCCCTCATCTGGGACTCTCCTCAGCTCTTACTGGGACAGTGGCGCGGCTGCCCCTCTGTTGGTCTTCCTTGGTCTGTTGTGTTCTGGGGGCCTCTGGATGTCTGGAGTTTTGATCTCCTCCATACCTGCTTCATGCCCTGGTGGACGGGGCTGTGGCCCCCCCCACACCCTCTAGCAGATCATTACATGGAGAAACCTTTGGAATGCAAGCATGCTGATCCACACAGGTATGCACACAGGTGTACACACGGATATTCACAGACGCGGACTACAGCTTTCTTGGCTGCTGCCTCAAAGCACATTTTGCGCTGTCTATCTTGCGTGCTGCACAATATCGTTTATTATTTAGTATCTACTGCTAGCTAGTTTATTGTGATGGTGCCGTTTTTTTTATTATGTTGCTCTTTGTTGTTTGCTTTCTCTTCTGTTTTTTTTCTCCATACAGGTGACCCAGGTGTTTTTTTGTTTTTTTTTGTTTGTTTTTTTTCTTTCTTCCCCCCCTTCTCACCGTCTCTTCTCCCCTTTGGTTTTCTTTCTCTCCCTCTCTTTCTTTCATTCTTTCTCCCTGTCCTATCCCCCAGTCATGTCTGTCCCGTTTGTAGCAACTGTAAATACAATTAATTCATAATTATAATAAAGGTCAATCAAATGGACCAATATCGCAAGGCCATGATGATCCACTTGGTAAAATAAATCCGCTTGGCATCTTTCTTGGCCTTAAGACAACAATTCTGATGGCTATAGATCCAAACGGGACACAAAAAAAAAAAAAAAACCCCTTAATGTACAGATCATCTGTAATCCTTCTCTTTTCTTTCTGTCTATATGTATAATATATATGTTGATGTTTATGTGTACAAAAGGAAACCTCTTAATAAAAAAGACATTGTTTAAAAAAAAAGTGGGATACTTAGACGCCGGTTAAGTGGAGCTTCCTGTTAAGCTGCGGGAAGCGCTTATAAATTAACATAAGACTTAGAAATCGGGCCGCTGTCCTGGACAGAGAACGGTCTGTCCTGGACAGAGAACGGTCAATTGAACAGCAAGGTGGGCAAACCTGGGCTTAGAGGCTTTTAAATCTGTCGAAAAGGTAGGATGACCGATATCGGAGGCAGAGGAAGTGACGTTGAAAATGTTTGTTTTCTCTTTGATCTTTTAGTAGAATAAGCGGTTATAATGCACACTTTCTTACACATACTGAAAAAGTGCTCATGAAGAGATGATCTGTTGTGAAAGGTGACTTAGAGTGCAGTAAAAGGTCAATGCATGCACGCTTATGGTCACAGATATTACGTAGATTTATTTCTAGGGTAGAGGTGAAACATTTTGCTTTGTCTTTGCTTAGCAAGTAGTGATGCAGAAGGTGTTAAAGATATTCATGCCATGAATAAGTCGACAGGAAACATATGGAGAGTGAGACACCTACAGTGGGGCAAAAAAGTATTTAGTCAGCCACCGATTGTGCAAGTTCCCCCACCTAAAATGATGACAGAGGTCAGTAATTTGCACCAGAGGTACACTTCAACTGTGAGAGACAGAATGTGAAAAAAAAAATCCATGAATCCACATGGTAGGATTTGTAAAGAATTTATTCGTAAATCAGGGTGGAAAATAAGTATTTGGTCAATAACAAAAATACAACTCAATACTTTGTAACATAACCTTTGTTGACAATAACAGAGGTCAAACGTTTACTATAGGTCTTTACCAGGTTTGCACACACAGTAGCTTGTATTTTGGCCCATTCCTCCATGCAGATCTTCTCGAGAGCAGTGATGTTTTGGGGCTGTCGCCGAGCAACACGGACTTTCAACTCCCGCCACAGATTTTCTATGGGGTTGAGGTCTGGAGACTGGCTAGGCCACTCCAGGACTTTCAAATGCTTCTTACGGAGCCACTCCTTTGTTGCCCGGGCGGTGTGTTTTGGATCATTGTCATGTTGGAAGACCCAGCCTCGTTTCATCTTCAAAGTTCTCACTGATGGAAGGAGGTTTTGGCTCAAAATCTCACGATACATGGCCCCATTCATTCTGTCCTTAACACGGATCAGTCGTCCTGTCCCCTTGGCAGAAAAACAGCCCCATAGCATGATGTTTCCACCCCCATGCTTCACAGTAGGTATGGTGTTCTTGGGATGCAACTCAGTATTCTTCTTCCTCCAAACACGACGAGTGGAGTTTATACCAAAAAGTTCTACTTTGGTTTCATCTGACCACATGACATTCTCCCAATCCTCTGCTGTATCATCCATGTGCTCTCTGGCAAACTTCAGACGGGCCTGGACATGCACTGGCTTCAGCAGCGGAACACGTCTGGCACTGCGGGATTTGATTCCCTGCCGTTGTAGTGTGTTACTGATGGTGACCTTTGTTACTTTGGTCCCAGCTCTCTGCAGGTCATTCACCAGGTCCCCCCGTGTGGTTCTGGGATCTTTGCTCACCGTTCTCATGATCATTTTGACCCCACGGGATGAGATCTTGCGTGGAGCCCCAGATCGAGGGAGATTATCAGTGGTCTTGTATGTCTTCCATTTTCTGATGATTGCTCCCACAGTTGATTTTTTCACACCAAGCTGCTTGCCTATTGTAGATTCACTCTTCCCAGTCTGGTGCAGGTCTACAATACTTTTCCTGGTGTCCTTCGAAAGCTCTTTGGTCTTGGCCATGGCGGAGTTTGGAGTCTGACTGTTTGAGGCTGTGGACAGGTGTCTTTTATACAGATGATGAGTTCAAACAGGTGCCATTCATACAGGTAACGAGTGGGGGACAGAAAAGCTTCTTACAGAAGACGTTACAGGTCTGTGAGAGCCAGAGATTTTCCATGTTTGAGGTGACCAAATACTTATTTTCCACCCTGATTTACGAATAAATTCTTTACAAATCCTACCATGTGGATTCATGGATTTTTTTTTCACATTCTGTCTCTCACAGTTGAAGTGTACCTCTGGTGCAAATTACTGACCTCTGTCATCATTTTAGGTGGGGGAACTTGCACAATCGGTGGCTGACTAAATACTTTTTTGCCCCACTGTATATAGGGCAAAATGTGGTTGAGCTTGTAACCGAATGTGTGCCTGCAAAAGTAACAGTGTTGTACAAGACGTGCTCGAGATGATCAGATAAGAGAAGAAGAGAGCGAGCAACAGGAAACAGCTGGAGGGAAGACGGTGAAAGCGGCTCTTTAAGTGTGTTAAAGGTTGTCAAAAATATCGCTTACACAAATAAATAAAATTGAAGATTAAATACATAAAGGATAGAACCCAGAACATGATAAGTTGAACCAACTTTGAATAATTAAGAGAACAATTGATGAATACATTAGATTACTGAGGCGTAGCAGGGGGAGGAGTTTTTTTTTATACTTTACAGCAGCGGTCCCCAACCTTTTTTGCGCCACGGAACAATATTTTCACGGACCGGCCTTTAAGGTGTTGCGGATAAATTCAACAAAATAAAACTAGTACCGATACCGAAAAAAAGAAGATTTATTCATAACACACGTGAAAAGACCCAGGAAAACCGAGTTAACGATAAAAACACTAACAAAATAACACTGAAAACCGATAAAAACCCTGAAAACCATACATTTCACACCTGAGCCTCAACTCTCGCGGCCCGGTACCAAACGACTCACGGACCGGTACCGGTCATGTTAAAAGAATGTTGGAAATTTGATCAGAATACGGTGAAAATGAGAGAAACAGACATTTTTCTCAGATCATTGTGTTAAATTGTCATAATCGCCGTGTTCTTTAAGACTATCAGCTCTACTCTAAACAACCCTGAAAGCCTCTGCTGACACATGTCATCAGTTCCTTTCTTTCTTTGTAAACAAGGTCGAGTCTGTCAGGTCAGCAATAGTACTTCCTACAGATGACCCATCAGTGTTTATTCCATGACTGTAAACATGTTTCCATTCGTCACTTCAGTCTTTACTCTGAAATACAGGAAATGACATCATGGCTCAAAATCTTTGTCGTTCAAACAATTCTTTATTTAACATTTTTTTAACTTTATTTAACAAAATACATTCAATAAAAACTTCAACTGAAACTGATTTTTAATCCAACCACTGAAAAAAAAGGTAACGACTGAACACAAACACTACAGAAGAACAATTTATAAAGATTAACATTGAACTATAGGAACAGTTTGATTCATAGCCTCATTAGAACTTTAACTTAAACTTAAGGAGAGCCGACCTGAGCTCTGTGGAGCCTGATCTCCAGGGTTTTAAGTTGGACTCTGAAACCAGAAGAGGATGTTTCTCTCTCTTCAGATTCGCTGTCGTCCTGTGATGGGAACGGTTTCAGCCCTGCGTGATCGCGCTGATGTTTGCACAGAGCAGATGATGAAGTGAATGTTTTGGCACAGTGGTAACAGTGAAACAGTTTATTAGTAACGTGGGATCGTTTGTGTGCAGAGTATGAACTGAGATTACTGAAGCTCTTGTCACACTGCTCACAGCTGTAGTTTCCTTCCATGTGTGTACGTTCATGCTCGTTACGATGACCTGACTGTGAGAAGCTTTTGTCACAGTGTCTGCACTTGTATGGTTTCGCTCCTGTGTGGACTCGTTTGTGTGTTTTAAGCTGACTTGCAGTGGTGAAGGATGACCCACACTGATCACAGAGGTGCTTTTTGACCCCACTGTGAAAGAGTTCATGTTGTTTTAACTCAGCTGATGTGGGGAAGCTTCTCCCACATTCTTTGCAGTATTTCAGTTTGTCTCCAGTGTGTTTACGTTGATGTATTTTTAGGCCGGCTTGCTGACTGAAAGTTTTTCCACAGATGTCACAACGAAAGTCTTTCCCACCACCACAGCGATGACAGGGTTGAGAAGTGGATCCATCTGTGTCGCTCTGCTTCTAAACAAAGACACAAAGACCGTGTAAGTCAGTCCTTCAACACTTTTATCCTGAAAGTCGCCTGAAATAAAGAGCATCTCTGCAGACGTCCAATTACATTTTACTGTTTCGATTAACACACTCAGTTTACTGGGCTACAATAACTACAATACTACCACCATAATACTACAGCAATACTTATTTAATATTACAGTAACATCTGACTTACACTTAAATGAAATGAAAACCTGAATAATGGCTCAGAGCTACTCTTCGGTGGTGCAGAACTGCTAACATGCTAACACAATTTAATGAGCAGACTTGTTCCAAACAGTCAGACTGAACTTACAAGATAAAAATAAAAATACAAACCTCACAGTAACTGCACTTGTAGAGTCTCTTTCTGGTGTGGATCTGTTGGTGTTGTCTCAGGTACTGTGGAGTTTTAAAAGTCTTCTCACACAGGTCACATTGATAAGGTCTCTCCTCAGTGTGGGTAAACATGTGGCGTTGTAACTCTGTGTCTGTTGTAAAGTATTTGCCACACTGATCACACCATTACACATCTTCTCCGGTGTGAATGCGTACGTGTATATTTCGGTACCCTAGCTGGCTGAACGTTTTTCCACAGATGTCACAGCTGTATGCCTTAACTCCAGAGTGGGTAACTAGATGTCTCTGTAAGTGGCTACTGTGAATAAAAGCTCTGCCACACTGATCACAGCTGTAAGCTTTAACTCCACTGTGGACGACTTGGTGTGTTTTCAGGGAATTCTTCCAGGAAAACGACTTTCCACACAAGTCACAGCTGAACGGTCTCTCTCCAGTGTGGATGAGCTGATGTTGTTTTAGTTTAAACTTCCAGGTAAAATCCTTCCCACACTCGTCACAGGTGTTTTTTTTCTCTCTCTTTCTTCTGTGAGGTTTGTCGGCCTCCTGAGAGCGCTGACTTCTCGGTCCATGTTGGTCCTGCAGTGACAGAGATACAAACAGAGGCAGTGAGTGAAATGCAGTCATTAAACAAACTGAAGCTTCAAACTCCCTCCATTAACACTAGTTTTAAACCTGAAGGTGGAGTGTGGCACCAAACACCTTAAAGGTCTCTTATCCCCACCTACTGGTAGTAGTAACACATTACATCCAACCTGCTGTTAAAGATAATTAATCATTGTTCAAACACTCTAAAATCATGCCCATCCCTCCTGCCTGTGCACAAATATTAATGCTAACACACTCAGAATAGTAATAAATGTTTACCAGGTCTGTACTTTTTTATATTTCCTGTTTGTTTCCTATTATATATTTCTATAATTGTATAATTTATTCGATAATAATAAATCATATGTAACAGTTACTAGCTTGGTTCAGTGAAGGATGATGTCAGAGTCTGACTGTAACCTGACGTTTTTTTTTACTTTTACTCGCTACATTAAAAAAAAAAAAAAATCTGTATTTTCTACTCCTTACATTTTCAACACAGGCTTGTTACTTTTGGTTTAAGTCATTTGAGGGGAGTTATTTCATCACTGCGGGCTTCAAAGATCAAATTGATTTGAGCCTAAACAGTAACACATGAAATCCAATCCTGCATCATACACCAGGCTGTGTGGTAAAGTCCTATAAATGGAGCATGTAACGATCACTGTAACACAAACCGTAAATCTTATCTGAGTTTAAAGGTTTAAATCACCATCAATTTCATCCTTCTATGATTCAGAGTTTGGCGACATCCTTATCATACAGAGTTCCGTTGGCTGAGTTGGGAAAAAGTTCTCAATAGAGTTTTTGAGCTCAGCAAGGAAATCTGTCAGTTCATGGTGTGAGATTATTATATTATCTTATGCCACGTTATACCCCTAATTAAAGATAGTGAAATTATTATGTAGTTTTAGTTTGCATTATTCTCCTGACTTTGAAGAAGGTGACAACTATTACAGTTATTAAACTGATTTGTATTACATTAGACTGCTGATTTATTGTGAATGAGTGATATTGTTTTATGATGCATTATACTGCTGAGGTATAAGAAATACTGTTTTCAGAGAGTCATGGCCTTATTTGTCTGATTAGAAGAGAACAGAGCATACCGGAGAGGTTTTCTGCCCCATCTCATCAGGAGGAGATAAAACAGGGAGCCAAGGCCGTCACTTAGGCGCCGTAAGAGAGAAAGAATGTGAATGTTTAGGTTTTATGACTAGGTGGAGGGGGGCTGAAGCTATAAGAATGTGAGAAACACTCAGACGCTTCGAGATCAGGCGGACACCCTCCCGCGCTCATCTCCCCTCCGGATGGTTTATGCTCAAAAGTGTTGAATTGTATGGAATAAAAGATTGTTGATTGAGCATTTATACACCGAGTATTGTCCTTCCTTCAGCCCAAAGATCAAAAGAATTGGGAGATTTAACAATGGACATGGCATGTATGATGCAGTGAAGGCATTTCAAGTGAAGCTGTCACAAATGCACCAGTGCAACCTGTCTCACTTTCCCTGTTGCCAAGTAATGTTGAACCAAGTCGGCGCACTTTGCTGATAAACTGAGCGCACTGAGTTCGCGGCGCTTTGGTGACTGTGAAGCACAAAAAGAGAATTTCAAGCTTCTTTTTTACGTGGAAACTGCACCTGTGCAGATTCAGATGGAGCTGCAGTGTAATGGTACACTCAAGGCAAAGTACGACACTGAATGGCCTGCACAGTTTATTAGTTCCATTCCTGCAGCAATGCCCCAGCTCCGTCTACATGCAGCTCCAACCTTGTGTATGTTTTCATTTATTTTTTCTGGGGTTTTTGCAGCATGTTCATATTTCTAACTTGCATAATTTTGACAGGATATATTTTTATGAAGATCAAAACATTTAAAGTTAAAGTTGATTTTTTAAGTTTATTTATTCTGGAATAAAATTCCTGTCTGTTTTTATTCATATTTCTGTTTAAAAAACATGGTTTTAGTGTGTTCAATAAATGTTTATCTTGTTTGGCCCGCGACCTAAAGTGTGCCTTGAGTTTTGCTCCCTGTGCAGTTGAGTTTGACACCCCTGGTGTAGAGGATGGAAATCAGCCAGGACAACTCATGAAACATCTGCAGACATCTGGTTGAATTCAGTTGTGTACATCCACAGAGAGCAGCAGGTCAGCTGATCACAGCCTGTACATTAAGAACATCGACTGGAGCTCTCAATAGAAATGATTGTGAGCTGTGACTCTTTTCCCCACACTGAGCCACTACAGCTGATTTTAGGGTTGAATCCTGCTGAATCCCACTTTAACCTCTTCCCTGCCCATTTTCCTCTTTAGAGGCAAAGTCACCCTCTACAATGTAGGCATTGTATTATTACATGAATATTACATTACATTAATATAGCACAAGGTTCAGTTAGTTTTGCATAAAATATATATCAGTACTTCATCTTTTACCCCTTTAAGACCTACCATAGAACCAAGAGCTTATGTTTATATTTTTACTAGAGATGGCACGATACCACTTTTTTATGTCCGATACCATAAATTTGGATATCTGCCGATACCGATATGAATCCGTATTTTTTAATCAACAGAACTGTTTTTTTTTTAATATCTTGCTGTTTTTGTATAAGTTCATACTCAAGTTAAAAAACAAAACACTAAAGCTATTCTGTTATACCTGTATGCAAAAAATACACAGCACCCAAATATTTCATAGTTCAGTAATAGTGATCAATCTAATACACTTAATCCTACTCCATCCTCCCTATTCTGGTATTTTAAGGAGTAAGTAACCTAAATAATAGGGCTCTAAAACTCCCAGCAAAAAAAAAAAATAGATAGGGAATCACCCACCCTCCACTTCATGATGCTTAATCAACATAATCAACTTTAATTTGATGCAGTGTGAAAAAAGATTCACAGAAATCAATTATTTTTCAAGAATAATTAAATAGATTCAACATCTTTCTTCAACAGAATTGCAGACTGCACAGATGGTACCTTCCCAAAGGAAAAAGTAGTAAAGCTTACTAGGGTATATTAGGCTTAGTTACTATATACAGTCATGGACTTCTATACATTTTACATCAGATTAAAACTTTGGGTGTAAGATTCAGATAATTATTTATTAAAATCTAGACATTTTAAATGAGAATAAGAAAGAAAAGGATGTCTTTGTGCCCCCTTTTCCCTGTTAATGCCCTATCGGCCACCCTGGCTAAACTTTGCTAGATCCGCCCCTGCACAGTTACCAGCCGTCAGCTAGAAAAGGATCCTGGTGTAGAAAGTAATATTAAATAAATTCTAACAACAGCTTATCAAGGTTAAACGTGCTGCTGTTGTTCAGCTGCTGGTTTCCTCTTTCTGGCGCGAAGTGGGCAATAAACAAACAAGAGAGACGGACTCGCGACAGAAAAGCCGATCAGCTGATCATGATTTCATGACTGAAGTAGCAGCAGGAGAGGGAGGGGGAGAGAAGAGGCAGTCGCTCCATATATGTTCCATCGCAGGAATGCTTTACAAACATTCAGAGACGAACTTACACACTTGCTTTACTTCTCTCTGGGATAACTTCCTCGGAGATGAAATGCCGGATTGGTAGCGAGGCTACAAATACACACAGCCGCTCTATCACGTGAGCACACTGCTCTGACGTGCTACGGTTATGAGCCGAGTTACGCCATGTCGCAAGTTTTGTGAGGTGCTTTTTTGAAATTTAATGGATCGGATTACATTTTTTATTTCTCTCCGATATCAGATCCAGTAATTTACGTCAGTATCGAACCGATACGATACGTGATATCGGATCGGTCCATCTCTAATTTTTACATGCCCTTAATGCAGGGCTCTAGAGTGCGACCAATTTGGTCGCAAATGCGACCAAATTTTTCAGTGGTGCGACTAAAAAATATATTTGCTTGCACCTGTGCGACCAAATGTTCGGGTAGCAAAAAAAAAAAAAAAAAAAAATCTGCAACCTTCCCTGTGGTCAACAACAGACACACATTATGCCCCTATCGTGGACTAAACCAATCAGAGATAGTAAGGGGCGGGACCTCTCTGATTGGCCGTGGTCCAGTTGAAAGTGCAGGTGGAAGTGGGAGGTGAGTAGCTTGAATAAAGCGATATCAATTCATTAAATCCTGAATCGACTTTTAAATATAACTGTGTTTTGCCAGAAACGCCAGATTCTCAGATTAAAGCTCACAAAACCATTTCAACAACAACCAAACAGCAAATGAGAGCAGGTACACGGACTCCACACAAAGACGTAAACACAGAGCCAACGCATCAGAATCAGCTTTGTCTTTCTCGGCTTTCTCAGCTTAGCGATCCTGATGCGTCCGGTCCACGCTGTGATTACGTCTTTTTGCGCTGATTCTGAGCTGCAGGTTTTGTCTCTCTCCAACCAAAATTCACCGAGCCAGCAGCAAAAGAAGCAGCAAACTGCGCTTCACATTTGATCAATGTCGTAATGAATTTTGCTGTTTTGCTTCCACGACTATTAAAATCACACTTCATGCACAGCTAGCTCTCTCTCTCTCTCTCTGTACTTCAAGAACAGTTTCCCGTCTCCAATCTCTGTTTTCTGTATTATTCATTCGCTTATTACCCACCAGTCTACCGCTGTTTACGGCGCTGTGGCTGCTGTCTTTTTCTATTCTTTTTTTCACTTAAATGACATCGGACAAGCAAGCCTATTTTTTCTGTTGTTCAATACTGAAGAAATTTAAACTTTATATGCAGAACATTGTAGAATATTTTTAAGGTTATCTGCTATAAAAAGCCAGACAAGGAAAATCTCCTTCATGTTTTTCTGTGTTTTATTCTCAGTTACTTTCACACAAAGGCATCTGCTGTGATGTTCACAATTCTGAAGAAGTCAGTACTGATAAATGATCAGAATTATAATATTTCTGACTGTCTGAGGCTAATTTGAATCGAATCGGGACTTTGAAAACCGGAATCGAATGGATTATAGAAATCAGTGATGATACCCAGCCCTAGTGAGCAGCCTAGGCACGACAGAAGTGGATGTAGCTGTAATAGGAAAAGAACTATTGCTAACTTTTCTGTTAAGTTAAGGCCTGATCCTTCTGAAATTCATAGCCAGTGCTCTGACACGGTGTCATCAATCTTTGAATGCTGAAAAAGCACAGTGTATCCAGAAAAACACATTATATTATATAAATTATTATAAAATTTGTGTGCGCCTAACTTTTGTGCTGGTACACCTAACTTTTTAAAGTTAGGCGTACCGGCAAAAAGTTAGTCTAGAGCCCTGCCTTAATGCCATTTTGGGGAGCATTTCAAGTTGCTATACATCAATATGACCATTATATCCCAAATGTTAATAATATCTATGCATTAAGTCCATAGTAACTACATAAAGTGCAAAAAAACTGCAATAAAATACAAAAAAATTTAAATTGTTTTTGTTTTGTTTTTTACACATATTTGTAGTTAGAAAATTGTATCCCTCAAAACTGTAAATTTAAAAAAGTTGCACATTGTTTCCAACCACAGGAAATTTGTTTTTGAGCATTTTTGAGGAAAAACAAAAATAAATATTATAATGCAAATTTGCAAACAAACAGCATGTGCATCAAAATAAACTATTACCAACAGTGCAGTTTGAGTTCTAAGCATCCCAGAAACAATACAGAAAAGAATAAAGTCAAACATGACTTTTAAAAACACCAGTATAGGTGTCGCTGAAGGCAGGTTTTGGCAGGTAAAGTTGGACATGTGATAGTTCGCGCTGGCATCTATTCCAACATAGGAAGTGCTATGAACAGCAAAGCGTGTTTCTGGTATATTATGTTTTTT
This sequence comes from Maylandia zebra, assembly GCF_041146795.1. Lineage (NCBI taxonomy): Eukaryota > Metazoa > Chordata > Actinopteri > Cichliformes > Cichlidae > Maylandia > Maylandia zebra. The sequence continues at coordinate 13,045,258 of NC_135172.1, read as the reverse complement.
TGCTGCAAGTGCTTTTTATGCAATTTCTGCAAATACATATGTGGAAGGAAACGTGACCTAGGGCAAGCTGATGGCATAAGATGTAAGTACAACTATTCCTAAATAAAATAATTGTGTTAGCTTAAGTGCAGTTCTACCGGGATTTTAAAATTGTTACGCAAAACGGAGCATTCCTGCTCCAATAGGCCTTAAAGGGTTAATGGAGTATTTCTTAACACTAGTATCTGTCACCTTCTTTGTCGAACTCATTGTTTTCTCTGCAGTGGCTGAGCTGAGTCCAAGTAGCGTAAATGTTCCCCTGCTGCTCCGTCAGACTCTTCTCCTCCTGCTGATCAGCTGGGACACAAAACAGAACTTTGTTAGGCTCCACACTGCACTGAAGAGTCAAAGTGTCTCATATGTTCATCTGAGAGCACAAACAACAAATTTTAGCTTCCCTGGGTGAGCAACTTGTTTAAAACATACACAAAAGGTTTGAGCACCGATACCAAATTCAGCAGTATGGCACACCAGTACCAGGAGAGCAATTCCTCTTTAAAAAAAGCCCTGGCAAAGAACAAAAACAGAACAATCGATGGACCTGCATAAACGAGTACAGTGTTTCCCAACCACTGTGCCGCGGCATATATACGTGTGCCGTGAGAACTGATCAGGTGTGCCGTGGAAGATTATCCTATCTGAGTGGGTGTAGAAATCTGAGCCATGATCTGAGTAACCCTCATCACTCAGTCACACTCCGATTCTCTACTTATATCAAGTCCATTGCACTACTTTCAAGCATTCTGCAACCTGTCCTCTAATTTATTCTTACTGTCTTACTATTTATATTGTTTTCCATGCACGGTTGGTGTGGAGCACCCACAATTTAGTTGAATATGTACAAAGACAATAAAAGACTATTCTATTCTATTTTAAAAACTCTGCAGTACTTTTAAAACACAGATCCCCTCTTGGGGTTCGAGGCTGTATTTGTTTTAAAAATGAATCTCTGGTATCTCTGGCCTATCATTATTATTTTGCTAACAGTTAATCAGGCTCATTTACTGAATACTGATCAGAATTTATCAAATTATCTTTGAAATGATTCTAACAACAGGCCTCTCAGAGTGAGGCCAGTTTTTACAATCACATGCCCTGTGGGCTGACACAACTTTGCTGATAAGACAAAGGCAGCTGTGTTTTAGTCTGGAATACATTTATTTTTTACCTTTCTTTTAAATTGATTTCATTATAGCACTTTTACCGCCAACATATTTGGATTTTTTGGCGCTGGAAGTGACCTTATATTGATGATGGCTGGCGTTAGCTAGCTAGCTTGGATAGCATGCTGCATTCAAAAACTATGCAGGTGCCACACAGTGACAGAGATGCTAACTAGCGCTTAGTAACAGACTAATAAAATAATAGAAACTCTGATTACACTTAGCTAATTTAAAAGCTTTCTTCTAATAATAACACTTCTCTGTGTTTCATTAGCATTTGTTAATATTTTCTTGTAAATTAGTTTATAGCAGCTTGACTTGATGTAGAGGCTTTTTCTTTCAACTGGTTCACAAATAACTGACAACAGAGACCGAGGAGAGCAACAGAAAACTTCACTCAGGAGCTAAATTCAAGATTGACTGAACTCAGATCAAAGTTACCTTAGTGCTTCACTTTAGATGAGGAAGAAAAATAAACTAAAACACAAACGCAATGAAGCGGGAACTTCGCGGCTTCTTCTTCTTTGGGGTTTTTCTTTGGCGGTTAGAGCTTTAAGGTGCATTACCGCCACCTGCTGGACTAGATGGTTCTTAAACTAAAACTAGACATTTAAAAGTATTTTAATAAACAATAAAAACAAAGACAAAATGTTTCAGTGTGTTATATTCATGAACATAAACATCAGATGGCTTCAGCTTACGCTTACCCCCATTTATTTAAGAGAATTTGCTCTCTGCAGGCGAGGATTTTTTGTTTAGAGGATCTTTGTAAGCCTGTATTTACTTTAAAAGAAGGGAAGCACTTCTTCATTCTACAGAAAAGGTGACACATTACAGATGAGTTCATAAAAAGTGTCTCTGTCACTCTTTCAAGGCTCTGTCACTTTTTCTTTTTGACTGGAACAGCATGGTAAAGTAGGCCTAGGCTGCCATCTTGTGGCAGTGTGTTGTTACTACAACATATGAAATTGTGTTTCTATTGGAAATATAATTCAGCACCACTGAGCCGCTCTCTCAGTTACAAACTGAACCTGTTTCTTAGACATATAAATCACTAAGTACAGTGAAGCTTTTGGTTTTGTAAAAGTGTTTCTTATTCTAAATGCATGTTGATTTTTATCAGGGTGAAGAGCAGTTAGCAGTGCATTCATGGACATCTTTAAACTATTAATTGAAGAATCTTTGGTGATGATGGCATGAACTAGAAGCGCAAGCTCCAGGTGAGACTGCACAGAACAACAAGTGTCCTTAAACTGCATCAACTGATGACTTCTCACAATTTTATTCCACTGTGTGTTTTTATCATTGAACGTTTCTGTCTTCAGGTTTCTCTCAGACCAAGATTGAATGTGATGACAAGGGTGATGGATGGTGTGACATGTGCTGCTGGCCCACAGAACCAGGTGAGTATGCTGTCCATGTGCTCTGCAACAATGAGGACATCCAACACTCTCAGTTAAGATTAGTTTTCATGATTGTTGCCTCAAGGCCTGAGATCATGGTGGTGGGCTTGTGATGGACACACATGGCTGAAACCTCTCCTGTAGAGGCTAAGCCCAGGCTTGAAACCACTGGGGTGTTCGTTGGCAGGGGTGACGCAATGTCACTGGTATGCATGAATTTATTAAACTTGATACAGTCCAATAACTCCAGCCTTACTCATCTTGTCCTTCAGATTCTTTATTTCTAGGATTTAACAGCAGTGCAGCGGTCACAAACTGTTTGCTTCCTCCCGATCAACAACACAGCTGCTGCTAATTACGTGTGTCTACCTTAAATATCTTCACAAACTCAAAATGTGACCTCTAGCACCAAACGCTTGCTGCAGTTCTTGGTGTCAGAGGTGACACACAAGGTATAGCACAGATGTCGTTATACTGCTCCAGCTGTGTATTGCTAGCTGTGGGGAGGCTTTTTATCTTGTTTACAGCATCTCTCCTGAGCAGGAAGCTCTGCCAGCCCAGCTGGGCTCTGAGCCAGACGTTATAGTATGAGTGGACCAAGATGATGGTGCTTCCCATCATACTCCACTCGCCAAATACACTCTCTGATACACCACAGCACACCGCAACCTGGTGAGGTAACAAATCACTGACAGTTAGGCAGAGACAGTGCTGATGCATTACATGACAGTGTTGGTTTACAGTCAGAACTTAGCAAAGAGTTGCTGTACGTGTGTGTGACACATACCAGAAACTCCAGCAATCTGTAGGTCCCATTTACACAATATATGACTTCATCCATGTTCTCCACTGGAGCTTTATGAAACTCCTCCACCATGAAGAGAACAACAGGTCAACAGAGTGCCAAGCACCTGGCGGTAGAGTGTTTCAGAGTTATTATGGAATTAAAAAACAAGCAAATATACATGTTTAATTATTATTGGCCTGAACTGTTTGGGTAGAGCAAGTTTAAACTATTTAATTTAATGTTTTTGCACACTGCGATGCGGTTGTGTGTTACCTGGAGAGAGGTGAGGATTGAGGAGGAGATGATGATGAGAAGCCAGAAGTCCGTGTGGAAGAACTGGCAGATCATAAAAGCCATGTACGCTGGAAAGATCAGCAGGAAGGGACAGAGAGAAACTGCACGGAAGTGCTTCCACAAACTCCTACGGGACGGGCAGCAAAACCAGCGTATGAGAAAGCAGTCAGGTTGATAACAGGCTTTGCAAACACACATTCAGTCAGATTACATTTATTGATGTCAAAAAGACAAACTGCCTGTTTAAGAATGAAGAAAGAAGGACAGTACACCGTAGTATTACTTAACTTATGATGTTAGCATGAGTTGTACTGATGACCATAGATAATGAATTCTGTGATAATTAACTAACTGCCCATAGTTATTAATAGTTGTTTATGATCAGTAAAAAATAAAACAAACAGTGGGACACAGAGTTTTCTTAAAAATAAACACATGAAAAAAGTCTTTGGTATATTATCTTAATTGCCTCTACATGCTCCCAGGGCTAGGACTCAGCTATCTCCAGCATGGACTGCAGGATGGAAGCAACAACAATAAAGAGGATGATAGAGAGGAGGAAGGCTCTGTGGATGACCTGCAGCTCAATGAGGCCAGTTTGGACAGCAAGGATTAGCAAGGTGATCCCTTCAGTCATCCCCCTGCACAGAGAGGAAACAAATTAGAGCAACACACCACAATTATATGCCTTGGCTTTGCACTCAAGTTGGAGATCATATACACGTTTATCCAGACTTGACCTTTGGGTATACAATGTCAATTATTTTATCCTATTAGACAGTTGTGTGAAATGCAGACATCCTTAAAGAACAGTGTAGTAGCGGCCGGTAATAAACCAGTCCTCATAAAGGAACAGTGCTCTTTAATGAATTCAGCACAGACTTTACATCGTAGAGGTAACAGGGAGACACAACAAGTTATCAGTTAGCCATCTAACTATACTCTAACTCTAAAACTTTTCCAACTCCACTTTACTCTTATTTCACGACACCACCCTCTAGTGGTGCAATATGGTACGATCATTACAGGACAACATCTCCTCTCTCTTTATGAAAAGAGTTCACCAAATAGCGTAGTACAGAAATAAAGTAATTCACTGTTTAGCAAGTCACACATACACTTGTGAACTTAAATGTCGCAATAGTTATACCATCAGAATACTACAACTAGCAAAGTTTAATAAGCCTGAAACTATATTGCACTCCTACGTAAAATGAAAAGAAATTATTATTCCAGTTTTTCCATGACAATTTTTTCTTAGTGCATTGGTGGCAGAAAATCAGTTCTTTTTAAACTCAAGATAGAACAAGTAATAACATTTCTCTAATGTTCTTTTTCAAGCAACCTATTATGCTACAATATAGTCTTTGTGCCAGCGAGGCTTGTACTTGACGCGTGGCAGTCTTCTGGCAGTAGGTGAGCCAGTCTGAGTGTGGTGCAGCCTAGCAGCTCAGTAGGTAGAGTGGTGGCCCCATGATCGGAAGGTCGGGGGTTCGACTCCACTGAACGGCTACCCTGAGGTACCCCTGAGCAAGGTACCGTCCCTACACACTGCTCCCCAGGCGCTGCACTGGTGGCTGCCCACTGCTTCACTGGGTGAATGGGTTAAATGCAGAGGAATTATTTCCCTATGGGGACTAACAAGCTCACTTTACACTTTACTTACTTTTACACAGTGTCAGCGTTCTTTTCAGTCACTGGGCGACAGCGTGCTAGATGAGTGGCATTCCAACTCTTTCCATCACTCAGCAAGAAGGCATTCAAGCCTTTGGCTTTTGTTACTGTTACAGGAGGGGTAAATCTGGGATGTCCTTTGGGAACATGGTGGGGTTTCCTTATCCTCACACTCTCTCCTGGTAGAAAAGAAGGTTTCCGTGCGTGACGCCTACCATCAGTGTAACGTTGCATTTTCAATTGATATTTCTGAACTGAGTGACGTGCAACGTATCCAGTGGAGACACAGCAGGAGGCAAAGGGAGTACATCCAGTATAGTACGCATCTTCCTGCCACACAGGAGTTCTTAGGGAGAGGGAAGTAGAGGGAAGTAGTTGCATGCGGTGTTGCACAGTAAACTTGAAGCCAATCCAGCACAGTCGCCTTCCATGGTTTCGACTGCTGGATTGATGTCTGGATACAGGTGCGGAGGGCACGATGAAACCGTTCGATTGCTCCGTTTGCAGCTGGGTAGTAGACAGATGTTCTGCTGTGGGAGATGCCTCTATTCTGGAGGAATGAGGTGAACATTACAGAGGTGAACTGTGCACCATTGTCAGTTATGATGTTCTCTGGGTTGCCATGACGACTAAAGACAGATGAGAGGAACTGAATGACATCATCAGTAGTAGCATAAGGTGAAAAGGCAAGCTCAGGCCATTTGGAGTAGTAGTCAGTCAATGTTATGACGTATCTACAAGCAGGTATTGCAGTATCAAAAGGCCCAACAATGTCAAGACCAAGTTTTTTCCACGGTCCATCAGGCAGTGGGACGGGTTGGAGAGGAGCAGGATTAGTATGTGCAGTTTTGTCATTGGACTGGCAAAGGAGGCATGAGGTTATGGCAGACTGAACTTGTGAGTCCATTTTTGGCCACCAGTAGAGATCTCTTAATCTTTGTTTTGTGCGCACAATGGTGACTTTCATGTGCCAGCGCAATCAGTTTAGGTCTCACTGAAAGTGGTGCAATGAGCCTTGAGCCTCTGAGAACATAATCACTTAGGGTTGAGAGTTCATTACGGATTTTGTAGTAAGGTGCAAGCGTGACATCAAGTGCTTTGATTGAGGCAGGCCAGCCACTTTGTATTTGTGAACGCAAAGCAACCAGTTCAGGGCAAGTTGAACAGGCAGAGTCAAAGCCCGCAACTGGAAGTGAGGACATGGCAGCAGAAACTTGGGCTACCATTTCATGATCTGAATCTGATGTGGAATGGGAAGAAACGGGCAGGGGCAGGCGAGAGAGACAGTCAGCTGTATAGTTCTGAGAACCTGGGCGGCAAATAACATCATAGTCAAAACACAGGAGGCGGGCAGACCAGCGGGCGATGCGCATGCCAACCCTATTAAACCCTTTGGTGCTCAGCAGCGTTGTCAGAGCTTGGTGGTCTGTCCGCACAGTGAAACGTCGGCCCCACAAATACGTTCTCCATTTCTCTGCAGCCCACACACAAGCATAAGCTTCTTTTTCAACAGTTGAGTACTTTTGATCTGTTGCAGACAGTGTGCGGTAAGCAAACGCCACAGGTTTTTCTGTGCCATCAGGTTGCACTTGAGCAAATACAGCACCAAGCCCATAGTCACTTGCATCAGTAGAGATCACAACACGCAAGGCAGGGTCAAACAGTGCCAGTGCAGGACTATTCACCAGGAGTTTTTTTACTTCTTCAAAGCTCGCTTGTGCACCTGAAGTCCATGTGAAAGTGTTCTTGTCGTTAGCACAGCCACACATAGGGGCTACAACAGTTGCAAAGTTTGGCAAAACCTGGAGTACCATGACACCAAGCCCAGGAAGGATCTCAAACTGAGGGAACTGAGGAGGATTAAAGGGGCAGCACAGCAGCGTTTTGGAAAATAGTGTAAAGGCTTTTCAGGAAGCTTTTAGGACGCTGTGAAAATACTGAATTTGAATAGTGGAGGCTAGAAGTAGTGAATGTATCCTTCCTCTCTATCATTGGATGGAGAGAGTGTACAAAGGCCGGCATAGTGGGTCTGTGGCCACTCTTGCTTGCACTTTTGCGTGTCCGTCAGCCAGCTGTGGAGAAGAGCAAAGTTTTTACATGCAAAGAGCTGAAGTGAAAAGCAGTGCTCCAAACAATGAAATGTGTCCACTCTTTGTGCTTTTCATGCAGTAATGTTTGATGTTTGAAGCTATTTCTGCTGTTGTCCCATTCCCGGTGAAATCCGCTGTCCCTCCAATCCCGATCCTCTTGCAAAGCAATCAGCATTTGTCAGACGCATCAGTCATTGGCGGTACTCAGACAGGATCCTGGATGACTACACGTCTGGGGTGCCTAAGAGAGCAATTGAAGGATGCCATGTTTACTGAATATGTGCCTAATTTTGTCAGGACATAGCTGGGTCCATTGCTTCTGCGTGCTCTATTTTCACAAGCAAAGGCCTGGCTCTTTCTCCTGGCACCTTCTCAGGTGATCTCCATGCCGTGGCTTCTTCTCAAATCAACGTCTGGACTGCCGCAAAACAGCTGACCGTTGTCGACAGGATTCGAACCTGTGCGGGGAGACCCCAATGGATTTCGAGTCCATCGCCTTGACCGCTCGGCCACAACAACCACATTTGGTTTTGGAGCTACATACTTGAAAGACATACGTCTTCCAAGTCCTACGCCACACGTCTTTCAAGTAGGATGTGCACAACAACGGCCACGCTGGATTGTAAATGCGGTAGCTGCATGACTTTGGTGAGAAAGCTTGTGGTTTTGCAGTTCCGTGAGATTGGTGCAGCACAGCTGCGGTTGAAGCTAGCTGGCTGACATTAGCTTGCTTGTTTGCATGAACAGTAACACACACAGCTGATGATTTTGCCACCGCAAAGAGCTGATCAGTACATGGTTAGTAAAATGTTATCTTCATTCCAAACATTCAGCACAATATTTAAAGTGGGACTGGGTGTCTTTATGAAGAAGTAGCGTGTCCAATCCCAGTGTCATGTAAGAAGGTATAGGTATGAAGTGATGAGAACTCAAAGCCTGTGTGAACAGTGTCTTTCCACAGCAAACGGTAGCAGCGAGGCCGATGAAGAATGCACCTGGCCTGACATTGTAAGCCTTTGCAGAAAGAGCGGAGAACGTTTTTAGTGTAAAACAGTACGCAGCCCACATGCTTGAACAGCACTGCGAGAAGCAACTGCGATGGCCGGGAATCGAACCCGGGTCAACTGCTTGGAAGGCAGCTATGCTCACCACTATACCACCATCGCTGTGAAAAACTGCAACATCACTGATTCATTGTCCGGCTTATGAAGCTTTCAGGACAATTAACAAGGTGGGCATTGGGATTACTCGCTTGTCAGGTTCTAAACTGGTCAAAAGGTGGATCACTAAAAAGACTAGTGCTCTCATGCAACTGCACATTTAATCTCATCAGCTAAGCTTCTTTGCTACTCAAGTGTGGCCTCTCACGCATTTAAACTCTTGTGTGATTTTTAGCACCTTGAGAGTCGCAATGGTCACGCGAGTTCTTCAGGTCACAGCAGACAAGGTGCGAATAGGTGTGAATCTGTCTTGGGACGAATCTGGGACGAGGACGTCTTTGGCTCCTCTCTCAAGTTATTGGACTTTGGCAAAAAGGTTTCACGCTTAATTAAAAAATGAGAGCAAGTGTCTGTGTCCCGAATACAAAGTGGGAGCTGGTTCCACAGAGAGGGGCCTGAAAAGTGATGGCTCTGCCTTCCATTGTACTTTTAAATCCCCTCGGAAGACAGCAGTCTGAGAGCAAAGCACTCTGTTGGGATGATATGGCACTGTGAGATCTTGTAGACAAAATTGGGGGTGATTATTCAAGACCTTGTGTGTGTGAGGGCAAGTATTTGGATTTTTATTTGGGATTTAATTGGGAGCCAATGAAGAGAGAAGTCCATATGGGGGAAATATACTCTCTCCTTCCAGTCCCTGACTGTGCTCTGGATGCAGCGTTTTGGAAAATAGTGTAAAGGCTTTTCGGGAAGCTTTTAGGACACTGTGAAAATACTCAATTTGAATAGTGGAGGCTAGAAGTAGTGAATGTATCCTTCCTCTCTATCATTAGATGGAGAGAGTGTACAAAGGCCGGCATAGTGTGGTACCAGAGCAGGGCTGTGTGTAAAGCACAGCCAGGCAGCTGAACACTGTATTGTTCTCTATTTTGTCCTCTTTGAGCGGGAGACGAGCCACCACAGCTGGCAACACCTGTCAGTGAACACATTCAGGATGAAGATGGGCCACACGTCACGAAGCTGCCAAATGCCTTCATGCTCTATCTCAAAGAGCAGAGGCCAAAGGTCATTGCTGAACTCAACATCCCTGGAAGTGCAGCTGGAAATGCAGTGGTGGGACAGAGAGTAAGTGTGTAACTCTGCATACTGTTAATGTTGTCTGCTCATGTTTTTGCATGTGTCCCAGCTGTCCTGTAGTTATGTGTAGTAGCAGTGCTCACAGTGTGTTCTTATGATCTTCTGTCCACAGTGGAAGTCGCTTTCAAACGACCAGAAAGCCAGATATTTCAAGCAGGCTGAAACAGAAAGACAGAATCATGCTGTTGTAGAGACCCACCTTTTAGCACATCCCAGCACACCCACTCACTTCACCAGATGCACCTTGTTTAGTTCTCACCTTTGATTGGGTGTGGTGCTTGTCCTTGATTGCACTCACCTGTCACACATTATATGTCACACAGTATATAAGGACTGCATTCACTTTTGGCTCACTCTTTCCGCACTTCCACACGGGGCGGCAGCTGAGGTGAGGTTCTGTTTGGGTTTTTATTTTATGTATTGTTTAAGGCCCTTACTAACCTGCTTGACCCTCATGAGACAGAGCATTTCAAATATCATGTCCTTCTTGATCACCTGAAAGTAGACCAAGCTAAACTGTTAGCTATTTCCTTTTCCTATGCTCCTGACCCATACACTCAAGCCATCAAAGCCCTTGATGAGCGTTATGGGCAACCAAGACAGCTGGCATTGAAAGAGCTAAAGAATATACTGGAACTGCCTCCTATCAGAGCAGGTGATGGTCAGATCCTTGATAATTTTGCTCTTCGAGTACAGGCTTTAGTTGGGTTGCTTAGCACTATGGGAGAACAAGGACGTGCAGAACTAGACTGTGGCTCCCATGTCGATCGCTTGTTAGTGAAGTTGCCTGCAGAGCATTTCAGTCGCTTCAAACGGCATGTTTACAGGGAACAGGGAGAAATGACGTATACCTTGCCTTTGTTCTCATCCTGGTTGCAAATGGAATGCAGGTGTCAACCAAAGAAGGCCAGTCCTGTTCCATCCTTCAACCAGACACGACCTGCCCGTAAGTACGCTTCTCCACTTACAACAATATTACATGAAGCAAATACATCTGATGATTCTGTACATGCAACACAGCCGATCATGACAACTAAGGCTACATGTGCATATTGCTGCTCACCAGAACATCACATTAGTAAGTGTCCTGGGTTTATTCAGAAGACAAAGGATGAGAAAACAAACTGGATAAAAGTAAACAAACGGTGTTGGCGTTGTGCTAGGAATCATCAGGCCGCAAAGTGTGACCTGAAGAAAGCATGCGCCACCTGTATGGGACTACATCTCCAGATCCTATGTGATGTAAATAAGAGCTCTAAAACTGACACTCATCCTGTAGTGAGGACGCTATACTTTGATAGACCTAGTGATTGTCCTAGTGTCCTTTTAAAGGTCGTGAAAGTGCTCCTGCGAAATGGCAAAAGAACCCTTGAAACATATGCAGTACTTGACGATGGCTCCCAGCGTACCATTCTTCTGACATCAGCTGCACAGCATCTCAACCTAACTGGGGAAGCAGAGAGATTATCACTTAGAACGGTCCGTCAGGAAGTTGAAACTATTCATGGTTCTTCCGTAAGTTTCAAAATCTCACCCATCGCACACCCAGAGAAAACCTACACAATTACTAATGCCTTCACTGCAAATCACCTAGCACTTTCAGACCACACCTACCCTGTATCATCTCTCCAACGGAGATACAAGCATCTTCAAGGTATCCCATTACCCATTATTAATAAAGCAGCGCCACTCCTGCTCATAGGCTCAGATCATACTCACCTCATCACGCCTACTGCTCCATTGAGACAGGGACCATATGGGTCTCCTGCAGGAGTTAAAACCCAATTAGGATGGACACTTCAAGGCCCGATCACAGATTTTCAGCCCCGGAGCAGTACAGAGCATGTGCAGTGTTTGTTTACATCTCTCAGTTCATCTGCAGATGTACTGCGTTATCATGTTGAGAAGCTATGGCAACTAGACACTTTACCTGAATACAGTGAGAAATCTGTGATCCGATCAAAGCAAGATCAACTGGCACTGGAACTCCTTGAACAGGCCACAAAAAGGGTTGAGATCAATGGTGTTAATCGCTACGCCACTCCTCTTCTTCGGATGGCAAACTTTCCTCCTTTGAATGTCCCTCCAAATGTAGTCATGTCTAGACTCCGCAACACTGAGGCTCGGTTAGCTAAAGATCCTGGCAAAGCCATGTCTTACAAGGATCAGATTTTGAAATTGGAGCAAGCAGGCTATATAGTCAAACTTAGCCCAGAGGAGATGCACAATAGCAAAGAAACCTGGTATATCCCTCATCATATGACAAGTCACAACAATAAAGATCGCATAGTCTTTGACTGCTCTTTCACATTTCAAGGTCAGTGTCTCAATAAGTACCTATTGCCAGGACCAATCCTAGGCCCAACACTTCTTGGTGTTTTGTTGCGTTTTAGGCAACATTCAGTAGCAATAAGTGGCGACATCAAAGGCATGTTTCACCAAGTCCGTCTTCTGCCTCCTGATAAACCACTCCTCCGATTCCTGTGGCGTGACATGAACAAAGCAGCTCCCCCTTCAGTGTATGAGTGGCAGGTACTCCCCTTTGGCACGACCTGCAGCCCTTGTTGTGCAATCTATGCACTGCAGAAACATGTGAAGGAATATCAATCTGACAAAGATGTGCAGTCTTCAGTAATGCAGTGTTTCTATGTTGATAACTGCTTGCAGAGTTTTCCATCAGCAGAGTTAGCTCGAACACTCCTAGACAAATTAAGAAACCATCTATCAGAAGGAGGCTTCGACCTTCGCCAGTGGGCCAGCAATAATCCTGTTGTGATTAGCCATCTACCATCTGAGGTAAGAACGGCAAGTAATGAACTTTGCCTGACTGAAGACAAGCCATCTGGCCCACATGAACGCACATTAGGATTATTGTGGAATTGTGAGACTGATTTGTTTGCCTATAAATACAGAACTCTAGCCTCACACCCCACCACAATGCGTCGTATCTATGCAGTACTTGCTCGTCTGTATGACCCCTTAGGCTACTTACTCCCATTCACAACACGCGCCAAAACCTTGGTGCAAGAGCTATGGAGAAAAGAGAGAGATTGGGACGACCCTTCCCTTCCACACGACCTCTTAGAGGCATGGAAGTCCTGGGAAGAAGAACTTTGTTATCTCCCACAAATTGCCATCCCACGTTGCTATACTTCTAAGGAAATGGATGTTTCTACCACAGTTCGAGACATTCATATCTTCTGTGACGCTTCAGAGCGAGCATATGGTGCTGTCGCATATTTGAGATCAGATGATCTTGAAGGCCATGTAGAACTGAGTTTCTTGTTAGCTCGCTCACGTGTTGCTCCTAAACGGCATTTAACAATACCCAGACTGGAGCTATGCGCAGCCCTACTAGGCGCACGCCTCTGTGAGCTCATACAAACAGAACTCACCTTACCAGTCAGGACTACCACCCTTTGGTCTGACTCGACAACTGTACTTCACTGGCTTCAGTCAGATTCCTGCCGTTTCAAGGTATTCGTAGGAGCCAGAGTCTCAGAAATTCAAAACCTCACAAACAGTCAAGACTGGAGATACATCAATTCAGCCACAAATCCTGCTGATGATGTTACGAGAGGTAAATCCCTGAAAGAGTTCCTTAGCCCAAACAGGTGGACTGAGGGTCCCTCGTTTCTGCATGAACCTCCAAATAACTGGCCCACAGTTACAGATCTCCATCCTGATGATGATCAGACTGAGTTAAAGAAATCCTACTTCTTTGGTATTGTCAGTATACCCTCCCATACATACACACCCAGCTTCAGAACGTATCAAGAGCTATTGGATTTCACGGCTCATTCACTCTCCAACCAAAAGGGTAACATTCCTTCTGCAGCTGATTATCAAACAGCAGAACAAGAAATCCTTCGTCAGGCACAACTGGACAGTTTTGGTGAAGATTTAGCCCGTTTACAGTCAGACAAACCCCTCTCATCCAACAGCCGTCTATTGTGTTTGTCACCAGTGTTGTGCAGGAATTCTGGACTTATCCATGTAGGAGGCCGACTACGGCAAAGCCCAGACTTGGAATTGAATGTCATTCACCCAATAGTACTTGATCCTGCTCATCCAGTGACCAAACTGATCATACAAAATTATGATGACAAACTGCATCATGCTGGTTCAGAAAGACTTTTTGCTGAACTACGTCGGAAATTCTGGATTCTCAGAGGAAGGGAAGCCGTACGCAGGCATCGGTATAGCTGCGTCGCATGTCAGAAATGGAGAGCACAGCCCATCATTCCAAAAATGTCAGACTTGCCTGCTGCTCGTCTTAGGTTATTCAAACCACCTTTCTACTCCACAGGAATAGACTGCTTTGGACCATACAAGGTCAAGACAGGCCGCAGATCGGAGAAAAGGTGGGGAATAATATTCAAATGTCTCACCACTCGGTGTATACATCTTGACCTCCTAAACAGTATGGATACAGACTCCTTCCTCATGGCCCTCCAACGATTCATTTCTCGACAAGGAACACCCCTGGAAATTATATGTGATCAAGGAACTAACTTCAAAGGAGGAGATAAGGAACTACGGGCAGCTTTTAACAACCTTGCTCCGACTCTACAGCCGGTCCTGATGACTAAAAGAATCCATTTCAAATTCAATCCCCCGCATGCACCCCATTTCGGTGGAGCCTGGGAGAGGGAGATACATTCTGTGAAGAATGCTCTGAAGAGAACCATTGGTGCACAGATGGTCACTGAAGAGGTCTTAAGAACAGTCCTAATTGAGATTGAAAGCATTCTTAACTCAAAACCCCTAGGCTATGTATCCTCAGACATTGCGGACATTGACCCCGTAACCCCAAACCTTCTCCTTATGGGCCGACATGATTCATCACTCCCCCTGGTATCCTATTCTGATTCTGACCTCCTAGGCCGACGACGATGGCGACATGCACAAATATTGGCAGATCACTTCTGGCGACACTTCATAAGAGACTATCTACCATCCCTCCAAAGAAGACCCAAATGGCAGAAGGAAAAACCAGATCTCACATTGAACTCTGTTGTCATGATTATGGATTCACACCTTCCACGTGCCCTTTGGCCTGTAGGAAGAGTGACACGCTTGCTGAAAAGCCCAGATGACCACATCAGAACTGTGGAGGTCTTAGTACAGGATAAAACCTATATCCGCCCTGTCTCCTGTCTGATCCCCCTGCCCTCGCTTCCTGACGAAGACTGATCCTGATCATATCAACATATTTCTCACTAGAAATATGGGGGCGGCTGTTGTAGAGACCCACCTTTTAGCACATCCCAGCACACCCACTCACTTCACCAGATGCACCTTGTTTAGTTCTCACCTTTGATTGGGTGTGGTGCTTGTCCTTGATTGCACTCACCTGTCACACATTATGTCACACAGTATATAAGGACTGCATTCACTTTTGGCTCACTCTTTTCTGCACTTCCACACGGGGCGGCAGCTGAGGTGAGGTTCTGTTTGAGTTTTTATTTTATGTATTGTTTAAGGTACTGAGTAACTTAAATCTGTTTTCTTTCAGCATTGGCAGTCCATGTGTGTCTTTGTTTCCTTCCTTTTTTGCCTTATTTATTTGAGAATAAAAGGAGTACCCTGAAAATAATTCTGCATTAGATGGCTGCTTTTCTTATTCTAACCGGATGAGCCCATGAAGCTGATTGCTTCAGCCCTGAACCTTCCTCCCTTCAAAACACATGCCAAAGAGCATCCAGCCTGGTCGACCAAAGAAAACTATGCATGTCCAAAGTGCCAACATGCAGTTCCTACATGTGTGCATCACTGCACTGAATGATGAAACAGTCACTGCACAGAGTTTGTATCAGCTAATGAAAACTCTGTGTTTGTTTTCCTCATTGGACTCCCCTGTTGCAGCCCTTCAGTTCCAGACAGAGGAAGCCTTTGTCGCAGACAGTGAGGAAGAACTGCTGTCAGTGCTGGAAGAGCTCGACCCCCTCCCCATCACTGCGCAGTCTCAGCAGCCCTCACCCACCCCTGCCTCTCCTGTAGATGCCTCTCAAACTGCATCAGTTCAACCCCGAGTTGAATTATTTCAAGACCGAGATGAGCCCATCTGTTTTGCTGAAATCCAAGAAGACATGTGGTCAGTGCTTGACTACCTCCCCGTCTCTCAGCAGTCTAATGTGCTCTCCTCTCCTCATTCACACAACTACTCGACTCCTAAACAAAATCTCATCTGTCCTGCTGATTCCCCTCCATCCAAACTGGCGTCCTCCCCTGTTGCATTCACTGAATTGCCGTCAACAACCCCCATCTTTTGCCAACTAATGAAAAACAATAATTTCATAGACGATTGGACTGATTTCAATTGAATTAAACTGTTACTCCTGTTATTTCAACATCTGTCTTTGTGTAAATAAATGAAAAAACAAACAAAAGATGCTTCTGTCATAAGTTACAGCAGGATGAAACAACCTTCATGTAGTTCTTGTTTTTAACACTGCAAACCTTCTTTAGTTCTTTTGTTTCCTTTCATATTCAGCACACATCTGTCAGTGTCCACTAACTGTCAGGGAAAAGCCAGATAAAAACACTGTGGGGTCTTTTGGGACACGTGCTCGTTGGGTTTACTCATAGATATCAGAAATGATCTGTTCTGTATTCAAAGGATACACGAAGGACGTTTGTATTAAATGCAATATAGCGACTGATCATATGCTGCTTTCTTTGGGGGCTTTTCACCACCATGTTACACAAATCCAGTTTCTAACTGAAAAGAAAATCCTTCACCATTTTCTAATCAAATTCCCTGGTTTCCCATGTCAGAGATGTCATGGCTGAAAGGATCATCGCATATTGAGCTCAAAGCTAAACTCTTGTGTAGGGCCTCTTTCCATGTTGTACCATTCATTTTAAAAAGTCCTGGTAACAAGAGACAGAGGTGACTTGATGTATTACAGTTACTTCCCAATTTACAGAAATGATGTGACTTCTGACATTTTCCTAGCAGGAAATGTGCTACTGTGGGACACTGAAAGAATAAACAGCAAGGCACGTTTTGTTTTAATAACTTTTCTTTACTTCATTTGTATGAACTAGGTTTACCTTACAAAATCTTATACTGTATATAATGTTTTATGTTTAATTCATGTCAATGTCAGCTCGTGTTTACTCGGGTGAGCAGTACCGGCCCACAAAGAGAATGCTCTTGGTGGGTTTATGTCGGATGAAGAAGATGAAGGGATGGTCGGCAACAAACTCAGCGGGAATCGTTATAGAGCGGACTTCCATGTCAACCCCAGTGGCAGCAGCAGCCTCAGCTCCTTCATTTACATCCACCAAAGCCTTGTGGACAACTTTGGACACTATCAGGTCATTTGCTGGAGACATTCCTAGTAGATGAAGAGCCCAGAAATCAGTTGTGTTTTTTTCTTTACCAGATGATGTTTTGCAGTTTTTGTGCTCTCAATATAACTGTATAATTGATTCAGTGTGTCTCATTGGTGCAATATTTCTCACCAGAGAAGTCTCTCTTGTAGATGTCAAAAGCGTTCTCCATTCCCATGTTGGTCAGGATTTTCTCCAAGTCATACTTCTCCTCCATCTTAAATCGAGGGAGCTTGACATCAACCTCGTTGGGGCTCATCATGTCTGGGCGAGTCCAGTCCACAAAGTTCTGATAGGTCAGCTCCTTCTCCAGCTGTGTGGATACAGTGTCACTAGCTTGTCTGATTGAAACTGGACATTAAAGTACTGGTAAGTGCATCTTACCTTTTCCAAGCCTGTGGTATCATCTTCTATGTCATTAGGCAGGAATATGAGCATGCTGAGGTCATTTCCTTTATACGGCATCTCAAGAATCTGTCCAGAAACATTGTTTTTATTTATTACTCCATCAAAGATGATCTGACTTCCTAATCTAGAAATTTAGGCTGATATTTGTAAAAGACAAGTTTTAGATCATGCTGGTGAAATCCTGTAATAAGCTGAAAGTGATGGATGTTACCTTGCAGTTGGCCTCAGGAATGGTCGCAAAAGGAAATTTACTTTTCTGCTGCATCATCTTCACCGGCTTAGTGTCGTTCTGAAAAATAGGGGAGACAAGAGAAATGTTTTTTTGTGTTTAGTCTCAAAATGATCTCAAAAAGTTCTGTCATGGTTTTATTCCAGCCATTGAGTGGATTTGGATGTAGAGCACACGTCACAACACAACTTGTTCTTGTTAGCCGAAGTTTGTGATGTGCTGTTGTTTGAGATTTATTTGAGAACTTATTGGATATTACATGAATAATAAACTGCATTGCATAACTGCATAAAGTTGGAAAGTGATCGTCCTAAAAGCACGATTTTATCCCCTCAGAGCTCCAGGCTTTATGTTCTCATTCAGCAAAGTCCACAGCTCGTTTGTAGTATGACAGATCAAAGTATAACTGCACCATCCTATGCTGCCTTTCTGCACTGTTACCTTGTTCAGTCGAAAATGCACATCAGCAGTCTTCTCCTCCTTAAACTGCGTGTTCCAGCTGCCCTTGAAGTAAATGGCATTCACGAGAACCAGCTTCGTCAGGCTACCCACTGCATCCTGGCTTAGCAAGTCCTTGATTTTATCTGGTAAAAAGGATTTATGAAAACTATTAACTATTACCAAAGATGCACTAGTTACTGTACAACATCTTCAGCTATAAAATCAGAAAACAGGGCAACAGCAAGATGGTTTTTATTTTAAAAAAAGGGGAAAAAGCTTTATGATCAGTATAACAGGGAACAAAAAACAAAAATTCAAGCGTAGGCTTGAAGCCACTGAGGTGGTTGTTAGCGGGGGTGACGCGATGCTTCTGGTATGCATGAATTAATTAAACAGTCCAATAACTCCAGCAGTACTTATCTTGTCCTTTTTGGTCTTTGTTCCAAACATTTTAAGATAAAAGCGCAGCGGTCACAAACGTTTTGCCTTCTTATGATTAACAACACACCTGACGCTGATTACGTGCGTCCACCTTAAATACCTTACATAAACCTACCATACAGGAACTTAAAAAGGTGGAATCCTCAGTGGTGCTTGGTGCCACACCCTCAGGGACTTTAATGTTATATAAAAACACTGACAGCTCAATATCTGCCTCAGTCACTCTCCCTGATCCAGCTGAGTCACCAATAGGAAAAATCTGCTTTTCACAGGAACTTGGTAACAGCAATAAGAGAATACGTAGTTTATTCCAAGAAGATATCGTCTCTCTCCCATATATAACATCTTATTGGAACCGATATGTTCCAGATATCAAGTGGAAGACAGTCTGGATGGTCCCCCATAAATATTTGATTGTAAATAAGGTGAAAGAAGTCTCATTTAAAATTCTACATAAATGTTATCCAGCCAGTCACTACATGGTCAAATGTAAAAGGGACATAAATACTAATTGTACTTTCTGTGGGGATCATCCAGAAACTGTGACGCATCTTTTTTGGTACTGTTCTTTTACACAGAGATTCTGGAAGGAATTTAGCAGGTTTGTTATTGTCCATATTTTAAGAGAGTTTTCTTTACGATGGGAAAATGTTTTATTCTGTTTGTTTAAGTTCCCCAAGAAGTATGAGAAATGTTTTTTATGATGAATTTGTTCATACTTTTAGCTACATTTTTTATCCATAAATGTAAGTTTACTAACAAAACACCATATTTCTGTCATTATTTTTTTTTTTTTTTTTAATGTATTTATTTATGCAAGTTTCAAAATTTTTTTACACATTCACAAACAGCGGGACAGAAGAACACAGACAATAAAGACAATAACAACCAAAAAAAAACAAACAAACAAACAAAAAAAACAGAGCAACAAACCACACAACAGGGTACAAGGCCAGCACTTATTAAAAACAGCAGAGAAGCAAACAAAGCAAGTGGTATACATGTCAAACAACTCACAATCTAGTGAGTCCAATCCACAAGATCAAATCCAAAGATCGCTAGGAGGAGCTGATAACAATCATGCAAAAACAGTTATGGGCAACAGCTCAGAATGAAAGCAGTTAAAACAATGTGGTCAGGACCCAGGGCGTGGACTGTCCTTCTTAATGTGGTCTATAAAGGGCCCCCATATCTTCCTGAACTTCTCCATGGAATCAGACGTAGAGAACCGAATTTCTTCCAGGTATAGACAGGAGACCATCTCCTCGAGCCACCTCTTGAAGCAGGGAGGGGAGGCAGATTTCCACTCCCCCAGAATCAAACGTTTGGCAATCACCATACCAAACATGAGGGCCTGTTGAACAGCAAAGGGAAGTGCCAAGGAGTCGCCGGAGCAGCCCAGGATCACCATAAGACAGTCAGGATACAGTTGCCTATCATAAACAGTGCTATAGAAACTAAAAATACTAGTCCAAAAGGCTGTAAGCGTAGAACAGGACCAAAAAAGATGCCCAAGAGTACCGTCCACAAGTTTACATTTATCACATTTGGGGGAAACGTTAGGAAAAATCTTGTTCAATTTGGTTTTGGAATAGTGCAGTCTATGGACAACCTTAAATTGAATTAACTGAAGCCGGGCGTTAACAGAGCATAGTTTTATCCGACTTAACACTTCAGCCCATAGATCGTCAGAGATAACCAAACCAGTGTCCCTTGTCCAAGCCTCTTTAATATGGCAAGAGGGGGCTGCCAAAGAAAAAAGGTTGACAAGCCGAGAAATTAAGTGTTTTGAGGTGGGAGGTTCGTTCATCATATTGTAAAAGACATGCTGTATGGGGATGGTATCTAAATTTGAGAATGCTTGCTTGACATAATTCCTAATTTGTAAGTACCGAAAAAAATGACTTGTAGGGAGATTGTACTTTGTCTGAAGCTGAGCAAAAGAGGCAAAATGATTGTCGATATAAAGATCCTTTATAGCAATTAACCCTTTGACAGGCCATTGTTTGAAAGCAGCATCCATTGTACTAGGCGTAAAGCTAGGATTGTGGCAGATCGGGGCAAAAGTTGACACTACCGGGAGGTTCAAGATTCTCTTAATTTGATTCAATATTTTTACGGAGTTGCAAAGAATAAAGTCATCACATGCACTTTTAATAACCGATTTTGAAAATAAGATAGCTGGCAAGGATGCTCCAGTGTGCTCGATAGCAGTGCTAAGCTCCAATTCGAGCCATTTAGGGCTGGACCTGCATCCCACAGCATCACCAACTATAGGCAGATTCCAGAAGACCCAGGCTCTGGCATTACAGGCCCAGTAATAATGTCTGAAAACTGGAAGGCCCAGACCACCCTCGTCCGAGGGCTTTTGCAAGTGAGACTTCGAGATGCGGGGGGGCTTGTAGGCCCAAACGAAAGGCATGATAATGGCATCCAACGCTTTGAAAAAGGAAGACCTGAGAAAAATAGGAACGTTCTGGAATAGGTACATGAATTTAGGGAGCACAACCATTTTGATTATATTGATACGGCCAATCATTGAAAGTGGGAGAAGTTTCCACCTATCTATCATACACTTGAGCTCATCAGTTAGAACCGAATAATTAAGCCTGAAGAGGAGTTTTGAGTTCCTAGGGATGTTAATACCCAGGTAAGAAAAGTAATCCTGGGAGACCTTAAAGGGCAAACTAGACAGGAAATCAGGGCCCAGACCAGACGACAGCGGCATAAGAACAGACTTCTTCCAATTTATGGTGAACCCTGATAGGTGGCCAAAGCTGTCAATCAGCTTAAGAAGTGGAGGAAGGGAGATCTTTAAATCTGAAAGAGCCAATATGATATCATCTGCATACAGACCGATGGTGTACTCTGACGTGCCACAATTTATACCAGAGATATGGGAATTGGCTCTGATGGCAATGGCCAACGGCTCAAGAGCTAAAGCAAAAAGCATTGGAGAGAGGCAACAACCCTGCCTTGTCCCACGGTGTAAGAGGAACGGGAGCGACCTCTCATGGTTGGTAAGGACCGAGGAACGAGGGCAAGCGTAAAGCAACTTAATCATATTCAAAAAATTCGACCCAAAACCAAATTTTTCAAGAGTAGCAAACAAATAACTCCATTCCACTTGGTCGAAAGCCTGCTGGGCATCGAGTGAAATCAGCGCAGAATTGGGCAGTGTCGTTGAGTACATCGCATTTAAGAGACATCTAGTATTAGAAAAAGAGAATCTATTGGGGATAAAACCCGATTGGTCAGGATGAATTATAGAGCCTATGTGCTTATTTAACCGGTTGGTTAGGACTTTAGCAATTATCTTTTGGTCTGAGTTGAGAAGACTTAGGGGACGATAGGAAGAAACATTAGTTTCGTCTCTGTCTTTTTTCAGGAGGAGACATATATGGGCATCGTAGAAAGAATGAGGGAATGAGCCGTTTAACACTGCGCAATTTACCATCCGAAGTAGCAGGGGAGCGATAACGTCAATATGTGTCTTATAAAGCTCTATCCCGAAACCGTCCGGACCACATGCTTTTCCATTAGGAAAGGAGCAGATTGCATTTCTAATTTCCTCCAGCGTAAAGTCTGCATCGAGTAAGCCCCGTGCAGCCTCAGGAAGAGTCGGGATGTCTAAAGCATTAAGAAAATTAGTGATTTCAGCAACTGTGGCCGTAGTACTAGATGTGTATAACTGACAATAAAAACTGCGAAATCTGTCATTTATCTGCTTGTGATCGGACAGCAACTGGCCAGTTGCAGAGAGAATTCTGTGTATCGCCCTTTCAGCTTGAATGCCCTTCAGCTGTCTGGAAAGCACCTTGTCAGCCTTTTCACCAAGCTCAAAATGCTTCTGTTTTAATCGACGAATACAATTCATGACCTGCTCCCCCAACATGTGGTTGTAGTCATATTTCAATTTGAGAATGGTATTAAGTGTGTCAGCAGCCCCGGTATCGCGATACTTCTCCTCCAACACAGACAGCTCTGCCTCAATATTAGTACGCAGCCTGAGTTTGTCCCTCTTCTGAGAAGCTTGATAAGCAATAATATGGCCTCTAATAACGACTTTAAAGGACTCCCACAAAACAGAGTCTGAAACTACACCATTATCATTAAATTGTAAAAATTCTGCGATTTTAGTAGATAGGTAAACCGTAAAAGAGTCATTTAGATATAAAGAGGGGTTAAATTTCCAATTGTATTGGGGGGTATATAGGTTGAAGTCAATTACCGTTGAGAGAGGTGCGTGGTCCGAAACTAAAATACTGTGATAAGTGGAACTAACCACTTTCGAAATAAGCCTGGAATCAATAAGAAAATAGTCAATTCTACTGAAGCTGCCATGGACAGGGGAGAAGAAAGAGTATTGCTTTTCTAACGGATGCTGGTGCCTCCAAATGTCAACCAAGTCCAAAGATTTAGTAAGAGTATTGAGTACAGAAACAGCTCTCAAGGTTGGGGCCAGGGACGCAGAAGACCTATCCAACAATGGATCGAAATAACAATTAAAATCACCACCGATAATGATATTATGGTCATTGTATTGTGAGACAAGATTGAATATTTTACTAAAGAAGTCAGGGTTGTCAAAATTAGGGGCATAGATGTTCAAGAGGACTACAGGGGTGGAGTTGACTGTACCTGTAACAAGTATGAACCTCCCACCTGGATCACATATCTGAGTTTTGAATATAAAAGGAATAGTTCTGCGAACAAGAATGGCAACCCCTCTCGCCCTGGAAGAAAAGGCGGACTGGTACACCTGTGACACCCATACCGATCTTAATCGCCTCTGCTCTGAAGGTTGGATATGGGTCTCCTGTAAAAAAATTATATCAGAAGACAGAGATTTTAAATGCGAAAATACTTTACCACGTTTAAGAGCTTTGCCCATACCCCGACAATTCCAGGTTGTAAAAGTGATGTGGCTCATCCCCATCTTAAGTGAGTGGATGGTGTACGACGATGTGGAAGGACAAAATGAAGGCTTTGAGGTGTGACAAATAAAGAGCTGGCACTTACATCAAAAAACAAAAACGACACATATTTAGAAACAAGTAGACCCCCCCCCCCCCACCCCCACCCCCACCCACCCCACAAACCGCAGAAAAAAAGATAGCGGAACACCCCCAATATCCAACAGGGAGGCAGCCGGGAACCAGGGCCAGCCTGACTGAACACTAATACTCAAAGAAAATACCGTGGAGCCCCGTGCGCCCCACATATAATCTATTTAACAAACATGAAAAACAAAATTGTGCACCAAGTACGAAAGATCCAACTCAAATATCTAGATGGATATAAAACTTTAACCGTTGCAACAAAACTGCAAATATGCAGAAATGAGACAGAGCATACAGAAACATGTGCATATTCCCAATATCACAACGTAACACAAATACTGTAGAGGCAAAACCCAATAGGCAAAATAGGCACTGTACACCGTTTCAGTGCGGGAAAGAGATGAACTCTACAGTATGTAAATCACAGTATGCAAACCAAAAAAACCTTTATATTGCGCATTGATCAGCTGAGGACAAAGATGTTGGATCAAAACATTCAACATAGCTGGGTAGAGAACATTACTGCAGAAAATGCGCGAATATGTAAACATGTCGTGAAATTAGTAAGTCACTTGTGAATTATTATTCATTTGCAGAGCCAATGGAGTCAGCAAACCGTGCAGCTTCCTCCGGCGACATAAAAGTCTTCGATGTGTTGTTATATTCGACATGGAGCTTTGCGGGAAAGCGAAGAGAGCACTTAGCACCGGCGTCGATCAGCCGCTTCCTCACACCACCAAAGGCCTGCCGCTGCGCCGAGACCTCCGCAGTGTAATCAGGAAAAATGGAAACTCTGTCTCCGCGGTACAGCAAAGGAGACCTTTGCCTGCTGAGTCGTAGTATGTCAAACACATCACGGTCGTTGTGGACTTTAGCGATGATGACACGTGGCCGTTCATTGGGCTGTGGCTTCGGTCTCAGGCTACGGTGGGCTCGGTCTATTTTTATCGGCCTGCTGAAGTTCTCACGACCCAAAAGTTCTGGAAGTAGGTTAGCAACGAAGTCGGTAGGGCTGCCTTTCTCATCCCCTTCCTTAACTCCCGCAATCCTCACGTTGAGTCGGCGAGAGCGCCCCTCCAGATCGTTGACTTTAGCTTTGAGGAGAGTGTTAACCACCTGTAGCTCTTTGCACGATGCTTCCAGCGCTGCTAATCGGCTATCGTTAGCGGACATAGCTTCATCAAGGTCTTCAAACCGGCGCTCAGACTCATGATATTTCTTCTGGAGAGAAGTTAGCGTTGCATCAATTGCATCGAGACGGCCCTCAACCGACTTCTTCAACCCGTCCACGAGCGAGGTTATTTTGGAAAGCTCAGCTCCATGGTTAGCGATAGCCGCTAATATGGCATCATTACCTGCCGCCGACTGGCTCGCTTTGGACGTATCCCTCTGGCACTCATCTTTCTTCGGCATGATGACAAAAGATCGGCTCCGACAGTCCGCGAAACAGATTTTAAAACTACCCAGCTAGAAATAAACTTAAAGTGCAACTTTATGAGTGAGAAGGCACGGAGAGCACAGAAAACACGTCTACTCCATAGCTGCACACGAGCGCCCCCCATTTCTGTCATTATTTTAAGGATGTGGAAATGTACATACAATCAATATCAGACTCCACCAACACAAAGGCTCTCAAAACAATACATGTATGTGTATTCTTATAATTGTTACCTTTTTCTTTTACTCTTGGCTTTTTGTGTTCATGTTCTGTTGTTTTGTATACTTCATCTGTTCGTATGTTGTATACTCATTGTTTGTTAAATAAAGTTTAAAAAAAAAAGAAAAAACTTAAAAAGGTTACCTCTAGCGGCAACATGAGGTATCAACCCAAAAATGGCTCCTACAAAAATAATGGGATTAAGATTGTCTCATTTCCAGCAGGTGGCACCACAGTCCTATAACCCTCATAGAAAGTCCTTGTATCCTATTATTATAGATGGTAGATTTATAAATGGCCTGTATTTGTATCGCGCTTTTATAAAAACAATGAATGAATTTCCTGCTGCACTTAAGATAATATAAAGATATAGAATCAATAGCAGCCAATCCTAAATGGGCCTGAAAAATAAAAATATGTTAAAGACACAAGTGATCAAAGTAGAAGTACCCATCACATAATATAATAAGAATAGAAGAATTGGCCTGCTATTTACAGCAACATACTGCTGTGATGGTTTTATTAATAGCATGAAACCAAACAGTAAAACCCAGAGATAGTGCTGCTTAATACTGAATAGAAATTAGACTGGAAGAACTGGAAACAGAAAATAATGTGGACGGTGGACAATCCGGTAATAATGTCTCAACTGAACACAACACAACTGATCCCCAAGGATTTACAGTGGAGATCATTTAAAGTTACATTATGCTTACCTTGTGTCTGCTTCTCCACCCAGCTGTTGATGTGGACCCTGGCCTCCTCTGCATTTCCTTTGAAGTCCACAGACTCGAGCTCAGCGTTGTAATGCTTTTTGGTGCCTTTTAAAAATTCCTGGAATTGTGAAAATAAGTCACTCGAAACAGATTCAACAAACTACGGAGACTTCAATCAAGTTCAGTCACTGTGTTAAAACATTTTCAGTCCTTTGGATGCAGTTGAAGCTTGAACTAACCAGTCAGCCTTTGTCTAATAAAAGATTAAAGCAAATAGCTTGTTGGATGCCAATTTAAGTAGCCAGCATAGAAAAATACACAGATTGTGGGTAAGCTGGTTTGTAACGTTTCGGTTCAGATGGCAGCAGTTTTTGCTGACAAATGTAAGTTTTAGTATTTCTAAGTATTAATAAATTATTGTTTTACTTCTTTATATATTTCTTTATACTATTTGCAAATATTTTAAAAGTTTAATCTGCTGTGATGACTGGAACACAAAGGAGAGAAATGGTGCCTTGTCTCTTGTTATGAACTGTAAATAGCTAAGTGCTTAGAGCAGCTGGTCCTAGCACACTTCAAATCCTGTCTCCCCCCCACCCTGGACCCCCACCAATTTGCATACCGCCAGAACAGGAGCACAGAGGATGCAGTCTCCATCGCACTGCACTCTGTCCTCTCACACCTGGACAACAACAACAACACCTACGCCAGAATGCTGTTTATAGACTTCAGTTCAGCATTCAATACAATCCACCCCTCACAACTCATCAGGAAACTGACAGACCTGGGCATCAGTTCCCTCATCTGCAAATGGTTACTGGACTTCCTGACCAACCGCCCCCAACATGTCCGGCTGGATAACCGCTGCTCATCTACCATCACAATGAACACCGGTGTACCACAAGGCTGTGTGATGAGCCCTTTCCTCTACTCCCTCTTCACCCACGACTGCAGACCTGCTGATGGTTCCAACACCATCATTAAGTTTGCAGATGACACCACGGTGATTGGCCTCATCAGTGACAACGATGAGGCCGCCTACAGGGAGGAGGTGGATCGTCTGGCTGAGTGGTGCGACACAAACAACCTGCTGCTTAACACCGAGAAGACCAAGGAGCTCATCGTGGACTACAGGAGGAATGCTGACCCACATCCACCCATCCACATTAAGGGGACGGCTGTGGAGCGTGTGAGCAGCTTCAAGTTCCTGGGAGTCCACATCTCCGAGGATCTCACCTGGACGACCAACTGCTCCAAGCTGGTCAAGAAGGCTCACCAGCGCCTCTTCTTCTTGAGGACTCTGAGGAAGAACCACCTGTCCTCAGACATCCTGGTGAACTTCTATCGCTGCACCATCGAGAGCATCCTGACCAACTGTATAACAGTCTGGTACGGGAACTGCTCTGCCTCGGACCGGAAGGCGTTGCAGAGGGTCGTGAAAACTGCCCAGCGCATCGCCGGAGCACCACTTCCTGCCATAAAGGACATCTACAGGAAGCGGTGTCTGAAAAGGGCTGGGAAAATCATCAAAGACCCCAGTCACCCATCACATGGACTCTTCACCCTCCTGCCCTCTGGGAGGCGCCACAGGAGCCTCCGGACTAAGACCACCAGGTACCGGAACAGCTACTTCCCCACAGCTGTCAGACTCCTGAACTCTGCCTCCTGACATCTGACCCACGTTAAACTCATGCACTGAACATACACACCCCCACAATGGACAACTGTACCCTCAAACACACAATAATAACATGGAGTGAACCACCACTCACAACCACTAGCACTTTATATAGCCTCTGTAGAAACTATCTACACCCTCACTTATCTTAACTGCACTACTGTATAGCTCTGTGTAAATAATCATTCTGTACATTCAATAATCTTTAATCCTACAACTGTTTACAACTTGCATAGTTGCCGGGGATTCCCATGATGCATTGAGTTTTTCCTTTCCAGTCACCTTTCTCACTCACTATGCATTAATAGACCTCTCTGCATTGAATCATATCTGTTATTAACCTCTGTCTCTCTTCCACAGCATGTCTTTCTCCTGTTTTCCTTCTCTCACCCCAACTGGTCGCAGAAGATGGCCCCGCCCCTCCCTGAGCCTGGTTCTGCTGGAGGTTTCTTCCTGTTAAAGGGGAGTTTTTACTTCCCACTGTCGCCAAAGTGCTTGCTCATAAGGGGTCATATGATTGTTGGGTTTTTCTCTGTATCTATGAAGCGCCTTGAGGTGACTTTTGTTGTGATTTGGCGCTATATAAATAAAATTGAATTGAATTGAATTGAATTATCTGAGGAAGAAGCAGAGTTGGTTTGTTTCCAGCTGAAATCATCCAGGCTCAGGAATTTGAATCGATCCACATCATTTCTGCTTGAACTAGAGAACATGAGTGTCGACTTACATTTGGTCTGTGAGACACATGTCATAGTGACAGTATTTGGGTTAATATGGCATTACTCACCCTGGTCGCATTTCTTCAATATCAGGCACCAAGTTCAGGAACTCGTTCTTTGCAGCCCGCGCAAGGTAGGAGGTCTCCAGAGTGGGAACCATCGGGAAGTTTTCACAGTCTGAGCAGGAGGGACTGGAGGCACGTGAGCTGTTCTCAGGGGTCCTTTAACACAAATCACACCAAGTTAGAATCAAATAGATAACCTGTCAATAACCGTTTGCAGATCGAGGTCAATGTTCCTAAAAATATGTTTACTTCTGGCCCATGGAGCCACAGCGCGAGTCCGAGAGAGAGGGGCAGGTAGAGGAAGGGGTGAGGGTGGCACTGCTGAAGCTCGTCACGGATGGATCACGTCCGATCGGTGAGATGAGAGAAAGCTGAAGTGAAACAACAGCAGGATGAGGTAGACGTCAATAT
Source organism: Maylandia zebra (assembly GCF_041146795.1). Classification (NCBI taxonomy): domain Eukaryota; kingdom Metazoa; phylum Chordata; class Actinopteri; order Cichliformes; family Cichlidae; genus Maylandia; species Maylandia zebra. The sequence continues at coordinate 13,016,342 of NC_135172.1, read as the reverse complement.
AGGAACTCCCTGATGTGACACAGAAAGGCTATTTTTTTATTTCTTTGTATTATTTCTCACCTTGCAGTCACTGATGCTGTTCACCAGCTGCTTGTATTCAGTATTGAAGGTGTGTGTCAGAAGGCGCAGGCACTACAACACAACAGGAACAAGACCGATCAGCTCCGAGCAGAGAAGGAAGAAGGCAGCAACAAGAACGCCCACTAAGCCCACGTTTTTCTCACCTTGGTGGCCAGCTCCTTCTCACGCTTTCAAAGGTGGTGCTGGAGATCTGCGAGGAGACGGAGGTGGATGTGGACAGAGTGCCGGAGCTCACGCTGGGGGACAGAGACTCACTCAGGGACTTGGTGGTGGGAGCTGTTCCCACGGGAGCCGCCTCTCCCAGAAGGTGACGGGTCTTTTCCACCTGGACGAAAGATGGGGGCGAATGTGAGGTGGGGAGAAGAGGGGAGGTTAGTCATGTAAAGTCTGTACTCTAAGAAAAAACTTTTTAGAATAGCACTTTGGTCTTTGAGCTGAAAAGTCATTTTTCCCTCTACGATATTAAACAGATTTATTTCTTTATGAATCTTTTAAGGCCCCACCTCCTGCAGCTGCTCCATCTTCTCCAGCTCCCACTGGTGCTCTAGGATGAGGCTATCTCCTCTGGGCCTCCAGCCGGCCAGGTTCTCCTCTCCACGCACATAAGCCACTGATGTGTCCAGCACCTTCCTCCTCCTCCTCTGCATCCCTGCTCAGGACATGAGCCCTCATTAGGATGAAGCTCTCCACAGAATTATGATAAAACAGCTGCCGTTCTTTAAACATGTTTCATGGCCGCTCACCTGAGCTTCCAGTGTCAGACATCTTACACAAGCTCAGCTCGTAGATCCCAGTCACTCGGTTGCTATAATGAAGCAGAAGTTTTGAACAAGGAAACTTTGTAACGAAATGCCAACGACCGCCTGTCTGTTTTCAGGGCTGTATTTGAAGCCATGCTCCAATCAGGCAAAGTTTTAAGTGTTGCACATTTCGATGGGTTTCTTTCAGCTGACATAGTTTCCATTTGGGTCATGTGGTGTTAGATACCCCAGCGTGTGGTCATAGGGTGAAGAGCCCGGACGATTAGTGGGATTTTAGGTGTGGTGTAAAAATGACGCTGCAACTTTAAAAACGTTGTTGCTTTAAGGATTAACGTACAACCATACTTGGGCTGAGTTTGACACTGGTTCTCTTCAGTAATTAAAATAGCTTTAACACATGATAAGATCAAATGTCAGCTACACTGTGACAGTCGAGGGGCCACACTCAGATATATTTATTCGCTTGTTCTCTTTGTGTGATAAGAGTTTCCATCTGAATTTAACCCCTGTGTGGGGCTGATCTTTCATTTCATTTTATTTCAAGCTCAGATTCTTTGCCTTTGGCACATTTTCTGTGACGAGACTTCAAACCATTCCCACCGTCCTTATTAATCAACATGGTGAAGTGATTCTTCGCAAGGTGATGGGATAGGAAGAGTTTCAGAAAATGAGGCCTTTTGTCTTTATTGGAGAGGTCAGTGCAGACAGGACAGATGGGGGGAAGGCGAGGGGGGAATGACACACAGGAAACGGTGTTGGTCAGACCCAAAGACAGGCGTGGGCAGTGAGGACTCTCACCTTCAGACTCACTGTCTAATCAGTCTGACAGTGAGTCTGAAGACAGAGCAACCCAACACACGTTACTATGTTCATCATCATCATCATTGTTTATTTATATAGCACTTTAAAAACACACAAGGCTGACCAAACTGCTGAACAATAGAAACATAATAGATACCATAAGAATAATAAATACGATACAATAATAAACATAGCGAAAAACAATAAAATACAAGTCAGTCAACCACTGAGTCAAAAGCCAGTGAATAAAAATGCTTTTTCAATCTGGATTTAAAAACCAGCACTGATGTCGATTGCCTAATGTGAAGAGGAAGATTATTCCAAAGCTTAGGAGCCACGATAGAGAACGCTCGGTCTCCTCTCAGTTTCAGCCGTGATTTGGGGACTGAGAGCAACAGCTGCTCAGCTGACCGGAGCGAACGAGTGGGGACATAGGGCTTCAGCAGGTGCCAGACCATTTAAAGATTTAAAAACCAATAAAAGAACTTGAAAATGAATCCTAAATTCAATTGGAAGCCAGTGCAGGGAGGCCAAGAGTGATGTTATCACTAAGCAGGACATTAAATCAAATTAATGAGACACCAAAACAAGAGCTGGAGCCCAAGACAGCCATGAAGTCACAGTGTACACAAATACACAAGAAACACAGAAACCAGCTGGGTGGATGTGGCTCGGGAACCTTCTGTTACCTTGAACGTCGGTGTTTTGAACGCTGGCTGCTCCAGTCTGCTTGTATTTGTCCAAGATTTCCCCTCATATCTTGGTTATGGTTATTTTTTCCTTTTATTAAACTGATCACACTCCTGTTCATGAATAGAAAAAAACCCCATCAGTGTATTTTCACTTAAACAAGCAGCTGTTTTTTTTGCATTAAAGTTATATAAAAATGTAACAGTGCAAATTCCTCGCTGACAGTTTAACCAAAAGGCATTTCCAGTGGAAAGTAGCCGACATATCCTCAGCATAACCATGTATAATATCCACAAAACCTGAGAAGGTTGGAGAGAAGGTAGGCGAACTCTGCTGGGATCTGCGTTTAACAAAGTGTCTAAAGACGAAACAAAGAAATCTTTCTGTAAATGTTCAGATGCACAGACTGGACTGAAAAAGAGTGAAAAAGCAGCTAACGTCCAAAAATAAGAAAACTTTGAAAGAACTCCAAAAAAACCTGGAGAACTTTTGCTCAAAAAACAGTTTTGTTTTTTTTAAATTACAAGGCAATCTGACAAAATGTCATCAAATGAGACTCAAGACTTCTGCAGGTCTCTGCCATGACTCAATTTTTTTTTCTTAACGGCAGAAACAATTGTTCCTTTTTTACTTTGTTTCTATTTTCTCTTCTTGTTTTTATCTGTTGAACAACAAACAACATTCATGCTGATTCACATAATATCCTGTCTCTACTCTCTGGGATTTCCTCGTAGCTCTTTGATGCAAAGAACATCCATCAAACGCTCCAGCTTGTGCTCAACATCATCGTGAACGGTGAAGGTACTCTGACGAGAAAATACTCAGTCGACCTTTTGGTTGATTTGTTAAAGAACCCCAAAATAGCTGATTACCTAACAAGGTATGCAGATAATTCACAGCTCTTTTCCTGAATAGCTGCTTTAAAACTCTGCTGAAAGCCTTTGTCCATTTCCAGGTATCCCCACTTCTCGGCATGTGTGTCTCAAGTGTTAGGACTGCTGCATTGGAAAGACCCAGACCCTGCAGCCAAGGTGAGAGACGACAAATATGATAACCCACACCAGCTGTGCTTAACTCTGTAAGTTCCCAGTATTCCCTGAAACCATCACGTGTGACACAGTTTACATCAGACGTGATGCAGCTGACGTCAACACTGACCTTCTTGTGGTAACAGAGACTTAAAAAAATAATAATAAAGCAACAAAGTGGGTCGCTCTTTGACAGTAAATTCCAGTGCGGTCCGCTCCAATCTCCTCAGGCTGACTCTCTTCTAGGCTCTCCTGACTGTTCCCTTTACATGTTGATGATGTGTCTTGTAAATCTGGATCCCTTTCCAGCAGGACGCTCCTCTTTTTCAGACAGTACCTCAGCTGCTCTCTCTCCTGACAGTCAGCTGTCCACCTCTGCATGGCCAGTCGAGCCAGCGCCGGCATTTGAGGCAGAGCTCGGAGCAGAGCGGGCAGCCAGGCTGAGCACGGAGCAGAGGTTGAAGGTCGCAAACTGACATCCACGTCTTCCAGAGAGCCCAGACCTCCTGCTGCAAACAGACTGCACCAACCGTTGTCTCCCACCAAGCTGTTGTAGGACAGATCCAGTGCACGGAGTGAGGAGAGACAGCCCCGTCTGCACACGGCAGCTGCACAGAGGAAGAGGACCCATTGATAACTGATCACTTTATGCCTGTTCACTTTACTGTTTTGTTCACAATGTTTCTGATGGAGACAAAAATAACACCGAATAGTTTCATTGTTTTGTTTTATACGACAGCTACAGATGCTGGCAGCATGAAATAATTGAAAGAAATATCAATTTCCTTCAGGCTTTACTTGTCTTAATATACATTTATGCAGCCTAATGATCCACTACAGACCAAAAAAGAAAAAGTATAATGTCATTGTGTGTTAGTTACCCAGATGTTGCATGTCATCAGTGGTGAGCTCGCAGCTGCAAAGACGGAGCTCGCTGACGACTGATGGCTGCAGAGCATCCAGCAGGAGCGCCAAGTGACCGCCAACCACTTTACACCAGGAAATATCCACCGTGCGCAGATAGGACACCGCCAGGGCTGATGCATAAACACAAAGTTTTCACCATTTCAGGCTAGAGGGTGGAAGAGGTATTCGGGGAGAATGACTTGAAGGAAAACTTCTATAAATAAACAAGTGTGTGTGTGTGTGTTACCCAGAGCAGTGAAGGACTCGTTGCTCATGTAGCAGCTGTTGAATGGCAGCCGCCTCATTTGTGTCGCAGGGAGGGCGGAGACCAGCAGGTGGACCACACCTCCCACTTCCTTATTGGATGACACATCAAGCTCGGTCAGTGCAGTGAGAGAGGGCAGCACCTGGACTGAAAAACAACGAGTCACATGACTGCTGCAGCGAGCATGCGATTAGTGTCCGGCGTGTGAGATTGGTAGCAACTGACTCAGAGCCTCTAGATCATCTCGCGTGAGGCAACACAGGTGGAGGTCGAGTCTCTCCAGGTGTGTGACGTGAGCCAGGTGAAAGGTGAGGCGGCTCAGTCCACCAGCTAGAAGCAGCTTTACAGTATATTAATCAGAACAATGCTGCTCTCTAATGTATCTTGGTAAAGTGCAGAAAAATCTAATGTTTTATATGATACAGTGTGATTTCAGTAACATATCATAACGGAGGCTTCAGCAAGTACTTACGAAGGAAATCTTTCCTCTGCTCTTCAGTTAGTTCATCAAATACCTCCCAAAACATCTGTATGGTGGGGTGGCGGTCATGATATCTCCAACCATAACTTGTGTTCTGAAAACAGTGAAAATGACTGTTATAATCATAGAGTTTGTAAGGTCAGGCATACACTATGTTGCCAAAAGTATTCCCTAACACATCCAAATCATTCAATTAATGTGTTCCAATCACTTCCATGGACACAGGTGTATTAGATCAAGCACCTAGGCATGCAGACTACTTCTACAAACATGTGTGAAAGGACGAGTCGCTCTCAGGAACTGAATGAATTCCAGCATGGTAATGTGATAGGATGCACCAGTGCAACAAGTCCAGTCATGAAATTTCCTCGCTATTAAATATTCCATAGTCAGCTGTTAGTGATATTATAACAAAGTGGAAGTAATTGGAAATGACAGCGAGTCAGCTGATGCTAAGGCTCATAGTGCACTTAAGTCACCAATATCTGCAGTCTGCTGTTGTTACAGATGTCCAAACTTCATTGGTTTCCATGGCTGAGCAGCTGCATCCCAGCCTTACACTGACAAACACAATGCAAAGCGTCAGATGGAGTGATTTAAGCATCTCAACACTGGACTCTAAAGCAGTGGAGATGTGTTTACTGGAGTGACGAATCACACTTCTCTGACTGGCAATCCGATGGATGTGTCAGGGTTTGGTGGTTGCCAGAAGTACTTGTCTGACTGCACTGTGCCAAGTGTAAAGTGTGGGCATGTGTGCACATGGCTGGGCACCAGTGCACAATACAAGGTCCATAAAGACATGGATGAGTGAGTTTGGTGTAGAAGAACTGGACTAGCCTGCACAGAGTCCTGACCTCAACCTGATAGAACATCTTTGGGATGAATTAGAGCAGCAACTGTGAGCCAGGCCTTCTCCTCCAACGTCAGTGTCTGACACCATAAATGCACCTCTGGAAGAATAGTCAAAAAATTCCCATAAACACACCTAAACCTTGTGGAAAGCTTTCCCAGAAGAGTGGAAGCAGTTATAGCTGCAAAGGGTGGGCTGACTATTATATTATACTATCATACAAAAGTCTGGATTAAGACTGAGATGTGACTCAAGTTCATATTTGTGTTAAAGCAGCCGACTGAATGCTTTTGACAGTATGCAGTACACAGTTATTGTGCTACAGGACAGCTGTGAAACTACAGCCTGTGTCTGTTTGGCTGACTGTACCTGTTTGAACTTTTCCCAGTCATGCACGTCCTGGCCGACCAGCACTCCCTGCAGCTCCTCTGGTCGAAACAGCCTCACCAAATCCTGCTCACACACCAGGAAGAAGCCTCGCTTGAACTCCTGGAACAGACTCTCCACTGATGTGTTGAAGGCATGATTCACATAGGCCTCCACAAACTCCTTCCTGTTTAGGAGGGAAAATGTTAAATTAGCAAACATTTCACAGAGACAAAGGTGCTGCAGATGAACCTCACAAACACTTCATGTTTTATATTTACCTCATATTAAGACCTACTAAGGACCTGATTGTTTTTAATTATGTCCTGATACATAAAACCTGAGAGCTCACATAACTGCATATGCTCAGAATAGACAGCACACATGGATACAAATTACTGCCTTGCAGCAGCAATCTTCAGACCATCACTATGAGCTCCATACAAGGTTACACTGTTCCTGTTATTAACAGCAGGGGGCACTATCAGCCACAGACTGGGAGCCAGATATGCTCTGCTGGTGCCTCATTGTTACAAAGGAAAGACTCTATAGTGAGAAACAGCTGAGGGGGAAACACTGATCTGGAAACGTCTGAGTGTTACAGAGGATATACATAGCACTGTGGTTCAGTGTCACACAATCACAAACAAATACAGCAAAGTACTAAAAAGGGTGTTGCCTCCAAAGATTGCTTTTACTGGTTTGGAGCTTAGGAGGCTTAATAACAACAGGCATGAATGAAGACAGATCAGAACAGCTGTTTGATCACAGCATCCAGTACCAACACAATCATCCACACTCAAGAGCCTGTTGGCTTCAGAGTCAGCAGCTGAATGTCTAAAATATCAAATGTCATTTTTGGTCCATCAGCTACAGCATGAACTGCTTAAAGTGAGAAGCAGCCTGAAGCCCGACAGATTCATCTTTCCAGACTGAAAATATCTCAGAGTGAACCGAGTGGTGCGTTTTCAGGGTGATCTCACAAAGTCAAATCCCTTTAATGATGTTCTGTCCTGTCTTCCTCTATCAAAAGCACACAAACACTATAAAACATTGTTTCGGTGCTTTGGGGTTTTGTTTTCTACACAGAGGTATAGCACGACTAGACCCTAAAGGCAGGCTGCTCACCTACAACCAGCTCACGAACATCTTTCCAATGGAGCTCGCTGCCCTTCTCGTGGATGAGGGTCACTGTGATCCTCCGCTGGATCCCCTGCAGCAAACATAACAGGAGCTCAGGATCACAGTGAGCACAGCTAGAGCAACATTACGCTTTAAAAGAAGATATTCAACTGTGTACAAAGGAAGCAGTTACCACTGTGTGAGTAATAAGGAAACAACATGTGCACCAATCCTGTACCTGGGGAGCACTTGCTGAACCTTCTTGGTACCAGCCAGGTGAGCGCTGATATCTGGACACTTCACAGCTCGAGAGCGCTCCATGAGGAGACGAGCATCCCAGCTCTGCAATGGAAAACAGACAATGAATTCTCTGCTTTTTATCATTAGATGTATTTCTGTATTAAAAAATTCCGTTTATTGGGCCACTTTGTGCTAGAAGAATTTTTCCAGCATAAAATAGCCTCTATCATTTCACTAACTAACTTATTTCACTGCTGCTAATGACGTTTCACAAACTGTCACAGGTTTTTTAGCTTCGTTCGTATAAACTTTCTTGTGGTTGAGATTCTCGAGAAAACAGCCAGCACACTGAGCAGCAGAGGGTGACAACAGTTGGTTTATAATACGCTGAGATTTGACAGACAGAGACAGAAGAATGAAGGAGAACAACACAGAGTCACGCTATCAAGGAGAACCTGGACGGTAGATTCAGCAGTTTGGCTTGAAGCTTGCAAACTGTTTTAACTTGTTATGTCCGATTAAGTTTTCCTTCCAGGATGCTCGCCAGTTTTCTTTCACTTGTTTCCTGCCAGCAGAATGCATACACAGCTGCAGTAACTACACACAATGTTGCAGAAAACATGGAGCAGCAACAAACATGTGTTGGTCTCTAATCACCCATTCAAACTCACACAGCGACAGGTCTGTGGTCACTTATATCAGCCAATCAGGGCTAGACTTGGTGTTGCTTAGCAGGGAAAGAAATAAACTCAATGATAATGACGCTCCAGTTTCTCATGAATACGAATCACTTTAAGCAAGTCTGCAGGTTTCATTTAGTGTTTTTAACTAAACTCTTTGATGTAATCATTCTGAGTGCAAATCAAAAGTTGGACCTGTTCAGAAGTGTAGTTGTCGGGCATGTAACCGTTCCTGAAACACGCCACAGTTTGCCGTCCCTGAAGTGAAAGTGACACAAAAGACACAATCCATGTCGACACACAGCGACCTCCATCTCCTCTTCATCCAGTTTGGAGGCCTTCCTTGAAGTCTCTCGTGCTGCTGTCCACTGGGAATCCCCACATGTGCCTCTTCCCCGTGTCTACGACATGTAACAAATATAATAAAATAGCAAGAAATTATAAAGTAAATGACAAGATTTTCCATTTACTCTAATTTAACAGTAGTCATCTTGCAGAAGACAGTCGTTTGGTTACTATAGTAAAAACTATTATGTCACACAAACACAAACACAAAGAACATCAACAATGAGCACCTTTCTTTTTGCTGAAAGTGATATAGCTTTCTGTTACCATCAACTGAAACCGCCAACATTTCAGGTGTGCATGCTGGGCAGCTGAAGCTGACATCACAGCACAGCTGCTCTTCCTCATCAAGAAAGCTGTGCTGCAGTGCATCGCTTTTGGCACGCCCAGTCTGTATGTACAGAAACATAACAGAGGAGTAAATATTTGCATCTGCTTATTGAAAAACAATATCAAAGAAATACTTCACTCAGCCTTCCCCCACACTTGCAGTTGCTTGCAAAAGTATTCGCCCCCCTCAGATCTGTGGCAAGATCTGAAACTGCTGTTCACAAACGCTGTCCATCTAATCTGACTGAGCTGGAGCTGTTTTGCAAAGAAGAATGGGCAAAGTTTTCAGTCTCTAGATGTGCAAAGCTGGTAGAGACAGACCCTAAAAGACTGGCAGCTGTAACTGCAGCAAAAGGTGGTTCTACAAAGTATTGAGTCAGGGGGCTGAATAATTACGCACACCCCACTTTGCAGTTATTTATTTGTAAAAAATGTTTGGAATCATGTATGATTTTCCTTCCACTTCTCACGTGTGCACCACTTTGTGTTGGTCTTTCACGTGGAAGTCCAATAAAATTGATTCATGTTTGTGGCTGTAATGTGACAAAATGTGGAAAAGTTCAAGGGGGCCGAATACTTTTGCAAGCCACTGTAGTACCACGCTCCAACAGTTTTGCAAACTAGAGGCCATCCTGCTACACATAAAATATATCAGTGTCATAAATGTTAGTTTAGTCACGTGTTTGTTTATTATCCTTATTGTTTTATCTGGGACTGTTTGCAAACATCTCAGAGAGAGGAGACACCAGCATCTGAACAGAGACTCAAACCAGCAACCTGCAGCTCCCTGCTTGGCTGCTCCAGTTTTCTCCTCTCTCATGTTGCCCACCAGTGATTTCTAGCTGCCCACCCACACAGCAGGCTAGAATATGCACTGAGCCTCAGCACCATGGTTGCAATACTTGGACATGTTTTCTTTATTAAATAATGAACCAGACCCCAAAAAGTAAACAGCTGTTATTGCTAGGCAACGGGAGCAGCATTTGGTGATGCAGCACCTGACATTCCTGACCATGTGGGCGGAGCATGCATGGAATGGAATGTTTTGTAGAACTGTGCAACACAAGCACTTAGTTACAGCATTTTTCATTTTATCCAGACACAGCTAGAGACACATCTACAGCAGCATCTCTGTGCAGGACAGACGACGGTTGAAGAAAAAAACACATCGAAAACTTCACTTCTCTACAAAACTTTGGTTCCTTTGTTTAAAAGGCCAAAATGAATCAAGGGAGATCGAGAAGAGGATTGGTGAGTGCGTCACCATACAGTACAGAACAGTCTGAGCTGATTAAACTACGAGAAGAATTTCAAATAATACAGGCTGAAAATGTCAAATTAAAAGAAGTGGCAGAAGAATCAAGAGGAGAAGCTGAAAATTCAAAGTTTGAAACCGAAGTAGTATTGAAGGAATTACTGCATGTGGGTCTAAAGCTTAAAGGAGAGAAGATGGGAAAACAACAAGCAGAAAATGAGAATGAAAACATCAAGAAAGAACTGTTGGAAGCTCAAAAAGCATTGCAGGAAGAGAAAAGCACAGCACAAGAAGCTAAAAATAAATATCAAACTGCAAAGAAGGAGGCAGAAAATGTGATGCAGGAATTACAGGAGGTGCAGGAAGCTTTTGAAGGGGAGAAAAGGAAAATGCAGTTGGCAGCACAAGAAGCTGAAAATGTAACGGCTGAAGCTGAAATACTCAGGAAGGAATTACTGCATGTAAAGCAACAACTTGAAGAGGAGAAAAAACGTAAACACGAGGCAGAAAATGAGATTGAAAATATGAAGAAAGAATTGTTGGAAGCTCAAAAAGTGTTGGAGGAAGAGAAATTTAAAATACAGGAAGCAAAGAAAGAAATGGAAAATACAAAGAGTTTCACTCAAAACATGAGGAAGAAGTTGCTGGAAACAGAGGAAGAAATAGAAAAAGAGACACATGGAAAATGGGAGGCAAAACAGGAAAGTGAAACTCTGAAGAAGAAACTGATGAAAGTGCAAGAAGAACTTGCAGAAGAGAAAATTGAGTTGAAGGTATTCAAGAAAGAAACGACAGCCTCTGAGGTGACCAAGAAAGGCTGCAAAGATGCACTTAAAGAAATGCAAAAGCACAAAAAGGAAGCTAAAGAGCTCCTGAAACAGAAAGTCAAACTGGCCAAACAGCAGCTGAAAGAAGCATTTAAAGACGCCGAGGAGCAGCTAAACAAAACTTTAAAAGAGCTGAAGGCAAAAGAAAAAGAAAAGAAAGCCGAGGACAGGAGTGGATTCTGGAGCAGACTGCTGAGAAAAAACTGACCCAGCAGCATCAAGTTTAAGGAGAGCAATAGTTTCTTCCTCCTTCCCCCTCTCTCAACCTTTCTTTCACAAAAATCCCCCCAAACTTGACTTGGGACGTTTGTTTGTTTTTAAAAACTCTATTCTGAATACATGTACTGAAATACACAAATAAAAATGCCATAACTTGACCTCACGTTGCCGGCTTCTTTTCTTGTGTGTCTGTGGATGTAAAACAGTAACACACTTTCTGCTCTGTGTGTTTTTAATTGTAAATAAATGCAATATATCTTCATTTTAAAAACTTCTGCTCTAAATCTTTTTTTAGCAAAATGCTTTTTTTGCCCCTTCCTGATTTCTTATGTTTTAACATGTTTGTTACATTTACATGTTTCCGATTTCAAGTGTTAACACAGATGGTCAGAGACAGAGGTCTGGACAGCTCTTTCCCTTTATTTGTATTTATTCAGGTTATTTTTATACTCAAAAATCCATCCACAAGCTTCAACGCGTCCAGAACTCTGCTGCCCGTATCATCACCAGGACCCCTTCTATCCACCACATTACTCCTGTTCTGCAGCAGCTTCACTGGCTCCCGGTCAAATATCGTATCAATTTCAAAATACTCTTGTACACATTTAAGGCTATTCATCATCTCTGCCCTCCATATCTTTCTGATCTGGTTAAGATCACCGCCCCATCTCGTTGTCTCAGATCTACTTCTTCCCTTTCACTCTCCGTCCCCTCCCCCCGTCTTGCCACCATGGGGAGCAGGGCTTTCAGCTGCTCTGCTCCACGACTCTGGAATCCCCTACCTCCTGATTTAAGAAATATCTCTTCCTTCTCTCTCTTTAAGTCCCAACTCAAAACTCACTTGTTCAAAATAGCTTATCCCACATAACCTCTCCACTCTGCTCTTTTAAATTAGTTTATGTCTTATGCTTTTACGATTGTGTAAACTGCTTGTTTTTATGTTGCTTTTTATTCTAATGTGTACAGTGACCTTGAGTGTTTTGAAAGGCGCTTTCAAATAAAATGTATTATTATTATCTTTGAAATATCTCAGTGTGACACTGATACTGTACATGAGTGTGGTAGGTTTTGAAAACAGCATCAGCAGAGTACACAGCAAAGGGGAAAGGAACAATTGTTCCTTTCAAATTTTTTACAAAACATCCAATCCTGGATCATATCCATATCCACTTAGGATCGAGTGATCCAAATACACCACATTGTGACAATAACCATGGCATAGCAGCTGATGAGCAGCAGATAGATACTGCTCATGGCACCACTGGTGCAACTAGACTTGCAGTCAAGACTGCCAAAACCAAGACCAAGACCAGAGGGTATCGAGACCAAGACAAGACTAAGAACAAGTCGAGACCAAGTCGAGACGAGACCAAGACCAAGATGAGACGAAGTCGAGACGAGACGAGACCAAGACAAACAAAAGAGTCTTTAAACTGCAGCCAGATGCTGCTTCGTTTACGGGTGTCAGGCATATTTATGTGTTTTTGCTTTCACACAGCCCTCCTCACCACTGTCTACTGTCTCACTCACTTACTGAGAGGACAGACGCACCCTCCACTTGACTGTCGAGAAATGCAGATCCAAAAGCAACAACATGGCAGGTCAAGAGACAACAGCAGTATCCTGAGCAGCGAGGGGTCCAGCAGCAACAGCAGTATGTGCAAAAGGCATCAGCAAGGAGAAAACACCATCATCATGACTGGATGGATGGAGATGCATTTCCAACAAGCTGCAAATTCACTGTGTGTGAATGCAAATTGAGAACACTGTCTGAGTTGGACATTTGTTACGTTTGGAGTGAAACGGCAATGGAAGAGACAGTGGGCGTAGATTTCGTTTTGGCATTGGTGGGGACCAATGACCAATGATTCAGGGTTATTTTTCCTTTTTGTCTGTGCTTCTTGATAACAAAAGGAGAAATGGACTTGCCTAAATATCCTCTTCTACATGCTTTTAAACTATTTAAAATTACAATTGATAGTTTTATATGTGAGTTATATAATGCTAAATTACAATTAAACAAATGACTAAGTATTTTAGACTTTCAGTCAGCAAGCCGGCCTAAAAATACATCAACGTAAACACACTGGAGACAAACTGAAATACTGCAAAGAATGTGGGAGAAGCTTCCCCACATCGGGTGACTTAAAACGACATGAACTCTTTCACAGTGGGGTCAAAAAGCACCTCTGTGATCAGTGTGGGTCATCCATCACCACTGCAGGTCAGCTTAAAACACACAAACGAGTCCACACAGGAGAGAAACCATACAAGTGCAGACACTGTGACAAGAGCTTCTCACAGTCAGGTAATCGTAACGAGCATGAACGTACACACATGGAAGGAAACTACAGCTGTGAGCAGTGTGACAAGAGCTTCAGTAATCTCAGTTCATACTCTGCACACAAACGATCCCACGTTACTAATAAACTGTTTCACTGTTACCACTGTGCCAAAACATTCACTTCATCATCTGCTCTGTGCAAACATCAGCGCGATCACGCAGGGCTGAAATCGTTCCCATCACAGGACGACAGCGAATCTGAAGAGAGAGAAACATCCTCTTCTGGTTTCAGAGTCCAACTTAAAACCCTGGAGATCAGGCTCCACAGAGTTCAGGTCGGCTCTCCTTAAAGATCTAATGAGGCTATGAATCAAACTGTTCCTGTAGTTCCATGTTAATCTTTATAAATTGTTCTTCTGTAGTGTTTGTGTTCAGTTGTTACCTTTTTTTTCAGTGGTTGGATGAAAAATCAGTTTCCTGTTGTTCAAGTTTTTATTGAATGTATTTTGTTAAAGTTCTTCAATAAAGTTTAAAAAAAAGTTAAATAAAGAATTGTTTGAACGACAAATATTTTGAGCCATGAAGTCATTTCCTGTATTTCAGAGTAAAGACTGAAGTGACGAATGGAAACATGTTTACAGTCATGGAATAAACACTGATGGGTCATCTGTAGGAAGTTCTATTGCTGACCTGACAGACTCGACCTTGTTTACAAAGAAAGAAAGGAACTGATGACATGTGTCAGCAGAGGCTTTCAGGGTTGTTTAGAGTAGAGCTGATAGTCTTAAAGAACACGGCGATTATGACAATTTAACACAATGACCTGAGAAAAATATCTGTTTCTCTCATTTTTACTGTATTCTGATCAAATTTCCAACATTCTTTTAACATTTCAACCGGATGGCTCCCCGGCCTCAGTCGGGCGATGGGGGTATGCGGTGGGGCGTGGCCTGCGGTGCCGTGCAGGGAGGGCGGACGCACCTGCACGGCATCCTTAATCACGTCCGCCAAGAGTACAGTACTACTGTACTCTTGCTTCTTCAAATCGTGTTAAGCAAACCTCAGACTGCAGTAATTAGGGATTTACTGACACCAGGTAAGCAATGTTTAGTGTAAAATACACATTTTTATTGTTCCAACAAATAACCAATGTTACATATGTTAAAGATTTATTATTGGAAATAATTCAACCCCACCAGAATTAAACAAAACACAAAGAATAAAGTGATAAATAATACAGAAGTGCTCTATTGGATTGTATTACATAGTCAGATGTTTATAGCAATATAGTAGTTATAAAGCAATACATTCTCCTGTTCATGTTTGTCTGAGCATAAAAATTAGATTTGATTCATAAGAATTATAATGCAGCAGTAACTTAAATTATTGGATAAATTATGACATATTAAGAAAAGTCAGATAATTCTAAAGTGCCTTATGATGCTGATGCTGTTACACAGCTGTCTTATGTAGGGATGTTGAATTTTTTGCATTTGCTATAGTGTAATATTATTGTAATGCACAGTGTAAATTATCCTGAGGTACCACAGGAAAAGAAGATGAGTTCCAAGAGTACAAATAAATCTCATCCCTCCTCCTCGGCTCAGACACAGTGCACGCTCCTTTAGAGCTGCATACGATCCAGCATCACAGTGTGAAATCTGTATCTGCTAGCAGGGCCTCTGTCAGTCTGTCTCGCATGATCTCCTTAGTTGAGTAAAAAGGCAGATACAGATTAGAGTGACATGTCTCTGACTCAGGGAAGTGCTGCTCACAGGTGCTGCTCTGAATAGCAAAAACCTTCATCTTGACCTGGTCGATGCCAAGAATAGGAGCTCTCCTGTAACCAGTCAGGAACCCTGAAGAACAGCAATGGAAAGAAAATATCATTTTACTTATCTTATTTTTTTTGAAAACTTTTACATACCTATACATATCATCATCACATCACAGGAAAAAGTAAGGTAAGGTAACTTTATTTATACCTAAAGGCAAGGTAAATTTGCTTTACAGAAAAATGACAGCATTTGACATCCCTTTAAAAACACACATACCTAGTAAATATATAAAACTCACTGTGACACATACTTTAATATTTCGAATCAAAAACAGTTCTTATTTAATTCAGTGACAGCAACGGGGACAAAGCTATTTTTATAACGCTTTGTCCTGCATCTCGGAAATAGAAACCTCCGTCCTGAGGGAAGAAGCTGAAATTCACCCCTTAGAGGATGGGAACCATTTTTAAGGATTGATAAAGCCATCCTCTGTACCTGCTTAGAGTACAGGGAGGCTAAACAAGACTGTGGCTCACCTATCAGACGACTGGACCATCTCACTATCTGATTTAGAGAGTTTTTCTCTGTGACAGAGGTCTGACCAAACCATGCCACCAAACAAAAGGATAAAACAGACTCAATAAAAGAACGATAAAACAAAGTTAAAATTTTTTGGTCAATGTGGAAATGAACAAGTTTCCTAAGGCAATAAAGGTGCTGGTGACCCTTTTTACAAACTGATTTGCAATTTTGATCAAAGTTCAGTTTTTCATTTATTATGGTCCCAAGATATTTATATGATTGTACTTGCTCTATTTTCTGACCTTTAATTAAAGTAACTGCTTGCCCATTTTGTTGTTTCCTAAAATCAACAACCATGTCTTTTGTTTTAGATATGTTCAGCTGGAGATAAGACTCCTCACACCACTGAACAAAGTCATCAATGACTGGACCGTGGTTAATTTCACCCTCTTTCAGTAAGCTGACAATAACAGAGTCATCTGCATATTTAATAATGACCCTGTTTTCATGTCTGCCCTGACACATATTTGTATAGAGAGTGAATAATAAGGGCGATAGGACGCACCCTTGAGGAGAACCTGTGGAGGAGAACACTGGGTCAGACAGAACCCCATTTATTCTCACTCTTTGTGACCTGTCAGTTAGAAAATCTAAAATCCAGCCCACCAGGTTTTTCCTGATTTCAAACTGTTCTAAAAGTCTTTTAATTAAAATATGGGGCTGTATTGTATTAAAAGCCGAAGAAAAATCAATGAAAAGAAGTCTTGCAAAAGTCCCTTTACTCTCTACATGTTTAAGAATTAGATTTAGTAAAGTCAAAAGTGCGTCCTCCACTCCTCTGTTGGGCCTGTATGCAAACTGCATTGGATATTTTTGCATATTTGTCACATTTATGTGTAATAAGTAAATACAAAACACAATTGTTAATTTATCATTTCATTCATTAAGGGAAAAAATATTCAAGCCTAGCTGGCCCTATGTGAAAAAGCAATGGAGCTCTAAATGTATTAACTGGTGGAAGCATCCTGGCAGCAAGAACTGCAGTCAAGTGTTTGTGATAACTGGTAACGAATCTTTACATAGCGTTGGGAGGAATTTCGGCCCACTTTCCTTGGCATACGTTTTTGATGACTAACTCAACCATAAAGCAGCTTTACAGTGTATTAATCAGAACAATGCTGCTCTCTAATGTATCTTGGTAAAGTGCAGAAAAATCTAATGTTTTATATGATACAGTGTGATTTCAGTAACATATCATAACGGAGGCTTCAGCAAGTACTTACGAAGGAAATCTTTCCTCTGCTCTTCAGTTAGTTCATCAAATACCTCCCAAAACATCTGTATGGTGGGGTGGCGGTCATGATATCTCCAACCATAACTTGTGTTCTGAAAACAGTGAAAATGACTGTTATAATCATAGAGTTTGTAAGGTCAGGCATACACTATGTTGCCAAAAGTATTCCCTAACACATCCAAATCATTCAATTAATGTGTTCCAATCACTTCCATGGACACAGGTGTATTAAATCAAGCACCTAGGCATGCAGACTACTTCTACAAACATGTGTGAAAGGACGAGTCGCTCTCAGGAACTGAATGAATTCCAGCATGGTAATGTGATAGGATGCACCAGTGCAACAAGTCCAGTCATGAAATTTCCTCGCTATTAAATATTCCATAGTCAGCTGTTAGTGATATTATAACAAAGTGGAAGTAATTGGAAATGACAGCTAGTCAGCTGATGCTAAGGCTCATAGTGCACTTAAGTCACCAATATCTGCAGTCTGCTGTTGTTACAGATGTCCAAACTTCATTGGTTTCCATGGCTGAGCAGCTGCATCCCAGCCTTACACTGACAAACACAATGCAAAGCGTCAGATGGAGTGATTTAAGCATCTCAACACTGGACTCTAAAGCAGTGGAGATGTGTTTACTGGAGTGACGAATCACACTTCTCTGACTGGCAATCCGATGGATGTGTCAGGGTTTGGTGGTTGCCAGAAGTACTTGTCTGACTGCACTGTGCCAAGTGTAAAGTGTGGTGGAGGGGCGGTTTTGTTGTGGGGCTGTTTATCGGGAGTTGGGTTCGCCCCCTTAGTGCCGATGAAAGGAACTCTTAATGCTTCAGCATATCAAGACAATTTCATGCTTCCAGTTTGGGGATGGCCACTTTCTGTTCCAACATGGCTGGGCACCAGTGCACAATACAAGGTCCATAAAGACATGGATGAGTGAGTTTGGTGTAGAAGAACTGGACTAGCCTGCACAGAGTCCTGACCTCACCCTGATAGAACATATTTGGGATGAATTAGAGCAGCAACTGTGAGCCAGGCCTTCTCCTCCAACATCAGTGTCTGACACCATAAATGCACCTCTGGAAGAATAGTCAAAAAATTCCCATAAACACACCTAAACCTTGTGGAAAGCTTTTCCAGAAGAGTGGAAGCAGTTATAGCTGCGAAGGGTGGGCTGACTATTATATTATACTATCATACAAAAGTCTGGATTAAGACTGAGATGTGACTCAAGTTCATATTTGTGTTAAAGCAGCCGGCTGAATGCTTTTGGCAGTATGCAGTACACAGTTATTGTGCTACAGGACAGCTGTGAAACTACAGCCTGTGTCTGTTTGGCTGACTGTACCTGTTTGAACTTTTCCCAGTCATGCACGTCCTGGCCGACCAGCACTCCCTGCAGCTCCTCTGGTCGAAACAGCCTCACCAAATCCTGCTCACACACCAGGAAGAAGCCTCGCTTGAACTCCTGGAACAGACTCTCCACTGATGTGTTGAAGGCATGATTCACATAGGCCTCCACAAACTCCTTCCTGTTTAGGAGGGAAAATGTTAAATTAGCAAACATTTCACAGAGACAAAGGTGCTGCAGATGAACCTCACAAACACTTCATGTTTTATATGCTTACCGTATTTCCCGGACTACAAAGCGCACCTGAATATTAGCCGCACAAGCTAAAATCAGGGGAAAATCCTGTTTTGTACATACATTAGCCGCACCTGACCAAAAGCCGCAGGTGTTTCAATATTGACTTATCATATGTAAGAGAATATGCACAAAGCGAATTGTCAGGAAAGAGATGGCTGTTTGGAGACACACCCCTTTTATTAATATTTTGAAAATCAAGTTATGGGTACATATTTGCACATGTGCTGTGCTTCATAAAGGAGTAACAAATGTAGTACATAACAGTAACCTACAGCACACCAGAAAAATAGATTCAGACTACCTTTTAGGCTCAGGTGCAGTGACACGGCTTTAACAAGAAGAAAAGTCAGTCATTCACCACCATCTTCCTGCGCACTAAAACCACCAAAGTCCTCTTCTCCAGTGTCGGAAACGAACAGGCTCAGGATGGCTTCGTCATCCACTCTCAGCTTCTTTCCTTCGTTGTCACTTTCAAAACCAAAGATAATCCTCATTGTCATTGTCAGTGTCGGAGTCGAACACCCTCTGAAGGGCCGTGGCGGTGTCCTCCTCTTCATCATGCAGCAGTCCAGCCCTTCGAAATCCGTTGGTGATCGTGGATGTTTGCACACTTTTCCACGCTGTCAGAATCCACCGGTAGAGTTGAGCACAACTTGCTTTTCGCAAGTTTATCGCCGCTCGTCATCCACGACTCCCGCTGAACGCATAGCGCTACTTTGAAGTTTGTTTTTCGCGCTACTTGTACGGCACTATGTTGCCTGGCGGATGGACATGTGACCAACATACCACTCTTGAACCCCGATCCTTCCGCCAGGCAACGTAGTGCCGTACAACAGCGGAACAAACAAAACAAATCGTCTTACGATATCACAAAAATCATGGACAATCTATAGAAAAGCCGCACCTGACTAAAAGCCGCAGGGTCCTGGTGATGATACGGGCAGCAGAGTTCTGGACGCGTTGAAGCTTGTGGATGGATTTTTGAGTATAAAAATAACCTGAATAAATACAAATAAAGGGAAAGAGCTGTCCAGACCTCTGTCTCTGACCATCTGTGTTAACACTTGAAATCGGAAACATGTAAATGTAACAAACATGTTAAAACATAAGAAATCAGGAAGGGGCAAAAAAAGCATTTTGCTAAAAAAAGATTTAGAGCAGAAGTTTTTAAAATGAAGATATATTGCATTTATTTACAATTAAAAACACACAGAGCAGAAAGTGTGTTACTGTTTTACATCCACAGACACACAAGAAAAGAAGCCGGCAACGTGAGGTCAAGTTATGGCATTTTTATTTGTGTATTTCAGTACATGTATTCAGAATAGAGTTTTTAAAAACAAACAAACGTCCCAAGTCAAGTTTGGGGGGATTTTTGTGAAAGAAAGGTTGAGAGAGGGGGAAGGAGGAAGAAACTATTGCTCTCCTTAAACTTGATGCTGCTGGGTCAGTTTTTTCTCAGCAGTCTGCTCCAGAATCCACTCCTGTCCTCGGCTTTCTTTTCTTTTTCTTTTGCCTTCAGCTCTTTTAAAGTTTTGTTTAGCTGCTCCTCGGCGTCTTTAAATGCTTCTTTCAGCTGCTGTTTGGCCAGTTTGACTTTCTGTTTCAGGAGCTCTTTAGCTTCCTTTTTGTGCTTTTGCATTTCTTTAAGTGCATCTTTGCAGCCTTTCTTGGTCACCTCAGAGGCTGTCGTTTCTTTCTTGAATACCTTCAACTCAATTTTCTCTTCTGCAAGTTCTTCTTGCACTTTCATCAGTTTCTTCTTCAGAGTTTCACTTTCCTGTTTTGCCTCCCATTTTCCATGTGTCTCTTTTTCTATTTCTTCCTCTGTTTCCAGCAACTTCTTCCTCATGTTTTGAGTGAAACTCTTTGTATTTTCCATTTCTTTCTTTGCTTCCTGTATTTTAAATTTCTCTTCCTCCAACACTTTTTGAGCTTCCAACAATTCTTTCTTCATATTTTCAATCTCATTTTCTGCCTCGTGTTTACGTTTTTTCTCCTCTTCAAGTTGTTGCTTTACATGCAGTAATTCCTTCCTGAGTATTTCAGCTTCAGCCGTTACATTTTCAGCTTCTTGTGCTGCCAACTGCATTTTCCTTTTCTCCCCTTCAAAAGCTTCCTGCACCTCCTGTAATTCCTGCATCACATTTTCTGCCTCCTTCTTTGCAGTTTGATATTTATTTTTAGCTTCTTGTGCTGTGCTTTTCTCTTCCTGCAATGCTTTTTGAGCTTCCAACAGTTCTTTCTTGATGTTTTCATTCTCATTTTCTGCTTGTTGTTTTCCCATCTTCTCTCCTTTAAGCTTTAGACCCACATGCAGTAATTCCTTCAATACTACTTCGGTTTCAAACTTTGAATTTTCAGCTTCTCCTCTTGATTCTTCTGCCACTTCTTTTAATTTGACATTTTCAGCCTGTATTATTTGAAATTCTTCTCGTAGTTTAATCAGCTCAGACTGTTCTGTACTGTATGGTGACGCACTCACCAATCCTCTTCTCGATCTCCCTTGATTCATTTTGGCCTTTTAAACAAAGGAACCAAAGTTTTGTAGAGAAGTGAAGTTTTCGATGTGTTTTTTTCTTCAACCGTCGTCTGTCCTGCACAGAGATGCTGCTGTAGATGTGTCTCTAGCTGTGTCTGGATAAAATGAAAAATGCTGTAACTAAGTGCTTGTGTTGCACAGTTCTACAAAACATTCCATTCCATGCATGCTCCGCCCACATGGTCAGGAATGTCAGGTGCTGCATCACCAAATGCTGCTCCCGTTGCCTAGCAATAACAGCTGTTTACTTTTTGGGGTCTGGTTCATTATTTAATAAAGAAAACATGTCCAAGTATTGCAACCATGGTGCTGAGGCTCAGTGCATATTCTAGCCTGCTGTGTGGGTGGGCAGCTAGAAATCACTGGTGGGCAACATGAGAGAGGAGAAAACTGGAGCAGCCAAGCAGGGAGCTGCAGGTTGCTGGTTTGAGTCTCTGTTCAGATGCTGGTGTCTCCTCTCTCTGAGATGTTTGCAAACAGTCCCAGATAAAACAATAAGGATAATAAACAAACACGTGACTAAACTAACATTTATGACACTGATATATTTTATGTGTAGCAGGATGGCCTCTAGTTTGCAAAACTGTTGGAGCGTGGTACTACAGTGGCTTGCAAAAGTATTCGGCCCCCTTGAACTTTTCCACATTTTGTCACATTACAGCCACAAACATGAATCAATTTTATTGGACTTCCACGTGAAAGACCAACACAAAGTGGTGCACACGTGAGAAGTGGAAGGAAAATCATACATGATTCCAAACATTTTTTACAAATAAATAACTGCAAAGTGGGGTGTGCGTAATTATTCAGCCCCCTGACTCAATACTTTGTAGAACCACCTTTTGCTGCAGTTACAGCTGCCAGTCTTTTAGGGTCTGTCTCTACCAGCTTTGCACATCTAGAGACTGAAATCTTTGCCCATTCTTCTTTGCAAAACAGCTCCAGCTCAGTCAGATTAGATGGACAGCGTTTGTGAACAGCAGTTTCAGATCTTGCCACAGATCTGAGGGGGGCGAATACTTTTGCAAGCAACTGCAAGTGTGGGGGAAGGCTGAGTGAAGTATTTCTTTGATATTGTTTTTCAATAAGCAGATGCAAATATTTACTCCTCTGTTATGTTTCTGTACATACAGACTGGGCGTGCCAAAAGCGATGCACTGCAGCACAGCTTTCTTGATGAGGAAGAGCAGCTGTGCTGTGATGTCAGCTTCAGCTGCCCAGCATGCACACCTGAAATGTTGGCGGTTTCAGTTGATGGTAACAGAAAGCTATATCACTTTCAGCAAAAAGAAAGGTGCTCATTGTTGATGTTCTTTGTGTTTGTGTTTGTGTGACATAATAGTTTTTACTATAGTAACCAAACGACTGTCTTCTGCAAGATGACTACTGTTAAATTAGAGTAAATGGAAAATCTTGTCATTTACTTTATAATTTCTTGCTATTTTATTATATTTGTTACATGTCGTAGACACGGGGAAGAGGCACATGTGGGGATTCCCAGTGGACAGCAGCACGAGAGACTTCAAGGAAGGCCTCCAAACTGGATGAAGAGGAGATGGAGGTCGCTGTGTGTCGACATGGATTGTGTCTTTTGTGTCACTTTCACTTCAGGGACGGCAAACTGTGGCGTGTTTCAGGAACGGTTACATGCCCGACAACTACACTTCTGAACAGGTCCAACTTTTGATTTGCACTCAGAATGATTACATCAAAGAGTTTAGTTAAAAACACTAAATGAAACCTGCAGACTTGCTTAAAGTGATTCGTATCCATGAGAAACTGGAGCGTCATTATCATTGAGTTTATTTCTTTCCCTGCTAAGCAACACCAAGTCTAGCCCTGATTGGCTGATATAAGTGACCACAGACCTGTCGCTGTGTGAGTTTGAATGGGTGATTAGAGACCAACACATGTTTGTTGCTGCTCCATGTTTTCTGCAACATTGTGTGTAGTTACTGCAGCTGTGTATGCATTCTGCTGGCAGGAAACAAGTGAAAGAAAACTGGCGAGCATCCTGGAAGGAAAACTTAATCGGACATAACAAGTTAAAACAGTTTGCAAGCTTCAAGCCAAACTGCTGAATCTACCGTCCAGGTTCTCCTTGATAGCGTGACTCTGTGTTGTTCTCCTTCATTCTTCTGTCTCTGTCTGTCAAATCTCAGCGTATTATAAACCAACTGTTGTCACCCTCTGCTGCTCAGTGTGCTGGCTGTTTTCTCGAGAATCTCAACCACAAGAAAGTTTATACGAACGAAGCTAAAAAACCTGTGACAGTTTGTGAAACGTCATTAGCAGCAGTGAAATAAGTTAGTTAGTGAAATGATAGAGGCTATTTTATGCTGGAAAAATTCTTCTAGCACAAAGTGGCCCAATAAACGGAATTTTTTAATACAGAAATACATCTAATGATAAAAAGCAGAGAATTCATTGTCTGTTTTCCATTGCAGAGCTGGGATGCTCGTCTCCTCATGGAGCGCTCTCGAGCTGTGAAGTGTCCAGATATCAGCGCTCACCTGGCTGGTACCAAGAAGGTTCAGCAAGTGCTCCCCAGGTACAGGATTGGTGCACATGTTGTTTCCTTATTACTCACACAGTGGTAACTGCTTCCTTTGTACACAGTTGAATATCTTCTTTTAAAGCGTAATGTTGCTCTAGCTGTGCTCACTGTGATCCTGAGCTCCTGTTATGTTTGCTGCAGGGGATCCAGCGGAGGATCACAGTGACCCTCATCCACGAGAAGGGCAGCGAGCTCCATTGGAAAGATGTTCGTGAGCTGGTTGTAGGTGAGCAGCCTGCCTTTAGGGTCTAGTCGTGCTATACCTCTGTGTAGAAAACAAAACCCCAAAGCACCGAAACAATGTTTTATAGTGTTTGTGTGCTTTTGATAGAGGAAGACAGGACAGAACATCATTAAAGGGATTTGACTTTGTGAGATCACCCTGAAAACGCACCACTCGGTTCACTCTGAGATATTTTCAGTCTGGAAAGATGAATCTGTCGGGCTTCAGGCTGCTTCTCACTTTAAGCAGTTCATGCTGTAGCTGATGGACCAAAAATGACATTTGATATTTTAGACATTCAGCTGCTGACTCTGAAGCCAACAGGCTCTTGAGTGTGGATGATTGTGTTGGTACTGGATGCTGTGATCAAACAGCTGTTCTGATCTGTCTTCATTCATGCCTGTTGTTATTAAGCCTCCTAAGCTCCAAACCAGTAAAAGCAATCTTTGGAGGCAACACCCTTTTTAGTACTTTGCTGTATTTGTTTGTGATTGTGTGACACTGAACCACAGTGCTATGTATATCCTCTGTAACACTCAGACGTTTCCAGATCAGTGTTTCCCCCTCAGCTGTTTCTCACTATAGAGTCTTTCCTTTGTAACAATGAGGCACCAGCAGAGCATATCTGGCTCCCAGTCTGTGGCTGATAGTGCCCCCTGCTGTTAATAACAGGAACAGTGTAACCTTGGATGGAGCTCATAGTGATGGTCTGAAGATTGCTGCTGCAAGGCAGTAATTTGTATCCATGTGTGCTGTCTATTCTGAGCATATGCAGTTATGTGAGCTCTCAGGTTTTATGTATCAGGACATAATTAAAAACAATCAGGTCCTTAGTAGGTCTTAATATGAGGTAAATATAAAACATGAAGTGTTTGTGAGGTTCATCTGCAGCACCTTTGTCTCTGTGAAATGTTTGCTAATTTAACATTTTCCCTCCTAAACAGGAAGGAGTTTGTGGAGGCCTATGTGAATCATGCCTTCAACACATCAGTGGAGAGTCTGTTCCAGGAGTTCAAGCGAGGCTTCTTCCTGGTGTGTGAGCAGGATTTGGTGAGGCTGTTTCGACCAGAGGAGCTGCAGGGAGTGCTGGTCGGCCAGGACGTGCATGACTGGGAAAAGTTCAAACAGGTACAGTCAGCCAAACAGACACAGGCTGTAGTTTCACAGCTGTCCTGTAGCACAATAACTGTGTACTGCATACTGTCAAAAGCATTCAGTCGGCTGCTTTAACACAAATATGAACTTGAGTCACATCTCAGTCTTAATCCAGACTTTTGTATGATAGTATAATATAATAGTCAGCCCACCCTTCGCAGCTATAACTGCTTCCACTCTTCTGGGAAAGCTTTCCACAAGGTTTAGGTGTGTTTATGGGAATTTTTTGACTATTCTTCCAGAGGTGCATTTGTGGTGTCAGACACTGACGTTGGAGGAGAAGGCCTGGCTCACAGTTGCTGCTCTAATTCATCCCAAAGATGTTCTATCAGGTTGAGGTCAGGACTCTGTGCAGGCTAGTCCAGTTCTTCTACACCAAACTCACTCATCCATGTCTTTATGGACCTTGTATTGTGCACTGGTGCCCAGCCATGTTCACACATGCCCACACTTTACACTTGGCACAGTGCAGTCAGACAAGTACTTCTGGCAACCACCAAACCCTGACACATCCATCGGATTGCCAGTCAGAGAAGTGTGATTCGTCACTCCAGTAAACACATCTCCACTGCTTTAGAGTCCAGTGTTGAGATGCTTAAATCACTCCATCTGACGCTTTGCATTGTGTTTGTCAGTGTAAGGCTGGGATGCAGCTGCTCAGCCATGGAAACCAATGAAGTTTGGACATCTGTAACAACAGCAGACTGCAGATATTGGTGACTTAAGTGCACTATGAGCCTTAGCATCAGCTGACTCGCTGTCATTTCCAATTACTTCCACTTTGTTATAATATCACTAACAGCTGACTATGGAATATTTAATAGCGAGGAAATTTCATGACTGGACTTGTTGCACTGGTGCATCCTATCACATTACCATGCTGGAATTCATTCAGTTCCTGAGAGCGACTTGTCCTTTCACACATGTTTGTAGAAGTAGTCTGCATGCCTAGGTGCTTGATCTAATACACCTGTGTCCATGGAAGTGATTGGAACACATTAATTGAATGATTTGGATGTGTTAGGGAATACTTTTGGCAACATAGTGTATGCCTGACCTTACAAACTCTATGATTATAACAGTCATTTTCACTGTTTTCAGAACACAAGTTATGGTTGGAGATATCATGACCGCCACCCCACCATACAGATGTTTTGGGAGGTATTTGATGAACTAACTGAAGAGCAGAGGAAAGATTTCCTTCGTAAGTACTTGCTGAAGCCTCCATTATGATATGTTACTGAAATCACACTGTATCATATAAAACATTAGATTTTTCTGCGCTTTACCAAGATATATTAGAGAGCAGCATTGTTCTGATTAATATACTGTAAAGCTGCTTCTAGCTGGTGGACTGAGCCGCCTCACCTTTCACCTGGCTCACGTCACACACCTGGAGAGACTCGACCTCCACCTGTGTTGCCTCACGCGAGATGATCTAGAGGCTCTGAGTCAGTTGCTACCAATCTCACACGCCGGACACTAATCGCATGCTCGCTGCAGCAGTCATGTGACTCGTTGTTTTTCAGTCCAGGTGCTGCCCTCTCTCACTGCACTGACCGAGCTTGATGTGTCATCCAATAAGGAAGTGGGAGGTGTGGTCCACCTGCTGGTCTCCGCCCTCCCTGCGACACAAATGAGGAGGCTGCCATTCAACAGCTGCTACATGAGCAACGAGTCCTTCACTGCTCTGGGTAACACACACACACACACTTGTTTATTTATAGAAGTTTTCCTTCAAGTCATTCTCCCTGAATACCTCTTCCACCCTCTAGCCTGAAATGGTGAAAACTTTGTGTTTATGCATCAGCCCTGGCGGTGTCCTATCTGCGCACGGTGGATATTTCCTGGTGTAAAGTGGTTGGCGGTCACTTGGCGCTCCTGCTGGATGCTCTGCAGCCATCAGTCGTCAGCGAGCTCCGTCTTTGCAGCTGCGAGCTCACCACTGATGACATGCTACATCTGGGTAACTAACACACAATGACATTATACTTTTTCTTTTTTGGTCTGTAGTGGATCATTAGGCTGCATAAATGTATATTAAGACAAGTAAAGCCTGAAGGAAATTGATATTTCTTTCATTTATTTCATGCTGCCAGCATCTGTAGCTGTCGTATAAAACAAAACAATGAAACTATTCGGTGTTATTTTTGTCTCCATCAGAAACATTGTGAACAAAACAGTAAAGTGAACAGGCATAAAGTGATCAGTTATCAATGGGTCCTCTTCCTCTGTGCAGCTGCCGTGTGCAGACGGGGCTGTCTCTCCTCACTCCGTGCACTGGATCTGTCCTACAACAGCTTGGTGGGAGACAACGGTTGGTGCAGTCTGTTTGCAGCAGGAGGTCTGGGCTCTCTGGAAGACGTGGATGTCAGTTTGCGACCTTCAACCTCTGCTCTGTGCTCAGCCTGGCTGCCCGCTCTGCTCCGAGCTCTGCCTCAAATGCCGGCGCTGGCTCGACTGGCCATGCAGAGGTGGACAGCTGACTGTCAGGAGAGAGAGCAGCTGAGGTACTGTCTGAAAAAGAGGAGCGTCCTGCTGGAAAGGGATCCAGATTTACAAGACACATCATCAACATGTAAAGGGAACAGTCAGGAGAGCCTAGAAGAGAGTCAGCCTGAGGAGATTGGAGCGGACCGCACTGGAATTTACTGTCAAAGAGCGACCCACTTTGTTGCTTTATTATTATTTTTTTAAGTCTCTGTTACCACAAGAAGGTCAGTGTTGACGTCAGCTGCATCACGTCTGATGTAAACTGTGTCACACGTGATGGTTTCAGGGAATACTGGGAACTTACAGAGTTAAGCACAGCTGGTGTGGGTTATCATATTTGTCGTCTCTCACCTTGGCTGCAGGGTCTGGGTCTTTCCAATGCAGCAGTCCTAACACTTGAGACACACATGCCGAGAAGTGGGGATACCTGGAAATGGACAAAGGCTTTCAGCAGAGTTTTAAAGCAGCTATTCAGGAAAAGAGCTGTGAATTATCTGCATACCTTGTTAGGTAATCAGCTATTTTGGGGTTCTTTAACAAATCAACCAAAAGGTCGACTGAGTATTTTCTCGTCAGAGTACCTTCACCGTTCACGATGATGTTGAGCACAAGCTGGAGCGTTTGATGGATGTTCTTTGCATCAAAGAGCTACGAGGAAATCCCAGAGAGTAGAGACAGGATATTATGTGAATCAGCATGAATGTTGTTTGTTGTTCAACAGATAAAAACAAGAAGAGAAAATAGAAACAAAGTAAAAAAGGAACAATTGTTTCTGCCGTTAAGAAAAAAAAATTGAGTCATGGCAGAGACCTGCAGAAGTCTTGAGTCTCATTTGATGACATTTTGTCAGATTGCCTTGTAATTTAAAAAAAACAAAACTGTTTTTTGAGCAAAAGTTCTCCAGGTTTTTTTGGAGTTCTTTCAAAGTTTTCTTATTTTTGGACGTTAGCTGCTTTTTCACTCTTTTTCAGTCCAGTCTGTGCATCTGAACATTTACAGAAAGATTTCTTTGTTTCGTCTTTAGACACTTTGTTAAACGCAGATCCCAGCAGAGTTCGCCTACCTTCTCTCCAACCTTCTCAGGTTTTGTGGATATTATACATGGTTATGCTGAGGATATGTCGGCTACTTTCCACTGGAAATGCCTTTTGGTTAAACTGTCAGCGAGGAATTTGCACTGTTACATTTTTATATAACTTTAATGCAAAAAAAACAGCTGCTTGTTTAAGTGAAAATACACTGATGGGGTTTTTTTCTATTCATGAACAGGAGTGTGATCAGTTTAATAAAAGAAAAAATAACCATAACCAAGATATGAGGGGAAATCTTGGACAAATACAAGCAGACTGGAGCAGCCAGCGTTCAAAACACCGACGTTCAAGGTAACAGAAGGTTCCCGAGCCACATCCACCCAGCTGGTTTCTGTGTTTCTTGTGTATTTGTGTACACTGTGACTTCATGGCTGTCTTGGGCTCCAGCTCTTGTTTTGGTGTCTCATTAATTTGATTTAATGTCCTGCTTAGTGATAACATCACTCTTGGCCTCCCTGCACTGGCTTCCAATTGAATTTAGGATTCATTTTCAAGTTCTTTTATTGGTTTTTAAATCTTTAAATGGTCTGGCACCTGCTGAAGCCCTATGTCCCCACTCGTTCGCTCCGGTCAGCTGAGCAGCTGTTGCTCTCAGTCCCCAAATCACGGCTGAAACTGAGAGGAGACCGAGCGTTCTCTATCGTGGCTCCTAAGCTTTGGAATAATCTTCCTCTTCACATTAGGCAATCGACATCAGTGCTGGTTTTTAAATCCAGATTGAAAAAGCATTTTTATTCACTGGCTTTTGACTCAGTGGTTGACTGACTTGTATTTTATTGTTTTTCGCTATGTTTATTATTGTATCGTATTTATTATTCTTATGGTATCTATTATGTTTCTATTGTTCAGCAGTTTGGTCAGCCTTGTGTGTTTTTAAAGTGCTATATAAATAAACAATGATGATGATGATGAACATAGTAACGTGTGTTGGGTTGCTCTGTCTTCAGACTCACTGTCAGACTGATTAGACAGTGAGTCTGAAGGTGAGAGTCCTCACTGCCCACGCCTGTCTTTGGGTCTGACCAACACCGTTTCCTGTGTGTCATTCCCCCCTCGCCTTCCCCCCATCTGTCCTGTCTGCACTGACCTCTCCAATAAAGACAAAAGGCCTCATTTTCTGAAACTCTTCCTATCCCATCACCTTGCGAAGAATCACTTCACCATGTTGATTAATAAGGACGGTGGGAATGGTTTGAAGTCTCGTCACAGAAAATGTGCCAAAGGCAAAGAATCTGAGCTTGAAATAAAATGAAATGAAAGATCAGCCCCACACAGGGGTTAAATTCAGATGGAAACTCTTATCACACAAAGAGAACAAGCGAATAAATATATCGGAGTGTGGCCCCTCGACTGTCACAGTGTAGCTGACATTTGATCTTATCATGTGTTAAAGCTATTTTAATTACTGAAGAGAACCAGTGTCAAACTCAGCCCAAGTATGGTTGTACGTTAATCCTTAAAGCAACAACGTTTTTAAAGTTGCAGCGTCATTTTTACACCACACCTAAAATCCCACTAATCGTCCGGGCTCTTCACCCTATGACCACACGCTGGGGTATCTAACACCACATGACCCAAATGGAAACTATGTCAGCTGAAAGAAACCCATCGAAATGTGCAACACTTAAAACTTTGCCTGATTGGAGCATGGCTTCAAATACAGCCCTGAAAACAGACAGGCGGTCGTTGGCATTTCGTTACAAAGTTTCCTTGTTCAAAACTTCTGCTTCATTATAACAACCGAGTGACTGGGATCTACGAGCTGAGCTTGTGTAAGATGTCTGACACTGGAAGCCCAGGTGAGCGGCCATGAAACATGTTTAAAGAACGGCAGCTGTTTTATCATAATTCTGTGGAGAGCTTCATCCTAATGAGGGCTCATGTCCTGAGCAGGGATGCAGAGGAGGAGGAGGAAGGTCCTGGACACATCAGTGGCTTATGTGCGTGGAGAGGAGAACCTGGCCGGCTGGAGGCCCAGAGGAGATAGCCTCATCCTAGAGCACCAGTGGGAGCTGGAGAAGATGGAGCAGCTGCAGGAGGTGGGGCCTTAAAAGATTCATAAAGAAATAAATCTGTTTAATATCATTGAGGGAAAAATGACTTTTCAGCTCAAAGACCAAAGTGCTATTCTAAAAAGTTTTTTCTTAGAGTACAGACTTTACATGACTAACCTCCCCTCTTCTCCCCACCTCACATTCGCCCCCATCTTTCGTCCAGGTGGAAAAGACCCGTCACCTTCTGGGAGAGGCGGCTCCCGTGGGAACAGCTCCCACCACCAAGTCCCTGAGTGAGTCTCTGTCCCCCAGCGTGAGCTCCGGCACTCTGTCCACATCCACCTCCGTCTCCTCGCAGATCTCCAGCACCACCTTTGAAAGCGTGAGAAGGAGCTGGCCACCAAGGTGAGAAAAACGTGGGCTTAGTGGGCGTTCTTGTTGCTGCCTTCTTCCTTCTCTGCTCGGAGCTGATCGGTCTTGTTCCTGTTGTGTTGTAGTGCCTGCGCCTTCTGACACACACCTTCAATACTGAATACAAGCAGCTGGTGAACAGCATCAGTGACTGCAAGGTGAGAAATAATACAAAGAAATAAAAAAATAGCCTTTCTGTGTCACATCAGGGAGTTCCTATATTGACGTCTACCTCATCCTGCTGTTGTTTCACTTCAGCTTTCTCTCATCTCACCGATCGGACGTGATCCATCCGTGACGAGCTTCAGCAGTGCCACCCTCACCCCTTCCTCTACCTGCCCCTCTCTCTCGGACTCGCGCTGTGGCTCCATGGGCCAGAAGTAAACATATTTTTAGGAACATTGACCTCGATCTGCAAACGGTTATTGACAGGTTATCTATTTGATTCTAACTTGGTGTGATTTGTGTTAAAGGACCCCTGAGAACAGCTCACGTGCCTCCAGTCCCTCCTGCTCAGACTGTGAAAACTTCCCGATGGTTCCCACTCTGGAGACCTCCTACCTTGCGCGGGCTGCAAAGAACGAGTTCCTGAACTTGGTGCCTGATATTGAAGAAATGCGACCAGGGTGAGTAATGCCATATTAACCCAAATACTGTCACTATGACATGTGTCTCACAGACCAAATGTAAGTCGACACTCATGTTCTCTAGTTCAAGCAGAAATGATGTGGATCGATTCAAATTCCTGAGCCTGGATGATTTCAGCTGGAAACAAACCAACTCTGCTTCTTCCTCAGATAATTCAATTCAATTCAATTCAATTTTATTTATATAGCGCCAAATCACAACAAAAGTCACCTCAAGGCGCTTCATAGATACAGAGAAAAACCCAACAATCATATGACCCCTTATGAGCAAGCACTTTGGCGACAGTGGGAAGTAAAAACTCCCCTTTAACAGGAAGAAACCTCCAGCAGAACCAGGCTCAGGGAGGGGCGGGGCCATCTTCTGCGACCAGTTGGGGTGAGAGAAGGAAAACAGGAGAAAGACATGCTGTGGAAGAGAGACAGAGGTTAATAACAGATATGATTCAATGCAGAGAGGTCTATTAATGCATAGTGAGTGAGAAAGGTGACTGGAAAGGAAAAACTCAATGCATCATGGGAATCCCCGGCAACTATGCAAGTTGTAAACAGTTGTAGGATTAAAGATTATTGAATGTACAGAATGATTATTTACACAGAGCTATACAGTAGTGCAGTTAAGATAAGTGAGGGTGTAGATAGTTTCTACAGAGGCTATATAAAGTGCTAGTGGTTGTGAGTGGTGGTTCAGTCCATGTTATTATTGTGTTTGAGGGTACAGTTGTCCATTGTGGGTGTGTGTATGTTCAGTCCATGAGTTAACGTGGGTCAGATGTCAGGAGGCAGAGTTCAGGAGTCTGACAGCTGTGGGGAAGAAGCTGTTCCGGTACCTGGTGGTCTTAGTCCGGAGGCTCCTGTGGCGCCTCCCAGAGGGCAGGAGGGTGAAGAGTCCATGTGATGGGTGACTGGGGTCTTTGATGATTTTCCCAGCCCTTTTCAGACACCGCTTCCTGTAGATGTCCTTTATGGCAGGAAGTGGTGCTCCGGCGATGCGCTGGGCAGTTTTCACGACCCTCTGCAACGCCTTCCGGTCCGAGGCAGAGCAGTTCCCGTACCAGACTGTTATACAGTTGGTCAGGATGCTCTCGATGGTGCAGCGATAGAAGTTCACCAGGATGTCTGAGGACAGGTGGTTCTTCCTCAGAGTCCTCAAGAAGAAGAGGCGCTGGTGAGCCTTCTTGACCAGCTTGGAGCAGTTGGTCGTCCAGGTGAGATCCTCGGAGATGTGGACTCCCAGGAACTTGAAGCTGCTCACACGCTCCACAGCCGTCCCCTTAATGTGGATGGGTGGATGTGGGTCAGCATTCCTCCTGTAGTCCACGATGAGCTCCTTGGTCTTCTCGGTGTTAAGCAGCAGGTTGTTTGTGTCGCACCACTCAGCCAGACGATCCACCTCCTCCCTGTAGGCGGCCTCATCGTTGTCACTGATGAGGCCAATCACCGTGGTGTCATCTGCAAACTTAATGATGGTGTTGGAACCATCAGCAGGTCTGCAGTCGTGGGTGAAGAGGGAGTAGAGGAAAGGGCTCATCACACAGCCTTGTGGTACACCGGTGTTCATTGTGATGGTAGATGAGCAGCGGTTATCCAGCCGGACATGTTGGGGGCGGTTGGTCAGGAAGTCCAGTAACCATTTGCAGATGAGGGAACTGATGCCCAGGTCTGTCAGTTTCCTGATGAGTTGTGAGGGGTGGATTGTATTGAATGCTGAACTGAAGTCTATAAACAGCATTCTGGCGTAGGTGTTGTTGTTGTCCAGGTGTGAGAGGACAGAGTGCAGTGCGATGGAGACTGCATCCTCTGTGCTCCTGTTCTGGCGGTATGCAAATTGGTGGGGGTCCAGGGTGGGGGGGGAGACAGGATTTGAAGTGTGCTAGGACCAGCTGCTCTAAGCACTTAGCTATTTACAGTTCATAACAAGAGACAAGGCACCATTTCTCTCCTTTGTGTTCCAGTCATCACAGCAGATTAAACTTTTAAAATATTTGCAAATAGTATAAAGAAATATATAAAGAAGTAAAACAATAATTTATTAATACTTAGAAATACTAAAACTTACATTTGTCAGCAAAAACTGCTGCCATCTGAACCGAAACGTTACAAACCAGCTTACCCACAATCTGTGTATTTTTCTATGCTGGCTACTTAAATTGGCATCCAACAAGCTATTTGCTTTAATCTTTTATTAGACAAAGGCTGACTGGTTAGTTCAAGCTTCAACTGCATCCAAAGGACTGAAAATGTTTTAACACAGTGACTGAACTTGATTGAAGTCTCCGTAGTTTGTTGAATCTGTTTCGAGTGACTTATTTTCACAATTCCAGGAATTTTTAAAAGGCACCAAAAAGCATTACAACGCTGAGCTCGAGTCTGTGGACTTCAAAGGAAATGCAGAGGAGGCCAGGGTCCACATCAACAGCTGGGTGGAGAAGCAGACACAAGGTAAGCATAATGTAACTTTAAATGATCTCCACTGTAAATCCTTGGGGATCAGTTGTGTTGTGTTCAGTTGAGACATTATTACCGGATTGTCCACCGTCCACATTATTTTCTGTTTCCAGTTCTTCCAGTCTAATTTCTATTCAGTATTAAGCAGCACTATCTCTGGGTTTTACTGTTTGGTTTCATGCTATTAATAAAACCATCACAGCAGTATGTTGCTGTAAATAGCAGGCCAATTCTTCTATTCTTATTATATTATGTGATGGGTACTTCTACTTTGATCACTTGTGTCTTTAACATATTTTTATTTTTCAGGCCCATTTAGGATTGGCTGCTATTGATTCTATATCTTTATATTATCTTAAGTGCAGCAGGAAATTCATTCATTGTTTTTATAAAAGCGCGATACAAATACAGGCCATTTATAAATCTACCATCTATAATAATAGGATACAAGGACTTTCTATGAGGGTTATAGGACTGTGGTGCCACCTGCTGGAAATGAGACAATCTTAATCCCATTATTTTTGTAGGAGCCATTTTTGGGTTGATACCTCATGTTGCCGCTAGAGGTAACCTTTTTAAGTTTTTTCTTTTTTTTTTAAACTTTATTTAACAAACAATGAGTATACAACATACGAACAGATGAAGTATACAAAACAACAGAACATGAACACAAAAAGCCAAGAGTAAAAGAAAAAGGTAACAATTATAAGAATTCACATACATGTATTGTTTTGAGAGCCTTTGTGTTGGTGGAGTCTGATATTGATTGTATGTACATTTCCACATCCTTAAAATAATGACAGAAATATGGTGTTTTGTTAGTAAACTTACATTTATGGATAAAAAATGTAGCTAAAAGTATGAACAAATTCATCATAAAAAACATTTCTCATACTTCTTGGGGAACTTAAACAAACAGAATAAAACATTTTCCCATCGTAAAGAAA
Organism: Maylandia zebra; assembly: GCF_041146795.1. Classification (NCBI taxonomy): domain Eukaryota; kingdom Metazoa; phylum Chordata; class Actinopteri; order Cichliformes; family Cichlidae; genus Maylandia; species Maylandia zebra. The sequence continues at coordinate 12,981,060 of NC_135172.1, read as the reverse complement.
ACTCCCTTAAAATATGGACAATAACAAACCTGCTAAATTCCTTCCAGAATCTCTGTGTAAAAGAACAGTACCAAAAAAGATGCGTCACAGTTTCTGGATGATCCCCACAGAAAGTACAATTAGTATTTATGTCCCTTTTACATTTGACCATGTAGTGACTGGCTGGATAACATTTATGTAGAATTTTAAATGAGACTTCTTTCACCTTATTTACAATCAAATATTTATGGGGGACCATCCAGACTGTCTTCCACTTGATATCTGGAACATATCGGTTCCAATAAGATGTTATATATGGGAGAGAGACGATATCTTCTTGGAATAACTACGTATTCTCTTATTGCTGTTACCAAGTTCCTGTGAAAAGCAGATTTTTCCTATTGGTGACTCAGCTGGATCAGGGAGAGTGACTGAGGCAGATATTGAGCTGTATGGTAGGTTTATGTAAGGTATTTAAGGTGGACGCACGTAATCAGCGTCAGGTGTGTTGTTAATCATAAGAAGGCAAAACGTTTGTGACCGCTGCGCTTTTATCTTAAAATGTTTGGAACAAAGACCAAAAAGGACAAGATAAGTACTGCTGGAGTTATTGGACTGTTTAATTAATTCATGCATACCAGAAGCATCGCGTCACCCCCGCTAACAACCACCTCAGTGGCTTCAAGCCTACGCTTGAATTTTTGTTTTTTGTTCCCTGTTATACTGATCATAAAGCTTTTTCCCCTTTTTTTAAAATAAAAACCATCTTGCTGTTGCCCTGTTTTCTGATTTTATAGCTGAAGATGTTGTACAGTAACTAGTGCATCTTTGGTAATAGTTAATAGTTTTCATAAATCCTTTTTACCAGATAAAATCAAGGACTTGCTAAGCCAGGATGCAGTGGGTAGCCTGACGAAGCTGGTTCTCGTGAATGCCATTTACTTCAAGGGCAGCTGGAACACGCAGTTTAAGGAGGAGAAGACTGCTGATGTGCATTTTCGACTGAACAAGGTAACAGTGCAGAAAGGCAGCATAGGATGGTGCAGTTATACTTTGATCTGTCATACTACAAACGAGCTGTGGACTTTGCTGAATGAGAACATGAAGCCTGGAGCTCTGAGGGGATAAAATCGTGCTTTTAGGACGATCACTTTCCAACTTTATGCAGTTATGCAATGCAGTTTATTATTCATGTAATATCCAATAAGTTCTCAAATAAATCTCAAACAACAGCACATCACAAACTTCGGCTAACAAGAACAAGTTGTGTTGTGACGTGTGCTCTACATCCAAATCCACTCAATGGCTGGAATAAAACCATGACAGAACTTTTTGAGATCATTTTGAGACTAAACACAAAAAACATTTCTCTTGTCTCCCCTATTTTTCAGAACGACACTAAGCCGGTGAAGATGATGCAGCAGAAAAGTAAATTTCCTTTTGCGACCATTCCTGAGGCCAACTGCAAGGTAACATCCATCACTTTCAGCTTATTACAGGATTTCACCAGCATGATCTAAAACTTGTCTTTTACAAATATCAGCCTAAATTTCTAGATTAGGAAGTCAGATCATCTTTGATGGAGTAATAAATAAAAACAATGTTTCTGGACAGATTCTTGAGATGCCGTATAAAGGAAATGACCTCAGCATGCTCATATTCCTGCCTAATGACATAGAAGATGATACCACAGGCTTGGAAAAGGTAAGATGCACTTACCAGTACTTTAATGTCCAGTTTCAATCAGACAAGCTAGTGACACTGTATCCACACAGCTGGAGAAGGAGCTGACCTATCAGAACTTTGTGGACTGGACTCGCCCAGACATGATGAGCCCCAACGAGGTTGATGTCAAGCTCCCTCGATTTAAGATGGAGGAGAAGTATGACTTGGAGAAAATCCTGACCAACATGGGAATGGAGAACGCTTTTGACATCTACAAGAGAGACTTCTCTGGTGAGAAATATTGCACCAATGAGACACACTGAATCAATTATACAGTTATATTGAGAGCACAAAAACTGCAAAACATCATCTGGTAAAGAAAAAAACACAACTGATTTCTGGGCTCTTCATCTACTAGGAATGTCTCCAGCAAATGACCTGATAGTGTCCAAAGTTGTCCACAAGGCTTTGGTGGATGTAAATGAAGAAGGAGCTGAGGCTGCTGCTGCCACTGGGGTTGACATGGAAGTCCGCTCTATAACGATTCCCGCTGAGTTTGTTGCCGACCATCCCTTCATCTTCTTCATCCGACATAAACCCACCAAGAGCATTCTCTTTGTGGGCCGGTACTGCTCACCCGAGTAAACACGAGCTGACATTGACATGAATTAAACATAAAACATTATATACAGTATAAGATTTTGTAAGGTAAACCTAGTTCATACAAATGAAGTAAAGAAAAGTTATTAAAACAAAACGTGCCTTGCTGTTTATTCTTTCAGTGTCCCACAGTAGCACATTTCCTGCTAGGAAAATGTCAGAAGTCACATCATTTCTGTAAATTGGGAAGTAACTGTAATACATCAAGTCACCTCTGTCTCTTGTTACCAGGACTTTTTAAAATGAATGGTGCAACATGGAAAGAGGCCCTACACAAGAGTTTAGCTTTGAGCTCAATATGCGATGATCCTTTCAGCCATGACATCTCTGACATGGGAAACCAGGGAATTTGATTAGAAAATGGTGAAGGATTTTCTTTTCAGTTAGAAACTGGATTTGTGTAACATGGTGGTGAAAAGCCCCCAAAGAAAGCAGCATATGATCAGTCGCTATATTGCATTTAATACAAACGTCCTTCGTGTATCCTTTGAATACAGAACAGATCATTTCTGATATCTATGAGTAAACCCAACGAGCACGTGTCCCAAAAGACCCCACAGTGTTTTTATCTGGCTTTTCCCTGACAGTTAGTGGACACTGACAGATGTGTGCTGAATATGAAAGGAAACAAAAGAACTAAAGAAGGTTTGCAGTGTTAAAAACAAGAACTACATGAAGGTTGTTTCATCCTGCTGTAACTTATGACAGAAGCATCTTTTGTTTGTTTTTTCATTTATTTACACAAAGACAGATGTTGAAATAACAGGAGTAACAGTTTAATTCAATTGAAATCGGTCCAATCGTCTATAGTGAAATTATTGTTTTTCATTAGTTGGCAAAAGATGGGGGTTGTTGACGGCAATTCAGTGAATGCACTTTCTTTTTCTTCAGGAATAAAACACAGAGTAAGAGCACATGTTAGCACTGTGTACAACTGTGAGGGAAGCAGTTCAAAAACACGAGACAAGCTGTAAAACTGAATGAAATCAGGCACCATTAATGGATCATTACAATAATTCCTGCAGACATCTGCAAACAAATGACAGATACTTGCAGATCAGTGAACCAAAGCAGCCGAGCAAACTTAGTTTGGAGTGGAGGTGTTAGGTGGAGGAGCAGGAGTGACATACTCATACATCTGTACACCGTTCCTACACAGATGAAGGGAGACAGATATGAGATAACAGGAAGAAGTTATGAATATAGAGATGTTCAGCAGCTGTGTTCACTCCAGTGTTTGTGTGTTTTACGTACAGTACTCCAACAGGACGCAGGTTCTGGAGCACACAAAACACACAACAGGTGACGAGACAAGCTGCAATACTATCATCTATCCACTAGGTGGAAGAATTGATCAGTAGAAAGAGGAGATGTGCTCAAAACGACATTCATACATAGATTTATTCTTCTTAGTTAGTCTTAAGAATTAGGATTCACTGACAGTGAAGAAGTTTACTGGTCAGCAAAGTTATTTAAGGGTCAAATACAAGAAAGGTGACAGCAGATTGATTTTACATTCAAACAAAACAGTTTTTCCTTCAGTTGGCCTGAAGCATGCAAAAGTTTTAAGCACTTTTATCAATTAAACTCTAATGACACCTGCCACTACCTCTGGTTGTCTCAGCGGTCCCTGGTTATCTGTCCCTGGCTCTCTGTACAAGTAAGCTGGCCTCATAATGATGGGAGTAACAGCGAGTGGAACTTGCTGCTGAGATACAGGAAGACAAGATCCCGGGAAGGTGTTGTTAACAAACCACCCAGTCTCTGCTGCTGGCTGAGGGGGGAAAGGTGTTCCAGTGGGCAAAGGAGGAGGAGGTGGAGGGTTGGGTGTTTGCCCAAACATCACATCGTCAAGCCTGCAAGGAACATCATGTTCCAGATCTTCCCTGTTGTCCATTTTCGTGATGTTTTTGTCTGAACTCATCCAGAAGAATTTCGAACCGATTCTGTCTGGGATCCTGTGGCACAAAAGGAGGGTTTGATCCTCTTAGACTGGGACTGACATCTTATATAATACAGAACTATAGAAAGGACGAGTACTATGAGGGAACAAAGTGACTTATCAGTGAAAAAACTGGTAAGTCACACTTGAAAATATGACATTTATTTTACAAAGAAGTTTAAAAAGGACATTTAAAGTGCTGCATTTGCAAACTAATTGAAACAAAACTGAAAACTATGAAAAATCAACAGTAATTAATACCCCAAACTATGAATTCTGTTAGCTCAAGACTTCACTGCATTTATATTGTAATTGTTCGAATGTGACACAATCAGAGTTTAAAACATAATGCACTGTTACACATGCAGTTACCCACTTCTGCATAATATAGTGAACGGATTTCAGTTGTTCTTTACTTTTAGTTCAGCTTCAGCTCAGCCAGTTACAGCATTAAAGTACTGACCTCTGAACTGTGCTGCAGTGGGATACGGTGTAGATTCAATACTTGCAGATTCAAGTTTTACAGGCGCTCCTGTGATAAACTAGTACAATATGATGAATTGTTAGAGATGAAAGCATCCCCAAATTCGATTCATCTGTACCAATCCACAGAAAGGTTCATGTTTGTCTCTGTTTTGAGCTTGTGGGTTGAATGTATTTAATATTTCTGATACAATTTGCAATAAAATCCTTCAGTTATTGAAGAAAACAACTGTCAGTTGTTGTGTCGCTGTTCTTTTATAAAGTCCTACAGTTGCTATACACATCAAACACACAATGATACTTCATTAATCAACCCTTACAACAAATATCATCTAAAGAAAAAGTAGTTCAATTGGATTATGACTCAAACCACGGAGCACATAAAGTGGCAGCTATTTTACACATACAGCCTGCTACAGCTTTCAATAAAAAGAGTAAACATGCTTGTTTAGAAGTGTTTCACAAGAGCCCTACAGTACCCTATTAACATTTTCTAATATTGTATTTTATCCAGTTGTTTGAACTGACAGGACTCACTGCCTTCTTAGAGCTTTAGCTTGATCATGTTTTTGTGTTTTTTGCATCTTGTATCTTGTAAATTATTCTTTTTTTTTTTTTTTTATTGATATTTTTCTGTGTTTGTCAGGTTTCCTGTATTATTATTTTCAAAGTCCCCCCTTGTTCTTTGTCAGAGTGTCTGCTCATCTAGCCTCATGTCTCTCAGGTTGCATGTTCTCTGTTCCCAGTGTTTCCCAGTTTAACATTTCTGTTGTAGTTTCTTATTGCATCTTGGACACTATGGGGCTGTATAAAATGTGTCAGTGTCCAATTACAGTTAAGTGTATGAATATGTATGTGTGTTAGCCCTGCGACAGACTGGCAACCTGTGCAGGGTGTACCCCACCTCTTGCCCTATGACAGCTGGGATAGGCTCCAGCACGACCCTGAAAAGGATAAGCGGAAGCAAATGGATGGATGGATGATTATAATAAAGTACTTCTAACTGAGAGTTTTTGATTGAGAGCAGAATATGTCCATGCATGCCTTCTAATCTGCCAAATACTTTAATTACTAAAATTACCACAGAGGTGAAATGTGTGCCCCCAATCCTCCATATTTAACCTCAAATTTGAGACTTTTGTTATGTGGATTGTTTTTTCATATCTCAAAGGAAAGCAGGTCAGCACAGAATGTCTGCTCAAACATATTTATATCCAACTAGCATTGGTATGCGTTCACATATTCACACAGAAATACAGAAGATATTTGCAGGAGAAACTACAGATGCACTTCTGACACAGTGCATGCACGTGACAGCTAATTTAATGTTTTAAAAAAAAAAAAAACTAAAGCAAACAGAAAACATTTAAAGCAATCGCAGAGCATCACTGTCATCACTGTTGCTCTGAAGTGTTTGAAGTGGAATGTTTACTTCCTGTTTAGCTCAGGTTTGGTCTCCATCACTGCCCGAGTCATACCAAAAACTCAGATTTGTTTTGCATGTGCAACATCCCCCCCCACCCCAAACCCACGTTTCTTCCTTCCCTTCCCTTTCACAGTAAAAGTCCTGGAAACTAAACTTCTGGACTCTTAGATCAGGAGAGACAACTCCTGTAAAATAGCAACTAAATAAAAACCAAACCAATAAGGTCGATTCTGGAATTTAGAGAAAATCCTGTTTTTGGTTTGACTACTGATGCAACAGAACAGTTTATTTTCTTTCTTCTTATTAAATTATTCTTTAGATATACAAATACATATACAAAACGAAAAAGGAGAATCATTTTTTCTTGTCAAATACACACGTTAGCGTCGTCTATGAAGCTGAATCCAACAAGTGTGAATGATATTGCATTGTCGAAAATGTAATTCTTCATTAAATTAAGAAAGTTTCAATTAATCAATTAATTAAAGAATTAATCATGAGATAAAAATGATCATCTGAATAAATCTATTTTGTTCACTTTTGCTTTTCTTTTGTCCTTTGCTACAAATCAAATGCAGCCCAGATGTTTAGATCAATAAGATCTATCTGGAGGAAGTTGGTGGCAAGTTCTTTCTGCAGGTGAACCTGTGGAACGGTTATTAACAGCTGTATCAGCACAAAACTGAGGCGACTGCTGATCATCAGCTTCATACAAGCCAGCAAGCCACGCCGGTCTGCTGCCTCCTGAGCTTCTTCCTTCTCCATCTACACCTGCATAGGAAGCTCAAGGCCAGGCTATTGAGGACCCAAATGGGAAATCTCCATTAAAAAGATCATCTCTTAAAAAGTTCAGTGTCAGTCATTTTTGTATCTGGGTAAAGTTGAGTCACAAATCTTAAAAATGGTTCAAGCTTCGCTCAGGTTAGAAGGAGCTGATTTCTACGTCCAGTGCCAGTTAAAATCAAAAACTCAAAGATCACATGACAAGAGCAGCGTTCTATGCCAGTTGTTTTGCTGAAAGGTCAAGTTCAGCAAAATAAAGGAAAAACAAAAAAAAGCTCCCTAGGGTGTTGGCCGTGAGTGCATGCAGATCAAAAACCAACACAAACAGCGGCCAAAAAGCTACCCGGGGTGCATCTGAGCCATCTTTTTATAGGGTCAGTGACCCCTCCTACTGCTGGTGGGTATTTTTACATTCCTTGCTTTTTCCCTGTTCCATATTAAAATTAAACTAATAAGTATTTTCTTAAGTCTACAAATGTCAATATTAACCCCAACTACTGATAGAATATGGTTGTCTATACTTTTCCCCAGTCATTTGTCAATTTGCACTTTGTTCTTCTTAAATCTCCGACTCTTGTGCAAAATTCGTTTATTTCAAGGGTTAGAGATGGGTGATTAACCGCTTGCTGGCAGGAGAGAGTCTCCTATCGGTGCAGCTTAGCGGGGCCAAGTTTATTTAACCTTTTGTTTGGACTAGTTACCATTGGCCATAATACAATAAAGGATCCTAATCACTACATTTCAGACAGCATGGATCACATGTGCTCATTCAACAAGTGAAACAAACTTCATTAATATGCTTGTGAATAATATTTGACCTAAAGATGTGAGTCACAAAGAACAAAAAATGCTGGGTCAGGAGACCCAGGATCCTGACAGGAAGAGGGCCATGTGACACATCAAACTTATTAGTAATGTCACAAGAAAAACAATGGTGTGCTCGGTTTCAACGTAACTTTATTCTTTCATGAGTTATTTACAAGTTTCTCTTTGTTCACAGCCATTGACATGTCAAAGAAGTTAACATGTGAGGAACGGATCGAAATATGTTGATATCTGGTGAACGCAGCAACTGTGTCATTGCAGCAGATTTCAATGCAAGACACCCTACAAGACCACCCATCTCCCATGCTACAGTCAGCAACCTGCTTGCTAAGTTTCATGAAACGGGTTCAGTGTTGGGTTTGCCAAAATGTGGACGCAAGAAAACTGTCACTAATGAAGAAACATCAGCTTCATTCAGCAAGAGCCCACAGCATAGCACTCACCGCATGTCACTGGAGAGTGGCATTAGTCGAACATCCCTTCGGCGGATATTAGCTACTCACAAATGGCACCCTTACAAACTCCAGCTGCTGCAGCATCTCAACGAGGATGACCCAGATCGGCGCACAGAATTTGCAGAATGGGCAAAACAAAAATTGGAACAGGACCCTCAGTTCATGCAGAAGATTTTGTTCAGTGATGAGGCAAACTTTTATGTGAATGGTGAAGTTAACAAACAAAACCACCGCTATTGGTCTGACACTAACCCACATTGGATGGATCCCTCCAAGACTGTTGGAACAACAGAAGTGATGGTTTGGTGTGGTTTAAGGGGTACAACGATAGTGGGTCCATTCTTCATCAATGGAAACCTCAAGGCCACTGGATATTTGAAATTGCCACATGATGATGTGTTTCCCTCTTTATGCACTGAAGCTGGCACGTTCCCTGAGTTTTTCCAGCAAGATGGTGCACCGCCACATTATGGGTGCCAGGTCCGAGCATTCCTAGATGAGCAGTTTCCTGGAAAGTGGATTGGTCGTCGTGGGCCAGTTGAATGGCCCCCAAGGTCTCCGGCAGAACCAGGCTCAGTGAGGGGCGGCCAGCTGCTGCGACCGGTTGGGGAGAGAGAAAGAAGATGGGATAAAGACCTGCTGTGGAAGAGAGACAGTGACGGAGTTTGTGACTCTGTGTTTATGTTTTAGTAGTTATTATTATTCTGGGTTTTGTTTTCATGTTCCTATGTGTTCCCCAGTCTGTGTGACGTTGTTGCGTTGTGTCATTGCGTGTATGTGTTTCCTGTTTTATTTTGAAGGTCTGCATCTTATGTGAGTGTTTTCAGGTTGCCTCCCTAGTCTCGTCACGTTAATCACTCCCAGCTGTGTCCCCCACCTGTGTGTGATCTCCCTGTGTTCTCTGAGTGTTTTTAAGTCTTGTCTTCTGTCTTAGTCGTTGCTGGTTCGTCTGTGTTGTTTCTCCTCGCTCTCCCTGCGTCTCTCCGTATGTATTTCCCCGGACCTCCTGCATCTTCGTTTCTGGTTTGTTTTGTTAGTTTTACCCAGTTTAGGTTTTCCTGTTTCACCTTCACCCACGCCATTGCTGTTTGTATTTTCTTTTGTTAAATAAATACTCATCTGCACCAGAGCTGCCGCATTTTGGGTCCTATCTCCAATTCCACACGTCTGCCACCGCGGACGTGACAAACAGAGGTTAATAACAGATATGATTCAGTGCAAAGAGGTCTATTAACACATAGTGAGTGAGAATCATGGAAATCCTCCGGCAGCCTACATCTATTGCAGCATAACTAATGGAGGATTCAGGGTCACCTGGTCCAGCCCTAAATATATACTTTACCAAAGAGGAAAGTTTTAAGCCTAATCTTGAAATCTTGTCTCCCGAATCCAAACTGGAAGCTGGTTCCACAGAAGAGGGGCCTGAAAACTGAATGTGTTCACTGACCGGTGTTGCCAGCTTTGGTGGCTCGTCTCCCGCTCGAAGAGGACCAAAAAGAGAACCATACAGTGTTCAGCTGCCTGGCTGTGCTCTACACACACAGCCCTGCTCTGGTACAGTAAAAACCACATTTACATTTGTTTACATTTCCAATGTAGAGGATGAGTTTAGATCACTGTGGTCCAAGCTTGTCGTCAGTTATAGAAACTGGATGTTGCACAGGAAAGTGTGTTTCCTTACATTTATTTTGTGTTGACAGAAGTCTTTGATTCATATTGATTATTAAAGAGCAGCTGTTCACATGTTTAGAAAGATGCTTTGAAAGGAAAAACTTCCAACCAATCATTTCTTTTATTAAATGTTAAATCAGTTATTCTTACAATCCAACACATGCAGAAACTTTGACATGCTCTGATGTCTTGAACTACTTCACATTGTGCATTTTGTCCCTAAATTTTAAAAATATTTTTAATTACACTTTTTTCTTAAATGTTTTTATTTATTTATTTTATCTCTTTCAGGTCGTGAATTTAATGAAACCCATAGTTGCTGCTTCCAGTCATGTCGTGGGCAACAAGGATGTTGATAAAGGTGAAGATTTCTATGGCCACATGCAGAATAACTCATCAGATTGCATGTTAAAATTCCTTTGAATGAACCCTCATGACTCAGAGCTTCATATCTAATGTCTCTTAGCATCGTGCACAGCACTCTCATCAGTATTTGGTTCTTTTGTAGTGATCTGTCTCCAGTGTTGACCTCTAACTCTCAGTTTGTTTCTCCTCCACAGAAAGCCAGAACATTTCAGTAGCACTCATGAGAAAGTTTGGCCAGAACCACAGTGCTGAGGTCCAAGCAGCTGTGACCTCACTTCCTGCACAGCAGAGACCCTTGTTAACGTGCATGCCGTGTTTACTTTTTCTTATGTTAGGAGTTCGGGTTCACCATCCTGTGTTCTGTATTTTGATTTCCTGCTTCACTATAAATCGCTGCTGCTGTTCTTTACGCGGTTTGGACACACTTCGTGCTTTGTTCTCAAGAGTGTGAAGTAATGGATTTAATCTGCTAAGGAGAGTTTTTCATTCCCATTGCTCTTTGGGAGTCAGCGGGCTTTAACCTGTGGAGAAACACGTGTGCTCTTGCTCCTTCAAACGGTTTTCTTCAGAGATTTCTCACTGTTTGTACACATGCTGAGTGGCTAGTTTTGAAAACACTTACTTTACCTTTACTACTCTGCTCAGAAATGCAACCTGTGACCTTACACAGCCCAAAAACTTATCCTAAAACATAAATTAACAAGGACAGAAGCTTTTTACAAATGCTTCAACAGTGTAATTCTAACAAGGTATGCAATACATCTAATGTCAGTTCAGAGGTATGAAGTGATGACACTTTGACATCACTGAATAAAAGCAGTCTTGTCATAATAAGCTTTGCTGTGGACAGTTGGCGCGTTAAACTTTTTCTTACAAATAAAAAAGGTAATCAGATGTTAAGTTTGTTCAGTTTTAGTTGTTCTCATCGTGTTGCTCCTCAGATCTCCCGTTGTCCCTGAGCCTGACTAAAGCTCGGCAGCTTGTTTTCAGGGCATGGCAATGCAGATATGAGCTAAATGTGACACAGCAAAGAAAAATCAGAATCAAGAAACCCTGAGCTGACTTTCATGGCTGCAGACGTGACATTAAGAGCCTCACAGATCAAAAAAGTATGGGATTTAAACTGCTTCTAGACCTGCACACGTCTGTTTCCAGGGCAGGATATCCATTCCAGTGCAGCAGAAGGAGCGGTCAGTGTGGACCTCGGTGCTGTACAGGACCTCCTGGAGCTGCTTGTCTCCTGGCATCTGGGCTTTCACTCGTATCTGAAGGACAAAATAGGAAAATCAAGTTGCTCTCACTGTCACCTGATTTCCACAGACTGCCATCTGACCACATCCCTGCAGTTGGATCCCACCGCCGTACCTCTAGGATGGGTCTTCTTGGTGTCAACCCAAACCACCCTCTCCTTCAGCTCTGAGCTGAATATATACACATGATTGCTTCTTAAAAAACAAACAAAAACAAAAAAACGTCCCCACACGGAGTGAGACTCAGTCTTGGATGCCCAGATCAGCCAGTGTGGTGTCCAAGAAAGGGAAGGGTTGGTTTGCCAAGTTGGGCTGTACCTCGATGGGCAGTGTCACCAACATGGGGATATCCTGCTCCAGTCTGACGCGCAACATCTTGTTGTGGGACCCCGGGAGCTTCCTGTCTGCCGATCCGCCTCTTCGTCGGCCTGCTCCACAGTCGCCGCCTCCTCCAGAGAGCGTTTTGTGTCGTCTGCTGCCAGCTTGACTTGCTGATCTTTATCTCAGGAGGCAGTGGGTTTTTACCCTCTCCCCCTTTGATCCTGTGTGTTATCGTTTAAAACTCGCTATCTGCATCTTTTGGCTCCAGCACGTCTTTATTGTTAGAGTTGTTGCTTGCTGTGTTCTTCTGCAGGGTGCTGATGATTCATTGTTCTGCTTCTTCTGATGGTAAACGCCTCTGGAAAGCCTGAATATGTGAGCGCGTCTGATTCATACAGAGTTCTGCTCTGCCCCCCCCGGACTGATATATGCAGCCAGTGTGAATGTGTGTTATGTATCACTCACATGTTAGGTTCATTAGACTGACACAAGGGTGATGCACGGATGTTGGTGTTTTTAGGGCCAAGTGTGAAAGTGGAAGAAAGACAATTTCTTTTGAAATGTTAAAAGAACGTTGGAAATTTGATCAGAATACAGTAAAAATGAGAGAAACAGATATTTTTCTCAGATCATTGTGTTAAATTGTCATAATCGCCATGTTCTCTTTAAGACTATCAGCTCTACTCTAAACAACCCTGAAAGCCTCTGCTGACACATGTCATCAGTTCCTTTCTTTCTTTGTAAACAAGGTCGAGTCTGTCAGCAATAGTACTTCCTACAGATGACCCATCAGTGTTTATTCCATGACTGTAAACATGTTTCCATTTGTCACTTCAGTCTTTACTCTGAAATACAGGAAATGACATCATGGCTCAAAATCTTTGTCGTTCAAACAATTCTTTATTTAACAATATTTTAACTTTATTTAACAAAATACATTCAATAAAAACTTAAACAACAGAAAACTGATTTTTAATCCAACCACTGAAAAAAAAAGGTAACGACTGAACACAAACAGAAGAACAATTTATAAAGATTAAAATGGAACTACAGGAAGTTTGATTCATAGCCTCATTTGAACTTTAACTTTAACTTAAACTTAAGGAGAGCCGACCTGAACTCTGTGGAGCCTGATCTCCAGGGTTTTAAGTTGGACTCTGAAACCAGAGGATGTTTCTCTCTCTTCAGATTCGCTGTCGTCCTGTGATGGGAACGGTTTCAGCCCTGCGTGATCGCGCTGATGTTTGCACAGAGCAGATGATGAAGTGAATGTTTTGGCACAGTGGTAACAGTGAAACAGTTTATTAGTAACGTGGGATCGTTTGTGTGCAGAGTATGAACTGAGATTACTGAAGCTCTTGTCACACTGCTCACAGCTGTAGTTTCCTTCCATGTGTGTACGTTCATGCTCGTTACGATGACCTGACTGTGAGAAGCTTTTGTCACAGTGTCTGCACTTGTATGGTTTCGCTCCTGTGTGGACTCGTTTGTGTCTTTTAAGGTGACCTGCAGTGGTGAAGGATGACCCACACTGATCACAGAGGTGCTTTTTGACCCCACTGTGAAAGAGTTCATGTTGTTTTAACTCAGCTGATGTGGGGAAGCTTCTCCCACATTCTTTGCAGTATTTCAGTTTGTCTCCAGTGTGTTTACGTTGATGTATTTTTAGGCCGGCTTGCTGACTGAAAGTTTTTCCACAGATGTCACAACGAAAGTCTTTCCCACCACCACAGCGATGACAGGGTTGAGAAGTGGATCCATCTGTGTCGCTCTGCTTCTAAACAAAGACACAAAGACAGTGTAAGTCAGTCCTTCAACACTTTTATCCTGAAAGTCGCCTGAAATAAAGAGCATCTCTGCAGACGTCCAATTACATTTTACTGTTTCAATTAACACACTCAGTTTACTGGGCTACAATAACTACAATACTACCACCATAATACTACAGCAATACTTATTTAATATTACAGTAACATCTGACTTACACTTAAATGAAATGAAAACCTGAATAATGGCTCAGAGCTACTCTTCGGTGCAGTAGAAGTGCTAACATGCTAACACAATTTAATGAGCAGACTTGTTCCAAACAGTCAGACTGAACTTACAAGAATAAAATAAAAATACAAACCTCACAGTAACTGCACTTGTAGAGTCTCTTTCTGGTGTGGATCTGTTGGTGTTGTCTCAGGTACTGTGGAGTTTTAAAAGTCTTCTCACACAGGTCACATTGATAAGGTCTCTCCTCAGTGTGGGTAAACATGTGGTGTTGTAACTGTGCGTCTGTTGTAAAGTATTTGCCACACTGATCACACCAGTACACATCTTCTCCGGAGTGAATGCGTAGGTGTATATTTCGGTACCCTAGCTGGCTGAAAGTTTTTCCACAGATGTCACAGCTGTATGCCTTAACTCCAGAGTGGGTAACTAGATGACTCTGTAAGTTGCTACTTCGAGTAAAAGCTCTGCCACACTGATCACAGCTGTAAGCTTTAACTCCACTGTGGACGACTTGGTGTGTTTTTAGGGCATTCTTCCAGGAAAACGACTTTCCACACAAGTCACAGCTGAACGGTCTCTCTCCAGTGTGGATGAGCTGATGTTGTTTTAGTTTAAACTTCCAGGTAAAATCCTTCCCACACTCGTCACAGGTGTTTTTTTTCTCTCTCTTTCTTCTGTGAGGTTTGTCGGCCTCCTGAGAGCGCTGACTTCTCGGTCCATGTTGGTCCTGCAGTGACAGAGATACAAACAGAGGCAGTGAGTGAAATGCAGTCATTAAACAAACTGAAGCTTCAAACTCCCTCCATTAACACTAGTTTTAAACCTGAAGGTGGAGTGTGGCACCAAACACCACCAGAACCTGAACGACTGCAGGTGCTGATAAGTTGCGGTCGCGGTATTTCAACATCTAGTTAGCAATACAGAAGACGAGCGAGAATAAATGGAGTAATATTGTTTATGTGGCAGGTAATTTCAAATGCAGCGATTCTATCAGCCCAACAAACATCAGCAAACACACAAACTGTTTGTGTGCAGTTTGTCTCACAATGTGATGTAAAGACTGCAGTAAAATCCTCTGCAGGTTAGTGCAGGATAAGCAGGCAAGTTTACTGTAATGTGATGGATTTAAGTAAAGAACAGTGTGTGACTGGTGCACAGTGACTGTGGTGCTCATGTCAGAGTTAGATTACATCAAGTGTAGCAGAGATTAACTTAAACTTAAGCTCATGATGCTGACATTCATTCACTGAGCTCCACCCACATACCAACAGTATAGTGTCTAATATAAAGACAGTGTACTGTCAGTGTAGAGAAAGGAAATCAGCCAGGACAACTCGTGAAACATCTGCTGACATCTGGATGAATTCACAGAGAGCAGCAGGTCAGCTGATCACAGCCTGTACATTAAAAAAATCTACTGGAGCTCTCAATAGAAATGATTGTGAGCTGTGACCCTTTTCCCCACACTGAGCCACTACAGCTGATTTTAGGGTTGAATCCTGCTGAATCCCACTTTAACATCTTCCTGCTCATTTTGATGTTTAGAGGCAACGTCACCGTCTAAGATGTAGGCATTGTATACATTGTATACATTATTTCTACATTACATTAATATTGCACAAGGTTCACTTAGTTTAGCATAAAATATACATATCAGTACTTCAGCTTTTAATGGAGTATTTCTTAACACTAGTATCTGTCACCTTCTGTGTTGAGCTCATTGTTTTCTCTGCAGTGGCTGAGCTGAGTCCAAGTAGCTGAAATTTCCTCTGCTGCTCCGTCAGACTCTTCTCCTCCTCCTGATCAGCTGGGACACAAAACAGAACTTTGTTAAGCTCCACACTGCACTGAAGAGTCAAAGTGTCTCATATGTTCATCTGAGAACACACAGAACACATTTTAGCTTCCCTGGGTGGACAACTTGTTTGAAACAAACACAAAAGGTTTGAGCACCGATACCAAATTCAGCAGTATGACACACCAGTACCAGGAGAGCAATTCCTCTTTAAAATATGCCCTGGCCAAGAAAAAACCCAACAATATACGTGTGCCGTGAGAAATGATAGATAGATAGATAGATAGATAGATAGATAGATAGATAGATAGATAGATAAAATTTATTTCAAACATGCAAATATAATTGAAATAACAACAGAAAAAAATAAAAATAACAAAACTTAAAAATCATCAAGTTTTCATGTAAATATCTATGTCTACAGAATGTGTGTGCTCGAAAAGGAGTAGGATGAAGTTTTCTTGTTCCTACCCCCTTATTTCAAATTTCATTGCTTACAAATCCATATCCAGGATTCAACATTATTTGATCATATATTTAACTATGTACAAGTCTAACACATTGAACATACACAAATAAAACCATTTTCAGCACGTAAACCAGAACAACAACAAACTACATTTTTTACATAAACTAATCACTCTGTTTATAACAGCCGCTTAATCTCTGAGTTTATTTTCTATCTATGTGACAAAAACCTTAATGAACACTTAAGGTTGGGTTACTCAGGCCTTGATTTATAAAAAATGAGGACACAATGAGACAACTCAGTCACTGAGAGGAAGATTTCCTATATTCATGCAATTTATTATTTTTTGAACAATCCTGTGAATTTTTGTATTGATGTACTTGTCTTGATTTCATCTGTATATCCGAGTGGGTGTAGAAATCTGAGCCTCATCACAACTTTGCGCTGATAAAGGCAGCTGTGTTTTAGCCTGGAACACATTTATTTTTACATTTCTCATAAATGTATTTCATTATAGCACTTTTACCGCCAACATGTTGGGTCTTTTGGAGCCGGAAGTGACCTTATATGGAAGAAGGGTGGCGCTAGCTAGCTTAGTTAGCAAGCTGCATTCATAAGCTGTGCAGGTGCCACAGAGATGCTAAGTAGCCTTAATAACAGGCTAATAAAACAACAGAAACTCTGATTACAATGAGCTCATTTAAAAGCTTTCTTCTAATAAAATTATTTTCTTCTCTGTGTTTCACAACCTTTTGCTGATATCTTTCTGTAAATTAGTTTAAAGCAGCTTGAGTCAATTTAGTCAGATTTTTTTTTCCAACTGGTTCACAAAAACTTGAGAAGAGACACCGAGGAGAGCAACAGAAAGCCTCATTCAGGAGCTAAACTCAAGATTAACTAGACTCGGATTAATATTAGCTCGGTGCTTACCTTTAAATCAGTCTTGACAATAATCGGAGAGAAAAACGCCATAAAGCGGGAACTCGGCTTCTTCTTCTTCTGCTCTTGTATTTTTTGGCGGTTAAAGCTTTAAGGCGCATTACCGCCACCTGCTGGACTGGACTTTTCATGTCCCAAACATCATCAATTGGGCACAAATTTGTTGGAGTTTCTGTTAATAAAAAAGATGGAATTCAAGGATCTTGTTATTTGGTTTGTTTGTTTTCACCATTTACTCTACAATTTTCTGCCAGTGTATAGCAAACCCCACAGCTCAAATCAATGAAGAATTTAGTATTTTTAACATATTGCTTAAGCTGGAACCAGCAGCTATATAGGCCTAATTTTTAATCCAAACATGTGATAGAGGTTTACCACCAGGAGAAGCAGACTGTAAATAAAAGACTGTGCTACTGAAAACTGTTAGTCTGACTTTGGATTGTAAATATGTTTCCTTTTGTCACTTCTGTATTTGTATATGGCTCAAACTATTTGTTATGAAAGCAAAACAAACAAACTGATGTTGTATAAATTGATTCAGGATTATTTACTTCGAGTCCAGAAATCATAGCTGTCTCATCAGATCCAGTTGTGACATTAGCTATAGTTTCCGCGGAGGGTACTTGGTTCTGTATGACAGCACAGCTTTTAGGTTGAATTCAAGCGCTTGAGTACAGCCTGATAATTAGAGGCCTGCAAACTGTTTGCTGATGAACTTTGGAAGTAAAAGTACAGACAGCTATAGAAGACACAGGACACGAGATGGGTTCATTATTTCTTTTGAGTTCCATGTAACAATCCGTAAGTCTGTAATTAATGAATGTGCCATTTAATCTTGGCTGCAGCCAAGATTAAATGGCACATTCATTAAATGGCTAAAATGGGTTGGCTGCTGTTCAGCATTTAGCACAAGTCAGCTTTTGATCAGAAAGTTTTCTGGTTTGATCCCTGGCTGCTCCAGTCTGCAGGCGAAATATCCTTGGACAAGATTGTAATCCCAAGCTGCTTTCTGATGCATCCATTGGAGTGTGAATGCTTTATAGAGTTTGTGAAACAGTTGTACGTGTGGTCAGATTGTTTTGTATTTGTGTGTGGATTGAAGCACATGTCTGAGAGCACATCAATCACTGCACATATTTTTTAAAATCTTAGTTTAAATAAAGTTTTTGATTATTTATTATAAAAAAGAGATGATATATATATAATGCAGTGGGCACTCCACCAGCTAACATGTCAGTTAATTTGACACATTGATTTATTTATCATTTCTTTTTCTCTCTCAGCTTTTCAGCTCCATATTTTTGCCATTTCTTCCACACTCAACTCTGTTCTACAAGGTGAGCCCACAGTTAATGTAGGAGAGGGCAGGTGGCATTAAGAGGTTTGATTGGGCAATCTAGGGCCCAGTTAGTTCTTCCTTTTGGTGAAAGCTGGGCTCTTCAGTTCAGCATGGTACAGCTCCAAAGATTCTGCAACATCAAACCCTCTGTCTGCTAATGTTACATCACCTGGGCTGAGGCAGTCCAGGTAATTGCAACAGTTTCTTGAAATTAGTTAATTTAGATATAAACAGAGTGACAGTTTACAGATTCAAACATGTCTCAGAGAAAACAGAAAAAAACAGTAAAGCCCAACTCTCCTCTTTGTGATCAGGAAGACAAAATTCAACTTCCTGATCAAGTAGACAAATCATTCAACCAGCTTCTAGAAAAGGAAGATATTCAAAAGTTGAAAGAAATGGAACTCCTAGACAGGGAAGAAACTTTGAGCTCCAAGCAAAGCTTGATAAAGCACTAGAAAAACTAGTGCTGAAGGACAAAAAGAATCAGGAGCTGCAAGTAAAGCTTGATGAAAGACCGCACACAAATGAAGAGTTTCTTCAAGAAAAAAGGCTACAGGAGATAAAACAGAAGGAAATGGATTTCAAGCTCCAGGACATGGAGAAACACAACAAAGGCTTGCAAATCAAGCTTAATGAAGCTCTGCAAAAAAATTAAAGAACTCCTCCAAGAAAAATAACAACAGGACATGAAGCAGTGCAAACTCCAAGGCATGGAGGAAAAATACAAAGCGCTTCAGGTAAAGCTTGATAAAACACTGAACAAAAATAAAGAGTTGCTTCAAGAACAAAAGCAACAAGAAATTAAACAGAAACAAACGGACTGCAAGCTTGAAGACGTGCAGGAAAAATACACAGCGCTGAAAATGAAACTTGATAAAGCACTGCAAAGAAATAAAGATTTCCTTCAAGAGAAAGAACAGCAAGACATGAAACAGAAACATCTGGATTGCAAACTTCAGAACATCGAGAAACACAACGAAGGCTCGCAAGTAATGCTTGATGAAGCTCTGCAAAAGAATAAAGAAATCCTTGAAGAGAAAGAAAAACTGGACCAGAGAGACACGCAGTGCCAACTCCAAGGTGTGCAGGAACAATACGGAGCGCTGCAGGTAAAGCTTGATGAAACACTGCACAAATATCAAGAGCTGCTTCAAGACCAAGAACAACAGGAAATAAAGCAGAAAGAAGACAAAGAAATTCTCCAGGACTTTGAGAGGAAAAACCAAAACCTGCAAGAACTTTATAACAAACTGAACTACAAAACACCTGAACTGGAAGAGGAAAAGGAAAAACTGCAAAACCAATGCTCAGAGATGCAGAGTAAGCTCAATGACATGCTGAGAAAAAACACAGAAGTCGAGGAACTTTCAGACAACGTGAAATGCAAAAACACTGAGATGCAGCTGTTTTGCGGCAGTCCAGACGTTGATTTGAGAAGAAGCCACGGCATGGAGATCACCTGAGAAGGTGCCAGGAGAAAGAGCCAGGCCTTTGCTTGTGAAAATAGAGCACGCAGAAGCAATGGACCCAGCTATGTCCTGACAAAATTAGGCACATATTCAGTAAACATGGCATCCTTCAATTGCTCTCTTAGCCACCCCAGACGTGTAGTCATCCAGGATCCTGTCTGAGTACCGCCAATGACTGATGCGTCTGACAAATGCTGATTGCTTTGCAAGAGGATCGGGATTGGAGGGACAGCGGATTTCACCGGGAATGGGACAACAGCAGAAATAGCTTCAAACATCAAACATTACTGCATGAAAAGCACAAAGAGTGGACACATTTCATTGTTTGGAACACTGCTTTTCACTTCAGCTCTTTGCATGTAAAAACTTTGCTCTTCTCCACAGCTGGCTGACGGACACGCAAAAGCGCAAGAGTGGCCACAGACCCACTATGCCGGCCTTTGTACACTCTCTCCATCTAATGATAGAGAGGAAGGATACATTCACTACTTCTAGCCTCCACTATTCAAATTCAGTATTTTCACAGCGTCCTAAAAGCTTCCTGAAAAGCCTTTACACTATTTTCCAAAACGCTGCTGTGCTGCCCCTTTAATCCTCCTCAGTTCCCTCAGTTTGAGATCCTTCCTGGGCTTGGTGTCATGGTACTCCAAGTTTTGCCAAACTTTGCAACTGTTGTAGCCCCTATGTGTGGCTGTGCTAACGACAAGAACACTTTCACATGGACTTCAGGTGCACAAGCGAGCTTTGAAGAAGTAAAAAAACTCCTGGTGAATAGTCCTGCACTGGCACTGTTTGACCCTGCCTT
This sequence comes from Maylandia zebra, assembly GCF_041146795.1. Taxonomy (NCBI): domain Eukaryota; kingdom Metazoa; phylum Chordata; class Actinopteri; order Cichliformes; family Cichlidae; genus Maylandia; species Maylandia zebra. The sequence continues at coordinate 12,960,417 of NC_135172.1, read as the reverse complement.
GCGTGTTGTGATCTCTACTGATGCAAGTGACTATGGGCTTGGTGCTGTATTTGCTCAAGTGCAACCTGATGGCACAGAAAAACCTGTGGCGTTTGCTTCCCGCACACTGTCTGCAACAGATCAAAAGTACTCAACTGTTGAAAAAGAAGCTTATGCTTGTGTGTGGGCTGCAGAGAAATGGAGAACGTATTTGTGGGGCCGACGTTTCACTCTGCGGACAGACCACCAAGCTCTGACAACGCTGCTGAGCACCAAAGGGTTTAATAGGGTTGGCATGCGCATCGCCCGCTGGTCTGCCCGCCTCCTGTGTTTTGACTATGATGTTATTTGCCGCCCAGGTTCTCAGAACTATACAGCTGACTGTCTCTCTCGCCTGCCCCTGCCTGTTTCTTCCCATTCCACATCAGATTCAGATCATGAAATGGTAGCCCAAGTTTCTGCTGCCATGTCCTCACTTCCAGTTGCGGACTTTGACTCTGCCTGTTCAACTTGCCCTGAACTGGTTGCTTTGCGTTCACAAATACAAAGTGGCTGGCCTGCCTCAATCAAAGCACTTGATGTCACGCTTGCACCTTACTACAAAATCCGTAATGAACTCTCAACCCTAAGTGATTATGTTCTCAGAGGCTCAAGGCTCATTGCACCACTTTCAGTGAGACCTAAACTGATTGCACTGGCACATGAAAGTCACCATTGTGCGCACAAAACAAAGATTAAGAGATCTCTACTGGTGGCCAAAAATGGACTCACAAGTTCAGTCTGCCATAACCTCATGCCTCCTTTGCCAGTCCAATGACAAAACTGCACATACTAATCCTGCTCCTCTCCAACCCGTCCCACTGCCTGATGGACCGTGGAAAAAACTTGGTCTTGACATTGTTGGGCCTTTTGATACTGCAATACCTGCTTGTAGATACGTCATAACATTGACTGACTACTACTCCAAATGGCCTGAGCTTGCCTTTTCACCTTATGCTACTACTGATGATGTCATTCAGTTCCTCTCATCTGTCTTTAGTCGTCATGGCAACCCAGAGAACATCATAACTGACAATGATGCACAGTTCACCTCTGTAATGTTCACCTCATTCCTCCAGAATAGAGGCATCTCCCACAGCAGAACATCTGTCTACTACCCAGCTGCAAACGGAGCAATCGAACGGTTTCATCGTGCCCTCCGCACCTGTATCCAGACATCAATCCAGCAGTCGAAACCATGGAAGGCGACTGTGCTGGATTGGCTTCAAGTTTACTGTGCAACACCGCATGCAACTACTTCCCTCTACTTCCCTCTCCCTAAGAACTCCTGTGTGGCAGGAAGATGCATACTATACTGGATGTACTCCCTTTGCCTCCTGCTGTGTCTCCACTGGATACGTTGCACGTCACTCAGTTCAGAAATATCAGTTGAAAATGCAACGTTACACTGATGGTAGGCGTCACGCACGGAAACCTTCTTTTCTACCAGGAGAGAGTGTGAGGATAAGGAAACCCCACCATGTTCCCAAAGGACATCCCAGATTTACCCCTCCTGTAACAGTAACAAAAGCCAAAGGCTTGAATGCCTTCTTGCTGAGTGATGGAAAGAGTTGGAATGCCACTCATCTAGCACGCTGTCGCCCAGTGACTGAAAAGAACGCTGACACTGCTAGGCTGCACCACACTCAGACTGGCTCACCTACTGCCAGAAGACTGCCACGCGTCAAGTACAAGCCTCGCTGGCACAAAGACTATATTGTAGCATAATAGGTTGCTTCCTCTCTGTGCAGGGGGATGACTGAAGGGATCACCTTGCTAATCCTTGCTGTCCAAACTGGCCTCATTGAGCTGCAGGTCATCCACAGAGCCTTCCTCCTCTCTATCATCCTCTTTATTGTTGTTGCTTCCATCCTGCAGTCCATGCTGGAGATACCTGAGTCCTAGCCCTGGGAGCATCTAGAGGCAATTAAGATAATATACCAAAGACTTTTTTCATGTGTTTATTTTTAAGAAAACTCTGTGTCCCACTGTTTGTTTTATTTTTTACTGATCATAAACAACCAGAGGTGTGGACTCGAGTCACATGACTTGGACTCGAGTCAGACTCGAGTCATTAATTTTATGACTTTAGACTTGACTTGAAAAAATGTTCTAAGACTTGTGACTTGACTTGGACTTTTACACCAATGACCTGGGACTTGAATTGGACTTGAACCGGTTTACTTGAAAAGACTTGATATTTCACCCCAAATATAAAATTTAACACGCATATTATATAGAGATTGAAAATGTGACGTCATTCAGGGGTAAAACCGCAAAGGATTCTGGGAACTCGTGGCAAGAGGTACTAGCGCACGCAGGCTTTCAATTGAAATCACAGCGATAAAAAAGAAACACAAAAATGGCAAGAAGCTGTTGTATTATTAACTGCAATAGCCGGTCGCATGACAGCCACGGGAAGCCGACGGGTAAAGAGATCGGTTGTTATCGGATTACGTCGTTGAAGAGAAATTGTTCGAGCCATGTTTCCGAAGTAACAATGAGGCGACGGGTGGCCTGGATTGCAGCCATTCAAAGACCAAATATAACGTCCCAGAACCCTCCAGCTCACAGGTTAGTCTGCTCCAAGCATTCCCACAAAGGTCAGTCTGCTGTTGTAGTTAATGCGTCATTTTCATAACATAATTGATGATATAGGTTACAAGCAAGTCTGGCGCTGAACAGAAATTGTCGCTCCTTTGTTTGTTGTGCATAAATAGTGAATTGTCCTGACACAATATTGCGTTTCGCTTCTGTTATTTTGGTACATTGACAAAAACATATACTTTTATTCACAGGATAAAACAGGTTTTTTGTATCACTAATTGCCCAGTACGATTACAGCATACAGTATTGTTGTCACTGCTACATTTCTGTAACGCGTACCAGAAATTATTTCCACTGCTAATTAATTACCGTTGAGCTTAAAGGTCCTATTAATAAACGGTTAACGATTGTGTATTTATGAAGACGATTTGTGAGACTGGTAAACTTATGATACGTACGATGGTCTTTCGTTCTACACGGTGCATTTCAAGGTCCTGCACCCATCCGTCGGTAAACTGTACCTGGGCTTGTTGCAGTGACCGGAAGTTACTATCGTGCCAAACTAGGTATCCCCGACAGAATTTGTTTCCCCTGCGTCGGGAGCACACGCTGGACTGTCCAAATCACGGACAAACAGTATCCCACATTGTTGATTTTTAGTTTACAAACACTTCTTATAATGACTGACTACTCCTGACATTTTTGAGATCTTAGCTCTTTATACAACGAAGTTATAGTGGGATACAAATAATATCAGGCTGGTCCTGCCACAATTTGTTCCCCCTGTGTAAATCACGGACAAACAGTATCCCACATTGCTGATTTTTCGTTCACAAACACTTCTTATTATGACGCATTTCTCCTGAAACTTTGGAGGATTTAGCTCTTTATATAATAAAGTTACAGGAGAATAAAAATAGTTATTAGCCAAAATGTTTATGGTTTATTAAAATAATCCCATCTGATACCCCGTGAGCAATAAATATATAATTTTCTGTTGTAACCCTCAAACTGAATGGTAATGTAACGATACTAATTTTTCACAAAATGAAAACATCAGTACTTCCTGCATGCTCCCAGCACAGGGGAAACAAATTCTGTCGGGGATACCTACTTTGGCACGACACCGGTCCTACAACCGCATCCAAGAATAACATGCAGCTTATCTCAGAACTGTCGGTGAAAATTATCCTTGGAGCTAGGTTTAATTGAGCTGCATTTTAAAGAGGTGCAATTTCACAATTTGTGTATATTTTCTAAGTTCACTATTTTGTCATGTGTTGAGAAAAAGACAGATTTAAAAATTACATGGTCTAATATTTACATTTAGCATAACTGCAACATTATTTTTTCTTTTTTTTCTTTTTAAAGACTCGAAAGGACTTGAAATTCAAAATTTCAGACTTGTGACTTTACTCGGACTTTTACACCAGTGACTTGAGACTCGACTCTGACTTGCCTGACATTACTTGAGACTTACTTGAGACTTGCAAAACAATGACTTGGTCCCACCTCTGTAAACAACTATTAATAACTATGGGCAGTTAGTTAATTATCACAGAATTCATTATCTATGGTCATCAGTACAACTCATGCTAACATCATAAGTTAAGTAATACTACGGTGTACTGTCCTTCTTTCTTCATTCTTAAACAGGCAGTTTGTCTTTTTGACATCAATAAATGTAATCTGACTGAATGTGTGTTTGCAAAGCCTGTTATCAACCTGACTGCTTTCTCATACGCTGGTTTTGCTGCCCGTCCCGTAGGAGTTTGTGGAAGCACTTCCGTGCAGTTTCTCTCTGTCCCTTCCTGCTGATCTTTCCAGCGTACATGGCTTTTATGATCTGCCAGTTCTTCCACACGGACTTCTGGCTTCTCATCATCATCTCCTCCTCAATCCTCACCTCTCTCCAGGTAACACACAACCGCATCGCAGTGTGCACTCTACCGCCAGGTGCTTGGCACTCTGTTGACCTGTTGTTCTCTTCATGGTGGAGGAGTTTTGTAAAGCTCCAGTGGAGAACATGGATGAAGTCATATATTGTGTAAATGGGACCTACAGATTGCTGGAGTTTCTGGTATGTGTCACACACACGTACAGCAACTCTTTGCTAAGTTCTGACTGTAAACCAACACTGTCATGTAATGCATCAGCACTGTCTCTGCCTCACTGTCAGTGATTTGTTACCTCACCAGGTTGCGGTGTGCTGTGGTGTATCAGAGAGTGTATTTGGCGAGTGGAGTATGATGGGAAGCACCATCATCTTGGTCCACTCATACTATAACGTCTGGCTCAGAGCCCAGCTGGGCTGGCAGAGCTTCCTGCTCAGGAGAGATGCTGTAAACAAGATAAAAAGCCTCCCCACAGCTAGCAATACACAGCTGGAGCAGTATAACGACATCTGTGCTATACCTTGTGTGTCACCTCTGACACCAACAACTGCAGCAAGCGTTTGGTGCTAGAGGTCACATTTTGAGTTTGTGAAGCTATTTAAGGTAGACACACGTAATTAGCGGCAGCTGTGTTGTTGATCGGGAGGAAGCAAACAGTTTGTGACCGCTGCGCTGCTGTTAAATCCTAGAAATAAAGAATCTGAAGGACAAGATGAGTAAGGCTGGAGTTATTGGACTGTATCAAGTTTAATAACTTCATGCATACCAGTGACATCGCGTCACCCCCGCCAACGAACACCCCAGTGGCTTCAAGCCTGGGCTTAGCCTCTACAGGAGAGGTTTCAGCCATGTGTGTCCATCACAAGCCCACCACCATGATCTCAGGCCTTGAGGCAACAATCACGAAAACTAATCTTAACTGAGAGTGTTGGATGTCCTCATTGTTGCAGAGCACATGGACAGCATACTCACCTGGTTCTGTGGGCCAGCAGCACATGTCACACCATTCATCACCCTTGTCATCACATTCAATCTTGGTCTGAGAGAAACCTGAAGACAGAAACGTTCAATGATAAAAACACACAGTGGAATAAAATTGTGAGAAGTCATCAGTTGATGCAGTTTAAGGACACTTGTTCTTCTGTGCAGTCTCACCTGGAGCTCGCGCTTCTAGTTCATGCCATCATGACCAAAGATTCTTCAAATAATAGTTTAAAGATGTCCATGAATGCACTGCTAACTGCTCTTCACCCTGATAAAAATCAACATGCATTTAGAATAAGAAACACTTTTACAAAACCAAAAGCTTCACTGTACTTAGTGATTTATATGTCTAAGAAACAGGTTCAGTTTGTAACTGAGAGAGCGGCTCAGTGGTGCTGAATTATATTTCCAATAGAATTTCATATGTTGTAGTAACAACACACTGCCACAAGATGGCAGCCTAGGCCTACTTTACCATGCTGTTCCAGTCAAAAAGAAAAAGTGACAGAGCCTTGAAAGAGTGACAGAGACACTTTTTATGAACTCATCTGTAATGTGTCACCTTTTCTGTAGGATGAAGAAGTGCTTCCCTTCTTTTAAAGTAAATACAGGCTTACAAAGATCCTCTAAACATGTTTCTGAAATAATCCTAAACACAATCACTAAATCAAAAATGCAAGAAACTATTTATTTAATCACTCTTCTTAACTTAATTCCTTAACTTAGTAAAAAAAAAAAAATAGACAAGAACTTTTCTGCTGTCTCACCTCTGTCAGTTTTCATGCTGTTGCAAGAACAGGTGGAGGTGCAGGTGGAACTCTGACTTCAGTGTGGTTTGTATGTGCAGGCAGGAGTGTGACATCTCAGGACAGCAGAGGATTGTTGAGCACGGTGACTCCTGCTGCGACGCCCCCGTCTGACTGTCCTGAGCTCTTGGTCCTCAGCAGACGGCCCACACACTCATTCGTCAAGTTAGTCAGCCATAACCTGCTGACAACTTGTATCTGGTAGCTTTTTCACATCCTGATCAATGTTGTTGTCAAGTGTGTCTCATATACACTATTATCTCAGTCACAGTACAGCATGCATGAATCACAGTAGATACACAGTAACGCAAAACAGCAGGCAGTCATGTATGTGTCGTCACTGTTTTGACTGAGGCTAGCTCATACATGGAATGCAAGCAAATGCTGCATGTGTGTGCAGATCCACACAATGTTTGTGGCTGTAATGTGACAAAATGTGGAAAAGTTCAAGGGGGCCGAATACTTTTGCAAGCCACTGTAGTACCACGCTCCAACAGTTTTGCAAAAGCTTCCCTGGAGAATCATGGAGAAAATACTTTTAGTTCCAGGAAGGAGCTCAAGAGGTCTAAAGTGTAAAGAGTAGACATGTTGACAGATGCTGGCCAATATCCACTCCTAACCAGGTCCTTTAAATCAGGGCTGCACTGCTGCTGCCATGTTTGACATCTGTGTATCGCCTGGTGCACATCATAACGTCCTTGGACCAAAAAGAAAAAGAAACAACATGAATAATACACCACTGCCTTCACAGATGACTTCTGTTAAAGCAATACCATGTTCTGATTGTACAGCAAGGGCAGAAAACATGCTCCATCACACTATGTTCAAATCCATCACAGAAACCTAAATAGCAGGTTGCTGTTTACTATTAATGTCGATTAAAATCACGATTTTTCCTGCTGATACTGTGAAGTTTACGCAACCCACAGGAGCAGTTTCAAAGCTTTACTGTTGGCAGAATGCGAGCTACCAAGAAAGAGAAAACCACTTAAATAGATTCTTTCTAACTGGCTGTAGACACATATGAAAACCAAAATTGAGTGAATCTCATGAGGAAATATCTTGTATATTGGTGCAATTTTGACCGTCCACTCTAATAATACATGTGGTTGGAGCAATGGCTTTAAAAACATCAATAACACTTTCTCTGCTGTGGAGTGGCTGATGTTCGTGATGTAGAACATCACAATCCCCACAGAACCATTCCTCTGGAAGACACTCTCTGCACATAGACAGGACTTTGAACAAATTCAGCAAAATTTGAATAACTGAAAGTAGTATGCACTCAGATCCAGCCACTCTTGACAAAGGTAGCAGCTTCTATTTTGATATTATAGCTCCGGGTGGCTCAGTGTGCTTCACTATGAGCTGACGGTTAAAAGGACATTTGTCAAACTCATGTGGTTTTATAATTATTAAACTTCTCACACGCTCAAAGACATAAATGTCAGCCAACAAGGCATCGCTCATCAAGCTTAGCTCCATAGAAATGTATGTTATTGACACTTAATAACAGCAGGGTGAAGACAGTGGCAACACAGAGGATGGCCAACAGCTTCTGTGTCAGTGAGACATTTCAGCTGGTGTGGCCGTGCTTCTTTCCAGCACTCAGCAGCTTTCTGCTGCCAAAAGGACCGTGACACTGCCCTACTTCTTTGAGCCTCCGGAGAATGACATCAATCCAAAACAGCAGACAGCCTTTTCAAATACTTTTCTCTAAAGAATGCAAATATCAAGTATTCTTGCTCCCCTTTCTTTCTGATAATGTCACTTTTACAAATCCTGTCCCATCAGCTCTCATGGCTGGTTTGGCTTTGAGGGTCGGGGAGGACAAAAAGCTATTAAGGACCTTTTGATCTGCAGTCCAGTTCTCCTCTAAAGTATTAAGGATGAAGCAACAGTGCTCCTCTTTGCTATTCTGAAATGTGTGTTAAACACAGTGTAGAAGGTAAGTAGAAGCTTACACAGCACCATCAGCCATCATGCTAAATTTGCATCTTCAAAAGTCAATGCAGCCAGACTCACACCTGATTATAAATGTTCAGGAGACACTGTTGAATGTTTAGTGTTAACTTAAATCACTCATCATTTACAGCATTACAGAGTTCGGGGTTATGGGTTAGCACTATCATGTTACCCGTAACTGTATTAACTATGGTAGTAACTTAACTAGCAGTGTTGGTCAAGTTACTTACTTCCCCCAAAAGTAATCCCCTTACTTTACTGATTACTTATTTTCAAAAGTAATTAATTACTTAGTTACTTTTTAAAAACATGATTTATGACCTGAATAGGTAATAACGCAATAGATCTTTCAGCCCAATTCTACTTTTTCTGCATCATCCATCATACAAAATGTAATCAAATGGAAAAGTCTGTTTTTAAAACTTGTTTTATTAGTTTGAATCTTTTTACTTTATGCATCAAGCAAAAATTAAATTATATGCAACATCCTGACTAGAAGAAATTTGTGGAGGAATCCGCGAGTCTCTCTGTGAATTTCCAATCCCGTAGTAGCGTACTCGGTGCTTGCTCTGAAGTTAAGGGTTTTTTTCACTGTAAAAAGAAAGTTTCTAAAAGTTTTTGTCACTTTTTACGGAATCAAACTCAAAGTAAGTTCAGTACTTCCACGCTTTAAACGCTGCACGGTCATACTCTCTCTGCACTCCTCCATAGATTATCCATTCTTGATCTGCACACAGCTGTTATTGTCATGAGGCACTCTGGCAAAAAAATTACGGTTTTAGTAACGCAGTAACGCAGCGTGCTTATGGGAAAGTAACAGTAATCTAATTACCTTTTTGCAATAGTAATCCCTTACATTACTCGTTACTTGAAAAAGTAATCGTGTTACTGCCCATCTCTGGCTGTGAAACACTAATAAAAAATGATTAACTCAAGTTTTTGCTGCTAAAGTTGGTTCCATCAGCTGCTGAATCACAGGATGTACTTGGTTATAGTCATTTGTGCATTTTGGGTTGCTTTAAATAAATAATGATGTGTTGTAATCATCCAGATCTAGAAGCTTAAACTGCTTTTTCACGTGTCTGTAAATGAATTTCTTTCTTATCATTGGTGTGGGCTGACACTTGACACTCTGTGGCTCCTGATTTGTCTGTTGTCAAGGTCTCACCTCAGTGTGATTCCTCACGTTTTGTCATGATTAAAGGATGAATGGGAACACAGCTTCAGTCACTGTGTTCACTTCCTGATATGTCAGAACTGTGCTCACATCACTCACTTTTTTAACAACATGACACACTGCTGTAAACAGTGTGTCACGTTACTTGAAAAAAGTAATCGGATTACAGTAACGCGTGGGCAGTTAATGTCTCTGTTAACTAGTCATGATAGAAGCCAATATTTCTGTCCAAACATGGTCGGAATATGTTTCACTACAAGCTAACATTTACAGCATGACTTTAAGCTAGCACCATAAAGACGGTAAAAGACACTGTAATATGTAGAAATGCATGTGAAAAGTGTTATATTAGCAGTGGTTGTGCTACTCCACACAGCCACTTTAACATTACTGACACTGTATTTCTTACCTGTAAACAGCAGGTCTTGTGTGATAAAAGCTTGTGCAGAAAGTAGCAGGTGTAGACTGGTCCATAGCACTGTGTGAAGTGATAAGATGTGAAAGGACATATATAGGGTACCTTAAAGGGCGGCTTAAAAGTGTTTCCCTGAGCTTTTACTTGCAGCTTGATATCTAAATAAATGTAAATAAATATGAATGAAAAAAAAAAGCGGGAAAAAGGAGGAGCCCGGAGCTTCGTCTTTCGCTCGGCCTACCCCGCTATAGCAGACGGACCGTCAGAGACTCGAACTTGGCCGTTAAACTCTGGGGTCTGAATGCTGGCCTCTTAAGGCTGCGCACCACACAGCCGGCCAGAAGAAAATAGAAAAAAAAGGACATTTATCTTCTGTTGTTCAACAATTTTTTTTTCGTTTTTTTAAATCTATTTAGCTTGTTGTGCAGTATTGTTCCACACAAATGACACATGGAAACCTAGCTATTTTTTTATTGGCTTTCACAAAATGGGACTGCCAATGTTGGAGGTGTTACTGCAAAGTCTTCCTGCTAGCCGGAAACCTGCTGGCGGCGCCACTATGTTCTCAGCACACTCTTCAGCGTCAGCTTTGTTGCCTGTTTTCGGCACACCTACCTAGTCCCACTCATCCACTTTATCTGCTCATGGCAGATTTACCCACACTGAGCACTCCTTGGATTAAGGTAAATTGAAGCAGGTCATTATAAAAAAGACACACAGTTTATCATCTTATCCTTGTGCAACACCTAAAAGCACTCTGTTCATTTGTTTGCTAGATTAGCCGCTAGCATACACACACTGTGTTAGAGGCTTGTTGCTACCTAGTTAGCGATGCTACACACCTGTTACTGTGTATTTTTCAATGATTCAGCACTCCTTGGATTTTTAGACAGTAATGAGATCATGTGCACACTCCACAGAGGTCCAGAGTCCAAATGTGACCTCTAGCACCAAACGCTTGCTGCAGTTCTTGGTGTCAGAGGTGACACATAAGGTATCGGGTTTCTGTGCGATTACTTTTTCATATAGGACCAAGTATGTTTGGATAGCGTTTTGCCCTTGAAAACTGCCGTTGAATATTAGACATTGTTGTCTAATGTTATAAATGTATTGATGTGAAAGGTGTAAGTGTGACAAATATGGAATAAGATAGGAAATGAGAAAGGAGGCAAATACTTGTTCACAGGGCTATAGTCTGTAAATGATCTTTTGGCTATAGTAGATCTTTTACTTGTTCCTTTTTTAATTGTTTGTTTAAAATAGTTTTCTCTAGGTTAAGGCGTACGGTCCAGGCCTTCAGAGCAGTGGTCTGGCTGTTGGAAAACCCACTGAGTTCACAGTTGATGCCAAGCAAGGAGGAAAAGCTCCTCTGAAAATTATAGCCCATGAATATCTGGCTTTGTATATGATCACAAATATGTTAAATATATTGCATGTACCGTATTTTTCGGATTATGGGTCACACTTAAAATCCTTTTTCTCAATAATCGACAGTGCGCCTACTTAAATCTGATAGAACTAATCCCTTTTCTTCTGCACAGGATGTTGAAGGTAATTCTGTGGATGTCCAGGTTAAGGATAATGGCAACAGCACCTGCACCTACACCACACGCAAGCCTGTGAAGCACACTGTGATGGTCTCCTGGGGAGACGTTAACATCCCTGAGTAGGGATGGGTATCGTTTAGGTTTTATCCGATACCGGTGCCAAACCGGTACTTTTGAAACGGTGCCGGTGCTTAAACGGTACTCAAACCGGTGCTTAAAGAATGAAGAACACAAACTTTGTCCAAAAACCTCTCGTGTTCAGCATTGGTCTTACGCCTTTATTTATACCTTCATGGTACATGGTGAAACACACAGATAAAGCAGGAACTTAACTGCACGCCCTTCACTCGTGGGTGGAGAACATGCAGTTCCAGGAACTTAATCTAACAATAACAGCTGGTTTTCACAACTTATTGTGGTTAATGCTTTGTACGCTATCTATAAATTCAAATTCAAATTTTATTTGTCACATACACAGTCATACACAGTACGATATGTAGTGAAATGCTTGGATAACTGCTCGTGACCTAAAGAAAACAAAAAAGGAAAAGGCTATGAATAAGATAGGAAATAAATATGAAAAATTAAAAGGGTAAATTTAACTAGGAAGGAATAAAATATAAATTAAGGTTAAAAATGAAATAACTGTACAACACACTGGGAAAGAATAAGATAAAATATATAAATTAAATTGAAAAATGGCAAACCTTCTGTTGCTATGTGCTGATAACTAGAATATGCTTAAAGAAACTGACAGAAAAACAACTGCTTTATATGTGCTGGGAGTCAGGGAGTGTGCTCTCATGATAATTAAGTTTTGCACGTTCCTCTGACTGCTACAAGCATAAGGGAAATTTAAACATAATACACTCATATTTATTTCGCTGAAGGCATATATTCATAAAAGATAAAAATACTGTAACACAGATCGTTGAGCAGATCGTGTGTTGATCTGAGTCCTGTGATTTCCAGTAGTGATTTATTCCCATAACAAAATCAAATTGTCCTCTGCTGCTGTGTTGTTGCACAATGAAAATGATGGAGGTTTCAGAAACAGTCCGAACCTGGTTACTGTCTCAGATATGACGCTAGTCTTATCCTGCCTGCTTCTGTGTGTATATATGTAATATGCATATCCACATAATTATGGATTATTACAATTATGATATTTAATAAACACACACTGTGTTTTAAAGAACATACATTAAGAAACTGATTGTATTAAATTTTTATTTCAAATAAATTTCATTATATTTATAGTCATCATTTTATTATAGATTAAGTGCAAGAGTTGTTAAGTGTGGATAAATAAATAATAGTTTATTGCAATAGCAAATTGCGCCTTGGAGTCCTGAGGCACTGTGCAGGGCAACTAGGAAGTGTGTTCTGGACTCACTGTTAGTATCCACTGATTTAGTCACTGATCAACCTTCAGTCACGTAGGAGGACAGAGCTTCATGTTTATGGGATTAATGTGCAGTTTCATTGAATCCGTATTTATCTGTAAACAGGGTTCACACGGGTGCTTGAAATATGTGATCTTCGGTGCAGTTTTCCTGTTTTGTGGGGAAGAAAGGCTTTTTAAACCAACCTAAGATGATTCGTTTTCATTTTCACATGGTCTTAGTGAGGTGATGCAAAGTGAAACATGCTTTCTGTGGGTTCTTTTGGCCATGTGCTGGGAAAGCTTGAACATGGACCTTGAAAGTGCTTAAAAAGTGCTTGAATTAGAGCCAGAAAAAAGCGTATGAACCCTTGATTTGGAGGTGTTGGAGTCTGAAACCATGTGATGACTGTAAGCTCTGTGATTTATTACCTGATGGACCAGCAACACCTTCACTGTGTTTAAATGAGAATGAATCCAGCTTTACTTTAATATAGACGGCAGTGTGCAAAAGTCTTGTGCCCTCGTTTCTTTACATTTTGCAGGAGAATTGGAAACGGGTGCAGCAATTTTTGTAGATCGGACTGCGTAGTTGTGAACTGAGTTTTGTAACTTTGTAAACCGAAAGATCAGAAAATTTCTAGTCATTCACATTTATTTAATGGGCTAAATTAAGTTTTGTCTTCAGGTCCTGGGATAATGGAAGGCGGGAGGGATTTGCTCAGATTAAACGGTTCTTCTTTCTAAACAAAAAGCGTGCAGATTCTGGTTTCGTTGTGTAGAATAAAATAAAAAAAAATGTTTTGACCTGGTTTAAAAACGTAAACAAATGGAGAAATGTGCTTATGGACGTAGATCCATCGATTATTCACTTTATTCAGTAATATGTGGCCTCATTAGTAAAGAACTGACCTGCCTTATGTACTGTAAAGCACATGTACATATATTTCAGGATCACTGTAACCTCAGTGGCTTGAAATAAACTTTATTTTGGAGTTACATATTTTGATTTTGGGCAGTTTTCTTTACGAAACAACTGTTTCTGGTCATTCACATTTATTTAATATGCTAAATTAAGTTTTGGGCATGTGTGGCACCATGATATAGATGAATACATGAAAATTGCAGCCCCCCCCCCCCCCCCCCCATTTTATTTTTATGCTTCATGCTTCCTTTTGGGAAAAACTACTGTTAGTGTTTATTTTGCTGCAATATAAGTTCCGCCAGCAGAGGGCGGTCGAGTCTACGGTAGTGCAAAGTCTACGCTGACTGTAGACGGTTACGTCGTTTTCATTGGCCCGGAGTCTACGGTGAGCGTAGACACTGTAGACTCGGGCCAATGGGAGCGCCGAATCCCACTGTAGACGACCAATCGTCTGCTCGGCGGAAGTTGCGTCACCAAAACAACAACATACGGCGGTACAGCGAAGAAGCCGGCAAGTCCGCTATTCTTTATGGAAACTAGCATTTCTTTTATGTTTACAGTAAGTTATCGACTCTAAGACGCTCCTGGATTTAGCTGGAAGTACACGACGCCACGCTGAATACATAATTTAACCTTTTTTAACTCCATTTTATAGTCTTGGTATGGCGACACCGACGATTCGGGTAGTTAATCCAGATGCCCCTGCACATCGTCAGCAGGCGCTACTTATGGCAACCAAAGAGGCACGTTACTCTCGGGTGAGAAGTACGGTCTTCCCCAAACCTCCACAGGAGCTGCTCAGCCAAGTCACTGCCTTGACTCACGCAGAGAAGCTTCTTCAAGCCGAGGGTATCCACGCGCCTTTAAGTCAACAGTGCCTGGGAAAGCTGGTGGTGCCATTTGATCTTTACAATTGATCTTTTAAAAAACATTACAGTCAGAATCAAGTTCACTGATTGATTGTAGTGCTGTCTTTGTGTTTTACTGATTGCTTGCAGTGTTGTCCTTGTGTTTCACCATTTCATTTATTTTAATAAAGTGTTTTGTATTACAGTAACAGTGAGTTGTGGAATAACTTAATGAATGAATGACTTGGACTTACTGACCTTCTTTGAATCAGCATCACTATAGTCCAAAAGGCACTGACAAAACATACAAGCATAAATAAATAAAATCTATAGAAAGACAAACATGTTGTATATTTTTTTATTAAGTTACACACAAATAGCATACTCTGCCAACAGGTTTAAAAGACACAAATATGAAGAAACATAACAGACCTGAACCAAAGAAGCAATGTGTACAAGCAGGTGGCAAAGTCAAGTTCATAAAGTATTTGTACAACACATGTCTCTGCAAGAGCTTCAGTGTTTACTGGAATTGATTCTGAAACACTAACAGAGCTATTATCTATCTGTTATGTCAGTCAAATTTCCCATGATGCTCTTGGTTGAGATCTGGTGACTGTGAAAGCCATGGTATATGATCACACCATTTTCATAATCAACTATTCACTGACACTTCTTCAAATACTTTGTCACAGGACAAACATAATCTGTCATAGCAAAAGTGCACCCTAACATGGCAGCAAAGTGCAATGTCTCCCCATCTGGGGGTCAAGAGTTCAGGGTATGCCTTTAATTTCTTGCCTGTCTGTAAATGACAGTACAATGGCATGAATAATTCTTCACATTTTACCAGTATAAAAGTAAAACAATTACATGGTCTCATGGGGGCAACATAAAAGACTCCTCTTATGGATAGTCATTGCACATCATAATAACACAGAAGAAAAGAGAGCTATTTGTTTTCAATTGCTGTTGATTTCAGGGGACTTTCCAAACTGTTTTGGTTCAAAAGAGCCAAAGGATAATCATCATCACTATTGGCATAACAACTAGATGCTTTAATTGTATGTGCACTGATAATGCTTACTGTCCTGTCATTGTAAACCAGTCAAAATACATAAATAACACATTGTGAACATGGTGAAGACCACAGACAGCAGTACAGGTGTCAGGTGGGATAAAGGAGATGGAAACATCACCTGATGAAGAAAAAACAGACAACAGACTGAATGAATGAAAGAACGCTTCTTCATTGCACATTTTCCACCAATCACAAGCCTCTCCTTTCACTCTAGACTTTTGACCAATCACCAATCAGGATGAATTGCACTACTGTACTGTGCATCCCCATTCGCGGTGTCTCGCTAGAAGAGTAGTGCAGAGCTGGCGCACCAGGTAGTTCCTGATACCTCCTGTTTCTCTGTTTTTACAGGTATGCTGGGTTCCAAATAATACATATGCGATAGACAACAGTAGCAATCGATCATAAACGTAAAAGCGAGAGAGCCAATTCATGAGCTTGAGGGTTGATAACGGTGAATCGCCACCAGGTGTTGCAAAATTCACCTTTGTTAGAGGGAAGTCACCTTTGTTAAATAGCAAAGTATTTAAAAATGAATTTCATTATGTATGATCTGAGCATGCGCAGAATGATCCACAGCGCTCTTTGATCCTTTTTAAAAAAATTATTATTAAACTTTATTGAGAAACAGTATACAGAACGTGTATACAACCAGAGCAAAATTAACATATGCCAGGGGGTGTAATACAAAGAATTCATTCAAATATTTTGTAATTACTACAAATGGTAATAGTTTTCATAGCATTTTGTTAAGTAATCCACAAACCAATTTTATGTAACATAAAACATCATTATAGTAATATTTAAAATTAGGTTTTTGGTTACTGTTATTAGATTATTCTGTTATTATATGTTACCTTATATATGTAATCAAAGTAGTTGAATTAGAATACTGCTGTAGATCACATTATACCCTTTAATATAGAGTGTGTGAGCTATATGTAGTGTAGTTCTCATTATACTTTTGAGTTAACAGAACATATTCACATATTAGTTCATTAGATAAATGTGCATCACTCTGTATCCTTGATCTGCTGGGAATGTGTTACACTGTTTTCTTGACATGCTTAATTGTTGAATCATGAAGAGAAGGTTGTAAGCAGGAGACTCTGTGTCTAAAGACAGGGGAGATAGATAGACCACATTCCACACCCCCACCTTACAGAAAGCAGAGAAACAACTGCCGAGGTCATAACTTAGGCGCTGTAACAGAGAAAAAATGTGATGTTTTGGCTTTTACGACTAGCTGGGGGCCACTAGAGACTATAAAAAGCTGAGCAACCCGTCACCATTTTGAGACATGTGCCTGACCCTCTGGTAGCATCTCTCCCGTCCGGACGTTGTAATGCTCTGACTGTTGAATTGTATGGAAATAAATGATTGTTGATTGAGCATTGATACACCGAGTATTGTCCCTCCTTCAGCCCAAAGATTCAAAGAATTGGGAGATTTCAACAACTTGGTGCCGTGTGACCCGGATCTTTGGTGTGCTGAGGAGGTGTAGATTTGGCCTTTGGTGAGATCGTGGGGCAAAGTGAACAGAAGGCCGGCCTAAAACAGAAAGGTAAGCACAGCCTGTTGTATTATAAATACCAAATGTGCATATTGGGCTTTCCAAATTAATCTGTTCGCTGAGTCACATGTATTTTCACAGTAAATTTGTCGGTGTCTGGTTTTTGGCGCAAGATACTAACAACATAAGTTGAGGCTGAATTCCAGTGTGTTAAATAAACTGCTTCTACCGAGATACTAATAACATACTACGTTGGACTAGTTGCAGCCACTTTACCTTCCACATTTAATTTTGTCTAATACTGGCTTCTGTAGCAATAATACGTTAGAATTTATTCTGAAGACGCGGCCATTAGTTCAGTACATTGAAGTCGAGGTTTGTTTATTTTGTTTATGGTGTCAGTGACGTCCTGGCTTTTGCCGGCTATGAAATAGAAGTTGATTTAAGGAAAAGCAGATGCTGGCTTCACGGTGCAGTTGAACGCTGGCAACGCGAGAGCGAAACACGTCCGTAGGTTTGGTTTATGATACGGCGTGTTCCGGTGGTGCGGCCGTGAAGTGCAGTAGTGGTTGGTGCTAGTTTTAGTACATTGGACAGAGGTTTGACGGTGGTTTGTGGCGTCAGTCGAGTTTTAAGGGCTGCGGTCATAATACAAAGTAAAATTTTAAGTACATAGAGCAACACCTGGTTTATGATGTCAGGTATAACTTCGGGGATGCAAGCATCACTTTTATGATGCGACTTTGCCCCGTTGTGGCGGTCATAAGCGCAGAGAAAGGGGTATTTTGGTCTATGGTGCAGTGTGCTTTAAGAAGATCTAATAGTTGAGCTCAGAGGTTTCTGTGCAAATTTCTGCTGATGAGAGGCGCTCTCTGTGTGTCACACTGATGGTGTAACGCGCTGTGTGTGTAAGGCGCGCTCTGGCCGTGGGTGAGGCGCGCTCTGAGTGTGCTTTTTGTGTGTGTGAAGTCTGAACACAGTGACAGTGACGGTTAATGTGTTTGATTAGGAGGACATTAGAGCAAATACACATTTTAGGATCAAAGGTTGATGCCTAGTGTACCTGTGGAACATTTTGCCTATGGAGTAGCGACCCTCCTGTCCAGGGACGCTTGGCCAGGACCGGCGGCGTCCGGGTGCTGAGGTGGTGACTTGGGGAGGTGAGGGCCCCCGCATAGCCACGGAAATAACACTGGAACGACCGTGTAATCACGGGTTCACATTTATTTCCGGACTAGAACAAGACACATTTTGCGAACAAACGTTGAGTCTAGATTAGTAAAGAAATATAAAAAGGTTGAATTCCTCGTTTCAGTGGTTGAAATTGTTGTGTGCCTGTCCCCTGACGAGTGTGAAATTAGAATAAAGAGGGAATTCGGAGCCACATGGAGATAGACGGGCATAATTGGGTGTATTACTCTGTGGTGTAATAAAAATAAAAAGGAGAGATAGTAAGAGGTGTGCAGTGGAGAATTATGGAGGAGTAGAGAGAGGAATGTGTTGGGAGACTGGCGTACAGTTTACGCTGTCAAGGTAGGCGTGTTGCCTGCTTATCTGTTTAACAGTGATGAAAATGAAATTAAATAAATCTCTTAGTGTGTTAATACAGGAAGCTGCGGACCTGGACCAACTGCCCCCACAAGCACAGCGGCCGAAGCAAAATTATAGGTAATGGGAACCACACCCAGCACGAATCAGCAGCTGTGAAAAAGACAGCAGCGAGGAGAGAATTAGAGGAGAAATTAAGAGAAGTTTTAACACATAAAATTGGGGCCAACGGACTTGTGGAGGTTGGGAAGGCGTCCGGAGCATCACAACAAAAAGGTGAAACAAAAACACACACAAGCAGAGAAATCTGAGAGAAAGGCTCCTTTTAAGGTAACGCCTAGTTTGAGAAAAGATAAAATTAACCTGCTTTTATACAAATGCACATACACGCAATGAAGAAACAGCTTACACTCATGAACACGTGAAGATTTTCCAGCAAGGTTAAAGAAAAATTAACATACTTAAATGATGAAGTCTATACATTACTGACAAAGAAACCCTCTGGGTTGCAGGACAACAATTTAACTTAAAAAAAAAAAAAGGAACACTGGTCTAACCAACCAGGCAAGACGCAACAAATTTAGTGGTAAAAAGAGTCAAATTGTGACATGTTTTCTGTTGATTGATTAATAAAAGTGATTACTGAATGAAAGAAAGTTCCTTTTTTGGGCTTTTAAACATGATCTTAAGAATTTTAACATATACCGGTGTTGTCCTGTCAACTTGGTGGGTTAGGAGTTGATTATATCGGGAGACAAAAAACAAAAAAAGGGGGAGAGAAGGCTGACACAGGGCCTGGTCCCGGTGTGTCTCCCCTCTGAATAACACAGCCAACACAACAACATTTTCCTGTTCGTTTGTTTTTGTTTTTTGTTTGTTTTTGTTTTTTCTATACATATTTAATTACAGGCTGCTTTGCCGGCCCTGAAAGCCGAGGCTGACTGGACTCCTGCTCTCCCCCATATGTGACACTGACCAAATGCTGCAACAGCTGGACCCACAACAACGACCTGAGAATGTCAACAGACCTGCAGGAATGTGATCTCATGCAGCCGAGACGGAGAGCACTAAACCTAAGGCCCGTTTCACTACACGGGGGAAAAATTCCCAGACTGCGTCAGCTGACAGAGCTGTGACGAGACGCCCGCCAAGCCCGAATGAAAAGTAAGGCAGAGCGAAAGAATGCTGACCTTGATAACTTTGCATTCACACTGTGCAGGACAGTGATGGACCAACACGGATGATCGGGTGGCGAAAAAGGGCGTGACCGAGACAAGAGGAGTAACTGAGGACAGAAGGCACCTCAGAATGGACAAAAACACAGAAGAAGATGCAGGTTTCACCTGCGGTGAACATCGACACTGGAGAAAGGACTGCCCCAATTGGGGTCAGAACCAGGACGGACTGAATTTTGAGCAGCAGCAGCAATGGTCGCAAACAAACTGAAAAGGAGGGGGGCAGGACCCCAGGGCACGCTTCAGGCCGTGGTTTACCCAGAACACCAGAACAGGAAAGTGATGAACACAAACACCCACACACACACACACACACACACACACACACACACACACACACAGATTCAGAATGAAGTGAAATACACACATGAACACGTGCACTCGTTGAGTGAGTGAGAAATGACACACACACACACACACACACACACACACACACACACACACACACACAGATTCAGAATGAAGTGAAATACACACATGAACACGTGCACTCGTTGAGTGAGTGAGAAATGACACACACACACATATACACACACACACACACACACACACACATTGAGAAGTGATCCACATACACACACACACACACACACACACACACACACACACACACACACACACATTGGAATGCTGATTCACTGAGAAGTGATCCACATACACACACACACGCTGATGCAATGAAGAATGCTTTGCTTATGCTGATATGCAAAATGCTGCACACAAACATCCCAATGCATAATTTTTATGAGGAGCCATTGATTACTTAGAATGTGTTATATGTCACCTAGAAGGCATTTATGTAGATTTTAGGAATAAGCTCTAAAACGGTTTGGTTATGAAAACAATGTCTGTGCGTGATGTCTGTTTATGGCTCAAGGCCTTGACTGAATTCTTTGCTGTGCTTCACACAGCCCTGATGAGGAACAGTGGCACAGAGTGAAAATGATGAATTAATAGTGTAAGTTTTAGGTCGGAGTACGGCATTTTCTGTGATTGAGTTTTAATTCAAGGAGGAACAAAAGGTGTTACGGCACCTGAGGTTCTCATTCCCACACAATATTTTAAACCAGCAGGAAGCAAAATTTTCCTGTGAATTTCTGGTTGATTGTTTGGTTTTGTTTAGCGCTAGCTTGATTTTATCAGTGAGCTTTGGCTTGTGTTCTTTCTCGTAAGCGAGAGAGGATAGTTTTATGCTTGGACATGTCTGCAACGGGCCCTAGTTTGTGTTATTGTTGTTAGTGTTTTGTTGGTTATGTCTGTTTTCGTTTTGTTACAGTGCACTGAGATAAGAAAATCTGAGAGGTGTGATCCACCGGTGGTGATATGTTGATATTTTGTGAGTTCATGATTTAACAATCAGCTCTTTAAACAAGGCCTGAAAGATTGAAATTTAAAGCGCTATAAAATATTATTACTGTAAACAGTTGCAAAGTGTGCTTCTCCATGATTGTAATTGGCTTGGGAGAAATTCACTTATAGGGAACACTGATCTAAAAGGATTGCACCGAGTCAATCCGGCCCAAAAAACAACAAGGAATTGTTTTCCTTTAAAATGATGACGTCATCTTGCTGGTGATGGAGGCTCGAATAGGTTGCGCGGGAGACTCCATTATCAGCAACATCTGGTATGAATGTGTATGGAGGTATGCATGTGAATGGACTGTGATGGACTGACGACTAAAAGTTTTGACTGACTTGATACTGAGACAATGACTGCACCCACTTTAGGATTAGTAAATGCCAATAAACAATTCATAAACAATTCACCCAGCGGACAAGAGAAGGGTGGATGCTTCGCTTTGTTTTGTTTTGTTTTTTCAGGAGCAGGAGGATAAGAGAGACTGGAGGAGGAGACTCTAGCTTCACATAAGTATGAACTGCAGACTTAACACTGTGGTTGCTGATTTTGAGTTACCGATGTTTGCATTAAGAAAACTGTGCTATATTAGCTGTGTTTTGATTAAGGTATCATGTTATATTATTGGGAATGCCAAATGCTACAGTGGAGAAGACTTTTGATACCACTCATGACTGGAATATGTTATTATTAACCATAGCAGGCCACTGTAAAAAGTCAATTAAATTTTATAGAGGAAAATCGCCAAAATTGAACAATACCTATGAATGACTGGCCACATTCAGAATAGAGATATGCAATAATAAACATTGGTCCACGTGATTTAGGTTCTCACTTGAAATAGTAAGTTATTAAATGTAGAATATAATCGACAGGGACATTTGATAGGATGTGGTACTGCAAAAGAACAAGAGCAAAGTAAATAAAGAAAATATTGTGTTTAGTTTGGATAAATTCAAATTAAAATGTACCATTACACTCAGAGGATCAATATGAAATAAAACATATGCAAAATTTGTAGGAAGTACATGACTGATAACTGTTCTGTCCTGAGCGTTTGTTTCTAGAGCACCCACTTGACCACACCAACAGTTTCTCGCCACCGAGGAGGGGTACTTGCAAAAAGAATAAAATAAAAATTTGAGTTTAACAAAACATTTTAAATGTAAATATCAAGCTTACCTTTCTTTTTCCATGAAATGTGCTTGTGGGCACGCCAGCCATTTTGAAAAGGTGGGCAAAACAATTGGCAAGGCCACACCCCCACACATGTGATATAATTTTAAAGGTACTGTTGCCCTCTCTAAGAAACATCAGGAATTAGAGGAGTGGCAAGTAGAGTATGCGAGCTACAAGCAAAAACTAAAATGTGTACTACAGTGTGCAAAAATGAAATACTGGGTCATCAGGGGGTCATGAGGGACATTTATAAAACTAAAAGTCCCACTAACCTTAAAGTGCACTTGAAAAGCTCACACAAGAAGGCTAACCTAGCTTACCTAGAAGACCTCATCAGGGGGAGCACACTCCCCCCTCCTTGAAGAGCTCACCCACTCAACCCGCATCCCCAGAAAACAGCTAACCCCAGATAAGGCAGCGTGATGTATCCCGAGACAACAGGACTGGGACATCTAAATAAAGGTGTGAAACAATCGCCTTCAAAAGGTTATCAATTAACTTTAACCAAAATTAGGACCACTCGGTGCGGCAAGAGTTAATAGTTATTAGTCTCAACACCCAAGGATAACCAGAAGAGCATGACTGATATGATGGAACTGGGATTTTGTTACACTTAATTTTTGCAAAACACAAATAAAACTAAATTGAAACTAAGGATTTTCAGAAAATAAAAACTACACTAAACTAGCAAACAATTGGTAAAAACTGATTAAAACTGATGAAAATTGCAAAACTATTACAACCCTGGTCCAGACTAAGATGGTGTTGGACATCTTCGGGGCAGAAAAGGGTTGGTGTGACCAAGGTGTGGTTTGGCTTGTTGTATGTACATTTCAAAATGTTACAGCTCTGGATGGACCAGTTACCAGGGCATGGAAGGATGACAGACTTTATTACATGAGGAGAAGGGACATTTTCGGGATCGAAGATCCTCAGGGATGACAAGGCTGGAGCAACGGTACTCGAGAGAAGAATTTCTGATACTTTCTGAGATATGATGTCACCAACCTTCTCTTTTAATTGTCTAGCTCCAATGAATTGACACATGGGAGTGTGTCAAAAAGGGGGAAGTTGAGTCCGAACATCAAACAATGGTTTTATGAACATCTTATGACGTTATTTCTGTGTTTAATAATTTAGCTATGGTAAAACTTAAGCTTATAATGTGTTAGACTTAGAAAGGGTTCACTAATTTTTGATTTCTTTTACACACACATAGATTATGATTAGAATAGGTCCTGAACATAATATTTTAAACCAAATTTGAATCATTAGAAGAACAATGGATAACAATATTAGATTATCAAGGCTAGGGAGAGAGGTGTTTTGGTTTTCTGTCTCTTGCAGAGAAAGGAACAGACACCAGACGGGGACACGGAGATGTGAGGACCCTTCACAGCAGGGACAGATGTAGGGACTGCCGAGACAGCAACTGGGGTCAAGTGTCATGACGTTTGGGCTCCTGGAGAAGATGGATCCCACAAACACAGCAATAACCATGAAGGGGTTGGCGAAAACCAGGAACACCAGACCAACGAGGTTCAAGAGGCTCTTGGCAAAAAGGGGGACACGCCGGTGACCCCAAAACACACAGATCCTTGTTTGAAATCGGGGCAGAATAATCCCCAGAACTGTGCAATGACTAAAGGGTGGTCTAACCCCGGAGGTCGAAGAAAGAAGCTGAGAATCACCCAACTGGAAGACACTGGTAGCTGCAGCAATAAAAATAAAGGTTAAAAGCTCCTTAGACAGAGGTTCTAGTCTAAGTACATTTGAAAGGTATAAGGTGGCATTAAAATGGGAGTGGAAAACTGGAGCACCAAAATAAAGCTGTGGGAGAATTGGGGAGTGATGGGAGAGTCATCTGTAACTGCTGTTATGGTTGTAAATCTAACTTTGCTTGCATCTGAACTGCGTGAACACAGAGGTCATCCCACATATGGTCCACCCGTTAAAGGGGGACAGAGGGCCTCAGGATCAAGAAAACCTGGACCTTGCGACCCTGGAGTGCATGTTGTAAGTGATCTCTTTCAGAGATCAAAAGGGGGAATTATTAGATTATTCTGTTATTATATGTTACCTTATATATGTAATCAAAGTAGTTGAATTAGAATACTGCTGTAGATCACATTATACCCTTTAATATAGAGTGTGTGAGCTATATGTAGTGTAGTTCTCATTATACTTTTGAGTTAACAGAACATATTCACATATTAGTTCATTAGATAAATGTGCATCACTCTGTATCCTTGATCTGCTGGGAATGTGTTACACTGTTTTCTTGACATGCTTAATTGTTGAATCATGAAGAGAAGGTTGTAAGCAGGAGACTCTGTGTCTAAAGACAGGGGAGATAGATAGACCACATTCCACACCCCCACCTTACAGAAAGCAGAGAAACAACTGCCGAGGTCATAACTTAGGCGCTGTAACAGAGAAAAAATGTGATGTTTTGGCTTTTACGACTAGCTGGGGGCCACTAGAGACTATAAAAAGCTGAGCAACCCGTCACCATTTTGAGACATGTGCCTGACCCTCTGGTAGCATCTCTCCCGTCCGGACGTTGTAATGCTCTGACTGTTGAATTGTATGGAAATAAATGATTGTTGATTGAGCATTGATACACCGAGTATTGTCCCTCCTTCAGCCCAAAGATTCAAAGAATTGGGAGATTTCAACACTGTATTTGTGAAAATAAAATTTAGCTAAGATAAAAAGTTTATTATAAAGTAAACATCTTTTTTTTGTAGCAAAATCCAAAACATTGAGACCACCGTGTTCATAGTCATTCATCACTACACTCTTTCTGATGTAATGTCCCGTTTTTCCAGAGGAAGTTGAAGAGCATTCGGTCAATATCCTTACAAGTTTTGCCGTGCAGAGAAATCGCTGCATAAGTCAGTCGAGACAGACCTTCTGCTTTTGAGAGCAATACCCTTCCTCTTAAACTTAAATCTCTCTGCAACCATTGATTTAAATTGGTTTGAGATTTTTTAATAATTGGGGGAAAATTTAGTGAAATTCTGTCTTTTGGATCTTTGCAGAACTATTAGCATTGGAATACAGAGTTTTGATAGCTTTGCAGAAGATATCACCAAAACCAAATTTCTGAAGTGTAAGAAATATAAATTCATGCTCAATTGAGTCAAAGGCTTTAGAGAAGTCCAGGAGAAGGATAAATGAGTCATCAGATATTAATGCCGAGTAGTCCAGAATATCCAAGACGAGTCTAATATTATTGGAGATGTGTCTGTTTGTCATAAATCCATAAATCTTGAACGAACAAAAGCTTCTTCAGCTTTCTGGCAGTAGAGCTCATCCAGTTCAGATTGAAAGGACCTAAGATGTAATCTATCCTCCTCCGAGACCTCGTCTGGTGGGAGTTGATATATCGCGGAAGATTATATTCTGCTGCTGCCCTTGACTTAGCTATTTTTGCCCCATACTGTCTTTACATTTTACTCGTTTCAAATTAAAAAAATTCCCAGTTTATGCCATAGGAATTGTCAATATTAGCCTTGTGTATAAAATGTTTTAACAGTCGTGTGATTTCTGAATTGTATGGCTCAAAAGCGAACTACTTAAGTTCCAATATGAGGATCTATTAACCTATCCCCACAAGCTGCATGTCTTTGGACGGTGGGAGGAAGCCGGAGTACCCGGAGGGAACCCACGCAAACACGGGGAGAACATGCAAACTCCACACAGAAAGACCCCGGCCTGATGGTGGAATTGAACACAGGACCTTCTTGCTGTGCGGCAACAGTGCTAACCACCGTGCCCCACTCTGAGAACTGCAATAAGAAAAAAAAAATTCTTATTGCAGTTCTCAGAGTTACGAGATAATCTGAGAGAGCTACAGGAAGTCAATAAATCACTTTTTTTTCTAGATATATAATTACCTGAAAGAGTTGCTGAGACATGAACTCGTTTCCTGCTTAGTGGCTTCGCACACTGTTTCAGCTTAAGCCTGATAAGTTTTGTGAGGCTTTAAAACTCAAAATCATTTCTGTGAAAATTTTTTCAGTTTTTCCAAAACTCCAAAATGTGGGAAGCTGAATATGATAGAAGCTAATGTCCTACGGTTATGTGGAAAAGAAAGCTGTCACAGGACTGTGAAAAACTAAATACACTTCATTATTCAGTAGCCTGTAGAGCTACTTCTGCAGCAATAATCACCTTCTGTATTGCTTCATCACTGTCACATTGTTGTGGAGGGATTTTGGCTCATTCGTCTTTACAGCATTGCCTTGGTTCATTAACATTTGTGGACATTCGTGCATAGCTCTCAAGGTCACGCCACAGCATTTCAATCAGTTTGAGGTCTGGACTTTGATTGAGCCATTGTTGTACATTTTGGGGCTTATTTTGCTGTTGCATGACCCAGTTTCACTCAAGCCGTGGGACAGATTGGCCTTACATTTTATTCAAGAGTACTTTGGTGTACAGGTTAATGGTTGAGCTAATAACGGCAAGGTACCCATGTCATGTGGTTGGAAAATAAACCCAAATCATCACCCCTCCTCCAAATGCATGTTGGTATGAGGTTTTTGTTGTGATATACTGTGTTTGCTTTTTTCCAAATGTGGTGCTGTGCATTATAGCCAAACATCTCTTTAGTAATCTTTGGTCTCGTCTAGGGCTGGGCAAAACGATTATTTTCCTAATCGATGAATCTAGCGATTAATTCTTCGATGCATCGATTAATCTAACGATTCGTTTTTCAATCCGATTCGATTTCGATTCGATTAACGATTTTTTCCCCCCATTATTTGACTTGTATAGCAATTTCACATTTACTAATTTATGTATATAAATGAAAAACACAAATTTATTCATTTGAAGACCTTTTAATAAAAAAAATTGCAATCAATACAATAGAGATAGCATTTAACAAGAATTGAAATGTGCAAACATATATAAAATTAAGGAAAAGTTAACAAAACATTTCAAATAAATAGCAACAATGGTGTCTTTAAACAAACAAAATGTAACATTCACTTTGCTTTCTGCCAAAAAGTGCTCTTCATTCACAAAACAAAATCCACAATAACATTGTACTACAATCTTCTGTTTTTAACAAAAAATTTAATGTTTTGCAAAACAAATATAACAAAGGAAATCATAGCAAAAAATTAATAATATACAAACAGCAGCAATGGCGTCTTTGAACAAATAATGAAATGACAAGTTACCCCTAAGTAGGACTCTGTGACCAGACTTGTCCAAGCATCAGTGGTAAGGGAGATTTTGGATGTGGCCTTTTTTAGTTCTTTCCTTAGTTTCTCCACTGAAGTTTCATACTTTCTCTCCATCATGCTTGTAAAATGACGCTTAGACGGCAGAGTGTAACCTGGTTGGAAAGTGGTCAGCATTTCTTTGAATCCCTCACCCACAGCAAGTGGTCTCTTGTCTTTTAAAATCATAGATAAGTCGCTCTCAGTAAGTACAGCCACCTCCTGCGGGGTGCATGGCGTACTTCTTCTCTGAAAGTAGTCCTCCAGACTTTTCTGTTTATTCCTGAAATCATAAATCACACACAGCACACAGATGAATTCGAATAATTACAAAATAATTATATGGAAAGCATAATATCAAAATAATTTGATAAGGATCTGGTTGAGATAGATAGATATACACACACACATACTGTTATGCCATGTGCTTTCATAGCATAACAGTAAGAGGTTAATAATAATCCCCAATGTTGAACATATGATATGCAGTAATCATGATGGCTGGAAAAGATAACGTTTAAATAGCCATAGCTGATGGCACCTTTACTGGTGCACTGCTTTCTAGTCATTAGATGGCATAACTTTGACCTATAAGATCAAGCTGGAGAAGCATTATGTATTAAAACAGCATTCAAATAGGATTAAACACATTAAATTTGACAAATCAAGAGTTCATTGTCATTTTGCTTTTGCAAGCACTTTAACAATGTTGTAATAGTGTCCACGACGGCTACGTTTAGCAGGTGGTGCATTATCCTTGTTAACATTTCTCCTGCGGCCAATTCGCTGTCTCACATTTTTTGTCTTTCGCCGATTCTGATAATCAGCCTGCGTGCATTCCGACTCATTTTGCCAGCATGGGCCACAAACAAAACAACAACAACAACTAAACAGCAGCTGCTATATGTTACTGCTAAGCAGCTTAAATGAGTTTTGCATTTACGGAGGTTGGGTGTTTATCTCTGTGTCTATGAGTGAGTGTACGTCTACGTGGGGGGGGTCTGGATGAATTAACGGGTAAAAACTAGCGTTAGTAAAAAAGTTGAAAACTTACAGTGGTTTGTCCTTTGCAGAAGCTGCTCCTGGATGCAGTCGTTTGAGGTGCTGGTGCATAGCCGTTGTGCTTTTATGATAGGCCATTTCCACCTCACAAAGCCGGCAAACGACTGAATCACTTCCTTTTCTGTTAAAATATCCCATACTGTAGAACTGCGTGTTCGGGTGGAGTGATTTAAGTTGACTGCAACTGCCTCATTCATGATTCCGCTACTCGCTGCCGCCATGTCTTTTTTTGAAAGTGACGACGCATCGACGCAGATTTTTTTACGTCGACGTATTTTTTGCGTCCACGTAATCGATTACGTCGACGCGTTGTCCCAGCCCTAGTCTCGTCTCTGCAAAGCATATTGTTCCAGAGGTCTTGTGGTTTGTTTAGATGCAGCTGTGAAAGCCTGAGCCATGCTGCAGACTTTGTTTTAGAGAGAAGAACTTTAACATGGTAATTGAGGCCTGTAGAGTCTGGGATGTAGCTTTTAGGGTTTTTCGCAGTTTCATTGAGCGTTGCACAATCTGACCTTGAGGTGAATTAGCTTGGACTGCCACTCTTGGCAAGACGGTTGAATGGTCTTAACAGATCCCTGAATGCTCCAGAAAAAAAAGAAACAAGGCTTAGTACGCATCACTGAAACAAAGATCTGATCGACAAGCTGGTACTCTACACATGCAGTTACCAGCATAAGGTATCAGTGTACAGGAAATGATGGAATGGGCACTGCATTGTGCTTAAGGTCAACTATCTGGCATCATTCAAATAAAACTGGGAGCAATGAGACCCAACAGAGTGTCAATCACAGAAGGCAAGCACAAGCTAGACTGAACAGCATCTGTCAAGATTGACTTGTGGGTCTGCTTTAGCAACAATCTCTCATATATTATTCCATTAACTAAGACGGTAGTCAATTAATGTTTCTTAGCACAATGCGTTAAAACGGATAGCTAGCTGGCTCTGACCAGAGACAAGAAATTCATCCCAATAACAAAAAGAGGAAGAGGTTGTGGTTTTGTTAGGCCTGTGCCAGTTTCATGACTTAAAGCAACAGCTTCCTCAAAGCATACTGTCAATGGGAGGTTACCAGGCAACCAGCTGTCCACTTCACTTACATACCTACCAATTAAGGATGTTAAGAAACGCTGAAGAAGATGGCTATTAATGATTTAGCAGAACTGAAGAAACCTATAACTAGCAGTTACAATAATCAGTCCATCATTTCTCACTCCAGTTTCTCAAATGTGAAAACAAGTTGTCTTGTTCTTTATATTTTTTGATTGAAAATGGCTTTGTCAGGCAAAATGACCAGACATCGTGCAAATGTAAATGAGTTGCATTTACATTTGCACGATGTAGATGCAACTCAGTGACAAGTAGTGAGCAAGTAGGTGATTTGAAACAGTAATCCATGCTTTTATTTCATCTCGTTTGGATTACTGTAATGCTCTGTATTTTGGAGTTAGTCAGTGTCTTCTCTCTCGTCTGCAGCTGGTCCAAAATGTTGCTGCACGACTTTTAACCAGAACTCATAAAAGAGAGCACATAACTCCCATCCTCGCCTAACTCCATTGGCTGCGTGTATAATTTACAGAGTGGGTCATTTATATGGATACACCGTAATAACATGGGAATGGTTGGTGATATTAAAGTCCTGTTTGTGGCACATTAGTATATGTGAGGGGGCAAACTCCTCAAGATGGGTGGTGACCATGGTGGCCATTTAGAAGTCGGCCATCTTGGATACAACTTTTGTTTTTTCAATAGGAAGAGGGCCATGTGACACATCAAACTTATTGGTAATGTCAAAGAAAAACAATGGTGTGCTTGGTTTCAACGTAAATGTATTCTTTCATGAGTTATCTATAAGTGTCTCATTGTTCACAGCCATTGACAGGTCGAAGAGGTCAACACGTGAGGAGCGGTTCGAAATTGTGTTGATATCTGGTGAACGCAGTAATCGGGTCATTGCAGCAGATTTCAATGCAAGACACCCTACGAGACCACCCATCTCCCATGCTACAGTTAGCAAACTGTTTGCTAAGTTTTGTGAAACTGGTTCAGTGTTGGATTTGCCAAAATGTGGACACAAAAAAACTGTCACTAATGAGGAAACATCAGTGGCTGTCCTAGCTTCATTCAGCAAGAGCCCACAGCGTAGCACTTACCGCATGTCACTGGAGAGTGGCATTAGTCGAACATCCCTTCGGCGGATATTAGCTACTCACAAATGGCACCCTTACAAACTCCAGCTACTGCAGCATCTCAACGAGGATGACCCAGATCGGCGCACAAAATTTGCAGAATGGGCAAAACAAAAATTGAAACAGGACCCTCAGTTCACGCAGAAGATTTTGTTCAGTGATGAGGCAAACTTTTATGTGAATGGTGAAGTTAACCAACCAAACCACCGCTATTGGTCTGACACTGACCCACATTGGATGGATCCCTCCAAGACTGTTGGAACAACAAAAGTGATGGTTTGGTGTGGTATATGGGGTACAACGATAGTGGGTCCATTCTTCATCAATGGAAATGTAACCCAGTGAGTTTACACGGCTCAGTAATGCACAACAACATGTATTGTTAATTGGGATTTATCATTACTCTATTAATCACTGAGTTGAGCTAAAGTAAATCAATAGTAAAAGATAAATACTATAAATATAAGAATAAAACCCAAAGAGTATATTTACAGTAACACCCCTACTGGTTAGGAAGGAACAAGCCCCGCCTTCCCCTGCTCTGTACTGTCACCTGCTCAGACACAGAGAGAGACGGAGGCGCAAGAGACCATCGCTGATTTTCACCGCCAAGCTTTTCGCTGGAACATAACTATTAACTTGATAAATTGAGCAAATATCCATACCGGAGATCTGCATGGACCTTGGAGAAACGGACCTGATTTATTGTGAACATTTCGGACCTTGAAACCATCGCAGTGAGTCAGAAGCTGTTAAGCTAACCTTGAAGCTAAAAAGCTAACAAGAGGTTAACAGGGAATATAATGGCCCAATTTCAATGTTGTATATTTGCGCGGGAGCGGATGAAGTGGACAAGATCCTCTCTGAGAGTTGAACATTAGAAGTGTGCTGGTGAGTTAAACTGGGACTGGGCGAATCAGGCTAATTGAAAAGCTAACTAGCCTAATGCTCATAGCTGCAGCTGTAGCTGACCAGGTTTTCACTTTTTTTTTTTTTTTTTTTTTTTTTTTTTTAAACATTAAACTTTATTAAGAAACAGTATACAGAACATGTATACAATCAGAACAAAATTAACATATGCCAGGGGGTGTAATACAAAGAATTACAAACATTCAAATAATTTGTAATTACTACAAATAGTAATAGTTTTCATAGCCTTTTTGTTAAGTGATCCACTAATCAATTTTATGTAACATAAAACATCATTATAGTAATGTTTAAAATTAGGTTTTTTGTTACTGTATTTGCATTTGTGAAAATAAAATTTAGCTAAGATAACTAATAAGTTTATTATAAAGTAAACATCTTCTTTTTTTTGCCTTCGAAAGAAACAAAATACAACATTTTCCCATTTCACAGTAAAGTCATTATAGAGATGTCCAGCAATGAATCTACTGAAGTCTTTCCAAAATGTTCTAGCGAATGAACAGATCCAGAAGAGGTGTTGCACAGTCTCAGGATGGCTTCCACAAAATCCACAGTTCACATTTATGTCCCTTTTGAACTTTGTCATGTAATGATTAGCAGGATAAAATTTATGCAATATTTTAAATGAGACTTCCTTCACTTTATTCGTTACCAGATACTTGTTAGGAATTGACCATACTCTTTTCCAGTTAATGTCACTGACAAAGGAATTCCAATAAGAGACCACATGTGGGATAGTTAGAGATTCTGTCTGGAACAAAGCACGAATATTCTTATTACTTTTACTGTGGTTTGTTAGACAGATTCTTCCTATGTGTGAATCTAAAGGGTTGGGGAGAGAAACAGATGATATGCAAGGTTGAATACCTTTAAAAAGCATTATAATACCCGTAGGTATTGCATCAAATAATATGGCATATTCTTTGGGTGTGGCTGGAAATTTATAGGTGTTTAAGAATTCTGAGTAGGACATGAGCTGCCCATTAGGATTAAACAGCTGATTCACTAAAACAATCCGTTTCTCAACCCACCTAGAAAAAAATAATGATTTATTTTTATACACTATGTTCCTATTATTCCAAATTGAATACGTATGGGGTGTAAAGTTGTGTTTATATATAAGGGACCAAGCTAATAGAACTTGTTTATGAAACATCGAGAGCTTTTCTGGAAGCTTATCTATATTATAATCACAACCTAAGATAAAACTTAGACCACCAAACTTAGAGAAAATGTAGTGAGGAATAAAATTCCAAATGGATACCGGATTTTTAAGAAAATGTTTAGCCCAATTAATCTTAAATGTATTGTTTAGAGTAGTAAAATCCAAAACATTGAGACCACCGTGTTCATAGTCATTCATCAATACACTTTTTCTGATGTAATGTGTCCGGTTTTTCCAAAGGAAGTTGAAGAGCATTCGGTCGATATCCTTACAAGTTTTGCCGTCCACATGCAGAGAAATTGCTGCATAAGTCAGTCGAGACAGACCTTCTGCTTTTGAGAGCAATACCCTTCCTCTTAAACTTAAATCTCTCTGCAACCATTGATTTAAATTGGTTTGAGATTTTTTAATAATTGGGGGAAAATTTAGTAAAATTATGTCTTTTGTATCTTTGCAGATAATCAGACCTAAATATGTTGCTTCATTTTTAACTGTTATATTACAAATACTCTGAACATTACACTCTTTGACAGGTAATAACTGACATTTATTTAAGTTTAGGACCAATCCAGACCCTTTTGAGAAATCCTCTATTACACTTAAAGCAATTGGCACTTGGCTAGCATTTTTAAGAAAAATTGTGGTATCATCTGCCAATTGACTGATGACAATCTCTCTGTCTGCTATGTTTATACCCTTCACAGGGCTATTCGAAATATGAGAGGCAAGAATTTGGGTGCAAAGTAAAAAAAGATAAGGGCTAATCGGGCAACCTTGGCGTACACCTCGATTAAGACTAAAACGAGAAGTGGTGCCATTTTTCATTCTAATAGAACTATTAGCATTGGAATACAGAGTTTTGATAGCTCTGCAGAAGATATCACCAAAACCAAATTTCTGAAGTGTAAGAAATATAAATTCATGCTCAATTGAGTCAAAGGCTTTATAGAAGTCCAGGAGAAGGATAAATGAGTCATCAGATATTAATGCTGAGTAGTCCAGAATATCCAAGACGAGTCTAATAAGTCCCTGAGTAAGGCTGGGAGGAAGAGTGCCCCTTTCAATACTTTCATTATAAACCTGCAACAAAAAGGGTGCAAGCTGACAAGAAAATGATTTATAGAATTCAGCCACCAGCCCATCTGTGCCCGGAGATTTGTTGTTTTTAAGAAATTCAATAGATGTCAATATCTCTTTTTCAGTAATTGGACTGTCACAAAAAAGCCTATCAGCACTTTTAATCATTTTAACATTGTTTACAGAGTCAATAAATTGGGTAGCGACCTTTGCGTTATAATTGGATCCATACAACTTTGAGTAGAAATTACAACAAAATTGAGAGATAATTTTTGCATCATCACTGACCGTACCATTTATATTCAATTTATGAATAGTATTGGTTTTAGATCTATGTTTTTCTAAGCGGAAAAAATAAGCAGAATTCTGCTCTCCCTCCTCTATCCACCTTTTTCTTGAACGAACGAAAGCTCCTTCAGCTTTCTGGCGGTAAATCTCATCCAGTTTAGATTGAAAGGACCTAAGATGTAATCTATCCTCTTCCGAGACCTCGTCTGGTGGGAGTTGATATATTGCGGAAATTTGAACAATTAGATTTTCTTCTTCTGCTGCCCTTGACTTAGCTATTTTTGCCCCATACTGTCTCAACATTTTACTTGTCTCAAATTTAAAAATTTCCCAGTTTGTGCTATAGGAATTCTCAATATTAGCCTTGTGTATAAAGTGTTTTAACAGTCGTGTAATTTCAGATTTTACAATTGTATGGCTCAGAAGCGAGCTATTTAATTTCCAATAGGAGGATCTATTAATTGCAATAGTAGGAAAGAGTTGCAGATTAATATATATTGCTCTATGATCCGTAAGTGGAGTTGTAAGGATATTGACCGTAACACTGTCCTTTGATAGACTACTTGATATTAACCAGAAATCAATACGTGATTTCCTTGAACCAGAACGGTTACTCCAGGTAAAAGATATATCATCAGGAAATTTGTCTCTCCAAATATCAGTTACATTAAATTTATCCATAAATGTTTCCAATCTCAAATTATTCCTAAAATGTTGTGCTGGTGGCCATCTGTCTATAGTGTCATTTAGTGAAACATTAAAATCTCCTCCAATTATTAAGTTTGAACTGGGATATTTAGAGAGCCAAAAACTAATCCTTGTATCTAAAGAGTCAATTAAATTATCATTTTCAGGTTTGGTATTATAGCCATATAAATTGACAATTATGAAAATGGAGTGATTGTATTCTACTATCAGACAAATATAATGACCCAAAGAGTCACAATCTGAATGTAGAACAATACCTTCGAAGCTACCTTTGAGAGTTGTGACCCCAGCTGACCTCTCTGTGCCATGCGAATACCAAACATCGTTACCCCACTGAGACTTCCAGAAGTTCACATCAGCAGATACAGAATGGCTTTCTTGGAAAAAACAAAAATGACTTTTATATTTCTTAGCAAACAAAAATAAGGCTTTACGTTTACAGATCTGTCTCAACCCCCTGGCATTTAGGGAAACAATAGAAAATGACAATTAAGAAAACAAAAAATAAACAGCTAGAAATTTAAAGAACCAATATTGTGTGCTTAACAAAAAATAAACCTCACTAAGGGACCGAGCATTGCAAGGATGAAAATAACTCGGCAGAAATACACGAAATATTTTTTAGGATACAACTCTGGTGCTGAAACTTAAAGTGTCCTCACACTATAAATGAGGCATAGACTTAATGATCCAAAACGCCAGAAGGATCAATGAAAAACAGCCAACCAAGTCCAAGCAACTGTGCAACATTGTAGGGTCTTTTCCATTCCTTAGCTTCCCCCATATTCACCTCTCATTCTGAAGACGGGAAAACTTCTGTCCCATTAACAAAACCCCGGCATCCAACGTAATAGGCCTTTTTATTTTCTCTGCGAGCCTTCTCGATAATGGGCCACAACTTGCTCCGGCGCTCCCTCTCTTCTCTGGAAAGGTCCTCAGCAAACTTCAAGTCCCGGTTTTCCTTTAAGAATGGAGATGTCTTAGCTGCTTTCCACAGGCTATCTCTGGTTCTGCGGGAGATGAACTGGATGATAATAGGTCTGGGACTGGTGTTGTTTGGGCGTTTGGAGCCGACCCGATGTACGGTGTCAATGGTGTCATAAAGTTGGTTTTTACATTCAGGCAACGTAGCCTGACAAATCTCAACAGCAACCTTCCATGTATCCTCCTGTTGTTCTTCTTTGACACCAAACAGCCTGAGGTTCCACCGTCTGGAATATCGCTCGAGATCTGTGATTCTTTGCTGGTTTTTATCCATACGCTCTTCCTCTTTGGAGATTTTCTGCTCCAATGTGCCCACTCTGCATTTGACATCTTTTATCTCTTCGCATGCAAAGTCCACAGTTTTTCTGATCCCGTCAATCTGTAGTGCAAGGTTATCCATTCTTTCGTTTATTAGTTTTGATAGAGTTTCAACAATATCCACGCTATCTCCCTTTGAATGCATCGCTTTCTTTGGCGCCGGAGACTGGCTGGGTGAGACGGGTAGAGGTGGAAACTCGTCCATTACGTCCTCAGTTATTGGGAGAGGTAGTGAAAGAGCCGTATAGTCATGGCAGTTGTCAAGCAGTGGGTTCACTGACCCGGTTGTTTGGCTAGCATTAGCCTTTAGCAGTAGCTTCGTCTTGGAGCTAGACGAGGGTCTTTTATTGTCACGCTGTGACATTTTATCTCTTAATTGATCAAAATCAGTCCTTTTCTGGCTTAAATACCGTAAAAGCTTCTAAGGTCTGAGTTGACACAGTGTTGCTACCGTATTATAAGGTTACATTTGCTAAGCTCGGCAGTAAGCGTGTACTTACTCGGCCATCTTGGAACGCCCCCCCGACCAGGTTTTCACTGTGGGAGAACACACGGGGTGTCACTGTCACTACCCGATCCGTACCGGAAACCCGATCGGTACCCCGCATGCGCGAAAGGTTTCTACTTCCGGTCATAGCGTTTTACGATAGTTAAAGGTCAGAGTATCTGTTAAGATGTTAAGAATAACAAGTATATCTTAAAATGTTTGCAATAATGAAGCATTTCAGTACAATGTAGACAAAAACGAAAAATAAAAAGATAGTTACGGATCAGGACTCCCCGATCCTTACTGCGCATGTGTAAAGTCTGACCGTACAAATCGAGTCTACCCGATCCGTACCGCGCATGTGCAGATGTTTTCTTCTTCTTCTGTTCGTTTAATGGCAGTGTACTCCCCAGTGTACGAGGATACCGTCACCTGCTGACCGAGCGAATAAACCCTATTATAAACTGAATTAGCGTCATTACAAACGTGTGTTAAATTTGATTTAGCGATAGTCGAGTGTGTTTATGCTTGTCTGTGAGGAGAGGATTGTTGGAATAGTGATGATTATGATGTGCGCTATCACTGTCAATTGTCAGTAAACACTTCATCTGGCTGCTGAATCTACACGTGAGATATTACAAAGTCTGCATTATTAACTCTGTAATTAGGCGCCATTCTCCTTATTTTACGGTGCTGTTGCTCAATCGGGGGACACTCTCTGTTGAGGAGAAAAGCATGAATTTCTTTGTATACCGATTATTCATTGTTTAAATGTCCCGGGAAGTCGAAAAGGAGGCAGAGCTGTTGAGAAATGCTAGGAGCTAACTGGGCGCTAACCGTATCATTCAAATATATTGGATGTCGCAATGTTGGCAGAGAGGAAGTGACGTAAGATTCGCGCATGCGGGGTACCGATCGGGTTTCCGGTACGGATCGGGTAGTGACACGGGGTTTCTCACGGAGTTCAGCCATTTTGAGCACTCAGCTTGTGTGCTGATGATGTTCTAGTATTACTTGTTGAATATTAAATGCACTAAAATTAGATGATGGAATAAGTTAATGTTGATCTTAAAGGTCATGAATCTACTTTATTTTGTTACATTTGATGCTCGAGCGGCACTGGATAGATGTCTGTGTGTATTCTTACTGTGCTGATACGTTACCACATACTGTAAAACTACAGCCTGTGGGTTTTTGTATATTCTTTTCATAATTTTATTCTGTACATTGAGTGTAAATAATATATTGCTTCATTGCTATGCAGTGTAAAGCAATGCTCCTTTAATTCAGTTAAAGGGCAATACTGTAAAAAAAAATCTACCATAGTTTATGGTTTATTTCTGATTTCTGATAGAAATGTGCACATTGATGATAGAATAAGCTGATTGTGACTTAAAGATTGCATTCATGATTAAGATGCACTGTATAGACTATAGTTAGAAATTAGAATTAATGTTTTGTGCTTGTTTTGTTATAGCACTTACATTATTTACACATGGCCATGTATATCATTAGAGTGTGAACTGAATTAGTAATAGTCCTGTTGTTTACAGGCTAGGTTTTTTTATGGGATCGTGAGACCTGGATCTCTTCCTGACGAGGAAGATGGCGAACCTTTCCCTTTGAACCGAACCACAGCCATTCTGAGTTGGCCCAGAAGGGCAGGTTGCTCTTCTCTCACGAACAATTGCAACAGTGCGGTAGGACGAAATCGCACCAATCACAAACTTTTGACCTATTGGATTTGACTTGACTGAACACTGACTATTAAGCCGGCAAGACTGACATATCTGAGCTGAGATAGGATTCTGACTGTTATTATTATTGCTGTCACTGTATTTTATTTTATGTTTTCATTCCTGTTCATGAAATGCTGTTAAATTGTTGCTAAATAGTTTAATACAATTCATAGCAACTTTACCTGTGGCTCCAGTCATTCTTCTCCACGCAACTCACTTTATCCCTCCTACGAATCTAGCTATTGGCCCATTCTCTCCATCTTACTTTAATTTCCCCTACCCTATCCTGTACTTGGCTACAGAAACCTCAAGGCCACTGGATGTTTGAAATTGCTACATGATGATGTGTTTCCCTCTTTATGCACTGAAGCTGGCACGTTCCCTGAGTTTTTCCAGCAAGATGGTGCACCACCACATTATGGGTGCCAGGTCTGAGCATTCCTAGATGAACAGTTTCCTGGAAAGTGGATTGGTCATGTCATGGGCCAGTTGAATGGCCCCCAAGATCTCCCGATCTGACCCCCTTAGACTTTTATCTTTGGGGTCATCTGAAGGCAATTGTCTATGGTGTGAAGATACGAGATGTGCAGCACCTGAAACTATGGATACTGGATGCCTGTGCTGGCATTTCTCCTGCGGTGTTGCTATCAGTGTGTGAAGAGTGGGAGAAGAGGGTTGCATTGACAATCCAACACAATGGGCAGCACATTAACCACTAACCCTCCTATGCAGGGAAAGACACATACACCGGTGGCGAGGCGGCCGCCGATCGACCGGTGGTGGCTAACGTGGAGCTCAATCGTGGATAAGGGAAACCGAAGGCAGGAGAAGCAGGCTGCTGCCGGTCCGAGCGTGAGGTGAACTGAATTTCAGGTAAGAAGTTACGAACTGCACTCTATTTGGGTCAGATATAAACCGAGTTTAGGTGTAGTTTATTTTCGTTGTGCTGACAGTTACAATAACTCGTTCTGCGTGCTAGCTAGCACGACAGCTGTGTGCACCTAAGTTACTGATGTTGAACTTTATGACAGCCTCCCCTGTCATTCTCTCGCCTGTTGAAACTTCAATCATGAAACTGATCAATGATCGGCTTTTCTCTCGTTTGTTCATTGCGCTAAACAACAGCAGCACGGTTAAGCTTGATCAGCTGTTGTTAGAATTCATTTAATTTTAATTTCTAGTATCAGCTGATGTTTGCTGGAGCCACAGCTGTAAAAAAGGGCTGGTCGAAACCAGGAGATGTCCTTACTGAATCATCAGAGCTGAACTGGTGATGGAGAAACAGGTTTACCTTTTAGGTGACATGAATGAGTTGAAGGAAAGTTATCAACTGTTTCTGAGAGACAAATAACACCAAGCTCCTTTTTTTGTGTAGCTGACAGCTGGTAACTGTGCAGGGGCGGATCTAGCAAAGCTTTTGCCAGGGGGCCAGGTAGGGCATTAACAGGGAGAGGGGGACACAAAGATATACTTTTCTTTCTTGCTCTCATATAAAATATTTACCTTTTATTAAATAGTTATCTGAATCTTACAACCAAAGTTTGTATAATAATACACAAGATTGGCTGTAGACCATTGTTAATCATTCAGAACACTGTGTAAAAATAACAAAAAACAAAAAGTGAATGCAAAAGTGCATAAATATTTATTTTACGTGTTTGATGTGTGTGGCAGGGCGTGGTCTGCAGTGCCGCTGCAGGGGAGGTGGACCCACGGGCGTAAAGTCTGTGCTCTCTCGGCTGGTTTTTTTTTGGTGTGTGTTGGGCTGTGAGTTGAAAAGCTACAGCCGGCTGTGTGGGTACACCAACCGTGTGTGAAAAGTGGTCCATAACGTAATGCTTCAAAGCGTGTTCATGCAAACATTGTTGGGTCTGCCGTGGTACAATGGGACTTCTGCTCATGAACCTCTGTGCACAGCGTCTGCAAATCGGGGCTGTACGAAGTCACCTCATCTTTACACAAAACTGTAAGCTGTCATCTGTGAGGCGCGAGCGGTGTTTGTTTTTACCATAGTTCATGGTGGAGAATGGCTGCTCTGCTGAGTTTTGCTCTCTGTAGCCGTATGAATGGCAAACTACACTGATTAGCAGCAGCATAGGCAGACTTAAAAATTTTTCTGAAATTTTCGCTTTCTAGTATTTATTTAATATTTCTTTATGTTATAAAAATGACTTTGAATCCTGATAAAAATTCAAAATCATGGGTTAAAAATGAAAACAAGAGAACTAAGAATGTATTAATATTTGTTGACAGAAAAACAGAAACTGTATATGTGCAACCAAAGTGCCGTTTTAATTCAGATGAAAAAAAAGGGATTTATTCATTCATTGTCCATTCAGGATCTTAAAAATGTGATAATAATAATGAAATAATACAAATAATGTAATAATAAGAATGATGTAATAATAATTAATGTAAATCTAAATAATATTGTCCTTCAGAGAAATAGTTTGTAGTCCTGAAGATGGAGAAGTTTACTCCCGCAGAGCGACTGGGACTGTCTGTGGTCATGATGGTTGAACCTCCAACGACTTTCCCAGCTTAGCCTCAGAGTGCTGCTGCTACTGTAGCAGCCACTCTTCTCCTCTGTACTCGTCAGGACTTGCATTGTCACATCTGGGGAACCCAGGCCCTGCTGGAGAGGAGAGCCTAGTCTGGATGCTGACCTGCTGCCTGTAATTATTAGCCTTTTTCAGGCTCTTGTTACGTTCTGGTCCCGGCAAGTAAATAAACGTAACAAATAGTTTGCCCCACTCACTTCCCACCCACGCACAAACCCCAACAACGACACCTTTTTCAAGTATTTAAGCAGCCATTTATTTTCATCGGCAGTGAGCAATGCCAAAACAATAAACAAAACTCCCTATAAAACAATCCCTACTCTTCCCTACACCAAAATAAAAAGAAGCCAAAACAAAAGACAAGTCACTTAACTAACTATCTAACGAAAAACAGGAGAAAACTTGTTCAACAAAAGAAAACGGCTTCTCACGGCTACTAGGCTGCGACAATGAAAGTTATACAGCAAAGGAACAAAAAGTGACCGCCACTTGTTAACTTATTTACAATTATTTACATGGCAAGGCTAGAGGTACACGTGAATACTCCAGCCTGCACTACAATGACACAACACACAACTCCCTGCTCATGGCAAAAAAAACACACGCGGTTCTCAATGGATGAGGGGATGGCACGGCGGGTGCCCCTTGGAGACCATCTGGGCGGGCTACCGGAAGACGGAAAACTGTGAGCAGGAACCGAAAACACCACTTTGTGTGTCAACACAAACTCATCAGCCCGTATAGCAGCAGCGGCGAGAGTCGTAACCTTCTGTTCATTTAAGTAGGTTACCACAGTGTCTGGTAGTTGGTTTTTAAACTCTTCCAACGTCACCAACTCACCCAGGTCATTCAAGGTTTTTACTGCTGTAGCATGACACCACTTATCAAACAGAGTTTTCTTTTCTCTGGCAAACTCCACATAGGTCTGGTTGGCGGATTTTTCCCCATTCCTAAATCTCTGCCTGTAAGCCTCTGGCACAAGCTCGTAAGCACGCAGGACAGCAGCCTTCACCATATCATAGTCAAAACTGTCCTCCAGAGAAAGAGCGGTGCACACCTCTTGAGCTTTCCCCACCAATCTACATTGGAGTAGAAGAGACCACACATCTTTTGGCCAGTGCAGCGCACCTGCGATACGCTCAAACACTGTGAAATACGAATCCACCTCAGTTTCCCGAAACGCCGGCACCATTTTGATGTGTTTACTCGCATCAAAGCCACCACCTGGCATCAAGGCCGGTGGCTGCGGAGATGGCGACTGCGGGGATAATGACTCCGGGGAGGGTGCCTGCGGGGATGGTGACTGGATGGTGAGCCCTGATCCTCAAGTGCATAGCTTCCACCTCCAACTGCTGTTTCTTTAGCTCCACCTCCTTAATGCGCAGCGTTACCCGCAGCTCCTCCGCAGAAGGGCTAGGTGGAGAAGGGAGATTTTTCAGTGGGGCAAAAACACCAGCAACAGACACACACACAGCCTGCACTACAATGACACAACACACAACTGACCGAGTCAACGGGGTTCCAAAAAGCACTCCCAGGTGACTGTCATCCGGACGTTAAGTACTGGAGGTGGTCCATCAATTATCCAGTCCGAAGATATGTAGAGACTCCACCCAGATACCTAGCAGCCACGCCCAGGTGTCCACCTCCTAGGAGAGAAAAAAGGGAAAATACCGCCAGCCATCCTCCGGTGGGAGGCA
This sequence comes from Maylandia zebra, assembly GCF_041146795.1. Lineage (NCBI taxonomy): Eukaryota > Metazoa > Chordata > Actinopteri > Cichliformes > Cichlidae > Maylandia > Maylandia zebra. Next base: position 12,917,553 of record NC_135172.1, on the reverse strand, counting down.
CAACACCAACAAACACATCACTGGGTCATAACAGTTTCCCCCACCCAAAAAAAATCAAACATCCAACCCCACACAAAGATGTTTGATTTACGACCTAGAGAGGGCATCAGCCATAACATTCTCTAAGCTCTTATATATCGGATCTCAATGTTGAAATCCTGTAGGAGTAAGGACCAACGCATGAGGCGCTGGTTGCTGTTTTAGAAATTTTCTAGAAAAGAAACAGACTGGGTGGTCAATGCCATTTTCATCCTCCTGCACGAGCACTGCACCCGCCCCCAAAACACTGGCGTCCACCTCTGAATCCTTGGCCCCTCAGGAACCGCCCAGGGACACCAAAAGTCTCCAGATGGCGCTTTCGCTCCTCTGCCCACGTCAGTCTGAGCCCATTATCAGATGAGATGTTGTCAAAGAAAGACTTTGCTTTGTCATAGTAGCACTTTGGACCAAAATGATCCTCCCCCGAACTCAGCTGCAACCCCACCTTTTCTCTTCCCTCAGAATTCCCATCTTTTAGATTCAGCCCCTCCTGTAACTTCTTCTCAAGCGCCTCCTTAATGAATTGCGTGTTGGAGGAATCAAAATCAAAGTCTGTGTCAAATTTAAGGGGTGGGAGATGGAGCATTAGCCACCATCAGCTGGCCTCTTCTGCGGTTCCTGTGCCGTCGAGGTCCTTGTCTTTTTCTAGCAGGTGGCCTGGTTTCAGCATTTTGCTGCTGACTGTCCTGAAAAGTGACTCTACTTGGGTCTGATTGCATGGTGGCTTCAGTGACCCTTGTGGTTTGAATATTTGTTCTTCTCGTCCCCTTGGGCTGCCTCCTATTCTGCTGCTGCTGTTGCTGGGATCCACTCGCACCTCTCCTCTGCCTAAATGTCTTTACACTGACGGTTTGAACAGCCTTTGATGTGGCACGATCGAAACCACTGTTATTTGTAAGTGGTATATCAACTACTTCTGGCGACGGAAAAACTGTGCCGCCAGCTAGATCGTTTCCCAAGATGATGTCAATACCTGCAACCGGTAACTGGGGTCGCACCCCAAGCTTAACCTCACCAGACAAAAACTGAGATGAAAGCTGCACCAAGTGTAAAGGAACCCGTATTACACACATCCTAACTCCCCAGGCTAACACATCCGCCCCACAACAGGATTGAGCTGAAAACGGTAAGACCCCCTCACGAATGAGCGACTGTTTCGCACCAGTGTCTCGCAAAATACTGACAGGAGTCCGCCGATCTTCTCCTATCAAGGAAACAAAGCCGTTTGACACAAACGGCTTAAACTCCTTATCTACTTTATCATTTTCGGGTGCCATCACCTCCCCCCAGGTAGGAGAGTTTGTCTGTAGAAGGATTATTGGGGAAGGAGATGTACCCTCCCTGGTCATTTCTTTTCTCTTCAGAGCAGGGCAAACCGCAATAAGGTGTAAGGCAGAAACACCAGCAACAGCCCCCAGCTCAACCTCCCCCGCAGGACCCGGCTCACCAAACAACCCCTTGTCCGTCAACTGGACACACAGGAACTCCCTAAGCTCTTTCTTCTTCGCAGGACGCCTGTCTTTTTCAGGCTCTTCTCCACAGGACGCCTGTCTTTTTCAGGCTCTTCTCCACAGGACGCCTGTCTTTTTCAGGCTCTTCTCCACAAGACGCCTGTCTTTTTCAGGCTCTTCTCCACAGGACGCCTGTCTTTTTCAGGCTCTTCTCCACAGGACGCCTGTCTTTTTCAGGGACAATCTTCACCCACAAATTCATAAAGTCCTTGTGAAGGGTCAGTTTCTCAATGATTGTTCGCCCATGGTACCTGTGGAAGATTACAGTTGTCATTAATTTTCATTAATTGTGTAAACTCACAGAAAATAAAACATTGATGCACTTCAAACCCATTTAAAAGTACCCACCTGGCTTCAGGTGCAGCATCCCCTGCCATTCTAGAGGCAGCAATTAGAAATCTTTCAGTGAAGGTTCCTGTTTTCAGGGTGACGGCTGCTCCAAGTTTGTCAGCCAGCTGGTGCAGGTGTTGAGCCGTGCTATTCCTCACTGCAACACAGCGATGGCTGAGCAAGGACAATATTAGACACACAACTCAGTGAACATGATCTCTCTTTCATGTCTTCTAATAAAATCACTACAGCTTCTTCTCTCCTCTTACGTCAGTCCTGTGTTAAACAGAGCGCTCAGAATCCGTCCATGGCTGCAATTTTCCACCATGGCATCAAGCGCCAGATTGACCTCCTGATGTAGAAAGTTGTTGTTGGTCATTGCAAGCTTCAGCAATAGAGCTCGGCCTGTTGTTTCAACTTCTGGGTCCATTGTTCTCTGGAGCTGAATGTAGAGCTCATTGATGGCATGTATGGCCTCAAAGGCTATTGCTGAGCGTTGGTTTTTCACCTAAAATGTGAGTGAAAATCATCAGTTGAGGCTGTAGTATGCACTTGAAGGGAAACTAGCTGCATGAAACGCATATAAGAAACATAAAGTGTGCAATACCTCCTCAATGAGGACCAGACACACTTCATGTAGTTTAGTCTTCAGGATGTCCGAGTGGTGCTTTGCCAGAGACTGAATAGTTTGCAAGCCCTGTCTTTTCTTAATCCTGTATTTACACAACACAACATTGAACACGACTTCAGGAACACCACAAATAACACAGCCACATTATGCAGCACTGTTTCTGTGCAGTATTTAATGTCTCCTTACTACGTTTCTTACCAGTCGTCTGAAGACAGCAGACTAAAGCTGTGGGACAGGCTCTCTACAGGTGTAGCTACAGGCGGGAGTTTGACCCTGCTCTCTCTTGGATTATTCTGACTGCACTGACTGTCTGCTTTCTTGTCTGATAATCAACGAGGTTAGTAAAAAGAAACTGTCATTTCTTCTAATTCGAAGCATGATGCAGTGATTAATTGTTCATTAAAATCTTTTTAAAAAATCTCTTAATTTAAAGTTTGATTATTCAGCATCTTCTACAGTTACTGAGGAAAACCACTTACCGTCTATAGGGACGACTTTTGCACGGCGCAGCAGCGTCCCAGGCCGAGGTCCTCGTTTTTGCGGTATGGGAACTGTTGGAGGTTTTGGAGTCAAAGGCTTTACTGCAGTAAATGTTTTGGTTGGTACTGTGTGTCCAGGTGAGGTTACAATCCCATCCTGGAAATGCTGCAGTTTTTCCAAAATAGGCCCAAATTTGTCTTTTGCTGTCAAGACTCTTATTCCACGAATGACCTTCGTGTCTGTTTAGACAAAAAAATAACTAAATAACTACAAATTGACATCTTACAAAAACAACAATAAACATTTTTCTTCCTGATTTTTTTTTTCTTCAAAAAAGCATATAAAATGAATGGACAGCAAGAATGTGTAATTTAGCATTAAAATAGATAATCTACAGTGTCAAATTTTAAAATCTAAACTAACTGATTAACAGCAGGTGTAACCACTAAAGAAAAGCATCACCTTTGAACCGACCTGCTCCTGAATGTTTAGCAGAGAAAACAGGCAATTGCGATGGACAAGCTGCTCGAGGAGGTGGAGGAACTGGAGTGAGCGGTGTCATCTCAACAGGACTAACAATGAAAGGAATGGCCCTCAGATCACTTGGTGTGTGTGTGTCTGCAGAGCTGAGGCTACTCAGACTTCTTTCAGGGTCCTCCTGATTCCAAAAGGGGTCATCCAAACAGTTCCAGCTTCCCTGGACTATCTCTGGAGAGCCTGCGCATTGCTCAGGTAAAGGTGGGAGTTGCACAGCATAATCTCTGGGTCTCTGTGCGATATGCAATGTGTCTGCCTGTTGAAAGAACACATTTGTCTTACTGCTCTGAGCTTTGTGAAAGTCCAGGATCCTGGACTCTGTGGTGAAGCGCTGACAGTTGCTCTGTCTACAGTGACTTACACAAAAATTACACTGTGCAAAGCAGCAAAATATAACACATCTCTCAGAAACATTTACATTTGATCAGCAGAGAAGTCAAGAATGAGTATGTTTAGTTACTTACATCTCCACCTGTGCGTCCCCTTGTCCGTCAACTGGACACACAGGAACTCCCTAAGCTCTTTCTTCTTCGCAGGACGCCTGTCTTTTTCAGGCTCTTCTCCACAGGACGCCTGTCTTTTTCAGGCTCTTCTCCACAGGACGCCTGTCTTTTTCAGGCTCTTCTCCACAAGACGCCTGTCTTTTTCAGGCTCTTCTCCACAGGACGCCTGTCTTTTTCAGGCTCTTCTCCACAGGACGCCTGTCTTTTTCAGGGACAATCTTCACCCACAAATTCATAAAGTCCTTGTGAAGGGTCAGTTTCTCAATGATTGTTCGCCCATGGTACCTGTGGAAGATTACAGTTGTCATTAATTTTCATTAATTGTGTAAACTCACAGAAAATAAAACATTGATGCACTTCAAACCCATTTAAAAGTACCCACCTGGCTTCAGGTGCAGCATCCCCTGCCATTCTAGAGGCAGCAATTAGAAATCTTTCAGTGAAGGTTCCTGTTTTCAGGGTGACGGCTGCTCCAAGTTTGTCAGCCAGCTGGTGCAGGTGTTGAGCCGTGCTATTCCTCACTGCAACACAGCGATGGCTGAGCAAGGACAATATTAGACACACAACTCAGTGAACATGATCTCTCTTTCATGTCTTCTAATAAAATCACTACAGCTTCTTCTCTCCTCTTACGTCAGTCCTGTGTTAAACAGAGCGCTCAGAATCCGTCCATGGCTGCAATTTTCCACCATGGCATCAAGCGCCAGATTGACCTCCTGATGTAGAAAGTTGTTGTTGGTCATTGCAAGCTTCAGCAATAGAGCTCGGCCTGTTGTTTCAACTTCTGGGTCCATTGTTCTCTGGAGCTGAATGTAGAGCTCATTGATGGCATGTATGGCCTCAAAGGCTATTGCTGAGCGTTGGTTTTTCACCTAAAATGTGAGTGAAAATCATCAGTTGAGGCTGTAGTATGCACTTGAAGGGAAACTAGCTGCATGAAACGCATATAAGAAACATAAAGTGTGCAATACCTCCTCAATGAGGACCAGACACACTTCATGTAGTTTAGTCTTCAGGATGTCCGAGTGGTGCTTTGCCAGAGACTGAATAGTTTGCAAGCCCTGTCTTTTCTTAATCCTGTATTTACACAACACAACATTGAACACGACTTCAGGAACACCACAAATAACACAGCCACATTATGCAGCACTGTTTCTGTGCAGTATTTAATGTCTCCTTACTACGTTTCTTACCAGTCGTCTGAAGACAGCAGACTAAAGCTGTGGGACAGGCTCTCTACAGGTGTAGCTACAGGCGGGAGTTTGACCCTGCTCTCTCTTGGATTATTCTGACTGCACTGACTGTCTGCTTTCTTGTCTGATAATCAACGAGGTTAGTAAAAAGAAACTGTCATTTCTTCTAATTCGAAGCATGATGCAGTGATTAATTGTTCATTAAAATCTTTTTAAAAAATCTCTTAATTTAAAGTTTGATTATTCAGCATCTTCTACAGTTACTGAGGAAAACCACTTACCGTCTATAGGGACGACTTTTGCACGGCGCAGCAGCGTCCCAGGCCGAGGTCCTCGTTTTTGCGGTATGGGAACTGTTGGAGGTTTTGGAGTCAAAGGCTTTACTGCAGTAAATGTTTTGGTTGGTACTGTGTGTCCAGGTGAGGTTACAATCCCATCCTGGAAATGCTGCAGTTTTTCCAAAATAGGCCCAAATTTGTCTTTTGCTGTCAAGACTCTTATTCCACGAATGACCTTCGTGTCTGTTTAGACAAAAAAATAACTAAATAACTACAAATTGACATCTTACAAAAACAACAATAAACATTTTTCTTCCTGATTTTTTTTTTCTTCAAAAAAGCATATAAAATGAATGGACAGCAAGAATGTGTAATTTAGCATTAAAATAGATAATCTACAGTGTCAAATTTTAAAATCTAAACTAACTGATTAACAGCAGGTGTAACCACTAAAGAAAAGCATCACCTTTGAACCGACCTGCTCCTGAATGTTTAGCAGAGAAAACAGGCAATTGCGATGGACAAGCTGCTCGAGGAGGTGGAGGAACTGGAGTGAGCGGTGTCATCTCAACAGGACTAACAATGAAAGGAATGGCCCTCAGATCACTTGGTGTGTGTGTGTCTGCAGAGCTGAGGCTACTCAGACTTCTTTCAGGGTCCTCCTGATTCCAAAAGGGGTCATCCAAACAGTTCCAGCTTCCCTGGACTATCTCTGGAGAGCCTGCGCATTGCTCAGGTAAAGGTGGGAGTTGCACAGCATAATCTCTGGGTCTCTGTGCGATATGCAATGTGTCTGCCTGTTGAAAGAACACATTTGTCTTACTGCTCTGAGCTTTGTGAAAGTCCAGGATCCTGGACTCTGTGGTGAAGCGCTGACAGTTGCTCTGTCTACAGTGACTTACACAAAAATTACACTGTGCAAAGCAGCAAAATATAACACATCTCTCAGAAACATTTACATTTGATCAGCAGAGAAGACAAGAATGAGTATGTTTAGTTACTTACATCTCCACCTGTGCGCTTTCTCTGAATCAAATCTTCAAAGCGATGGAAAAAGTTATCTGATGTCTTTTCAGACATGCCTGAGATAAAAAGTGAACAAATTGTTTAGAAATAGAAAGTTAGTGAGTGCTGCTCAGTGTGTGAGTGGCAAGTTCTAACTGAGCTGCTCAGTAAATAGCTGTTATGATGTGGAACTCACAGAGCATTTTTTGAAAATATTCATATATATACACTATTTTGTGTTTACAAAAATATCAGACATGTCTAAATCAAAGGCAGCTTATGATCTCTAATTATGATCTTTAATCAACAAATTTAAATAGACGTCCTAATCACAGCTTCTAAAACTAGACAACACTATACTGATAAATTCATATAAAACAGCAAAAAGGAGATAAAAGCACTGTCATAAATAGATAAATAAGTACAGTAAATAAATAAATACAGTTTTTAAAAAATATAGAAAAAAAACATGTGTCATTTGTTACAACGACAACAAAATAGCAGCTTGGACAAAGCTGTTTCTTCAAACTTCGCCTGCATTTAGGGGCTGCAAACCTCTGTCCCACAGGAAGAAGCTGAAATCCTCCAATAAGGGGTGGGAGTCATTTAAAGTAGAGTAACTCATCCTCTACAACTGCCTAGTATTCAAGGACTCTATGTTAAGATGCTCTAACATGGTACAGTACCTTCAGAAACGCCTCAAATTTCTATACTGAAAATTAAATCTCTTCTCAGGAACCTTTTCTCCATTCAGTAGAAGTAGATCTAGTATTCATTTTAAAGTTCTAATGAAGACAGCAGACTAAAGCTGTGGGACAGGCTCTCTACAGGTGTAGCTACAGGCGGGAGTTTGACCCTGCTCTCTCTTGGATTATTCTGACTGCACTGACTGTCTGCTTTCTTGTCTGATAATCAACGAGGTTAGTAAAAAGAAACTGTCATTTCTTCTAATTCGAAGCATGATGCAGTGATTAATTGTTCATTAAAATCTTTTTAAAAAATCTCTTAATTTAAAGTTTGATTATTCAGCATCTTCTACAGTTACTGAGGAAAACCACTTACTGTCTATAGGGACGACTTTTGCACGGGGCAGCAGCGTCCCAGGCCGAGGTCCTCGTTTTTGCGGTATGGGAACTGTTGGAGGTTTTGGAGTCAAAATAGGCCCAAATTTGTCTTTTGCTGTCAAGACTCTTATTCCACGAATGAACTTCGTGTCTGTTTAGACAAAAAATAACTAAATAACTACAAATTGACATCTTACAAAAACAACAATAAACATTTTTCTTCCTGATTTTTTTTTCTTCAAAAAAGCATATAAAATGAATGGACAGCAAGAATGTGTAATTTAGCATTAAAATAGATAATCTACAGTGTCAAATTTTAAAATCTAAACTAACTGATTAACAGCAGGTGTCACCACTACAGAAAAGCATCACCTTTGAACCGCAATTGCGATGGACAAGCTGCTCGAGGAGGTGGAGGAACTGGAGTGAGCGGTGTCATCTCAACAGGACTAACAATGAAAGGAATGGCCCTCAGATCACTTGGTGTGTGTGTGTCTGCAGAGCTGAGGCTACTCAGACTTCTTTCAGGGTCCTCCTGATTCCAAAAGGGGTCATCCAAACAGTTCCAGCTTCTCTGGACTCTCTGTGGAGAGCCTGCGCATTGCTCAGGTAAAGGTGGGAGTTGCACAGCATAATCTCTGGGTCTCATTGCGATATGCAATGTGTCTGCCTGTTGAAAGAACACATTTGTCTTACTGCTCTGAGCTTTGTGAAAGTCCAGGATCCTGGACTCTGTGGTGAAGCGCTGACAGTTGCTCTGTCTACAGTGACTTACACAAAAATTACACTGTGCAAAGCAGCAAAATATAACACATCTCTCAGAAACATTTACATTTGATCAGCAGAGAAGTCAAGAATGAGTATGTTTAGTTACTTACATCTCCACCTGTGCGCTTTCTCTGAATCAAATCTTCAAAGCGATGGAAAAAGTTATCTGATGTCTTTTCAGACATGCCTGAGATAAAAAGTGAACAAATTGTTTAGAAATAGAAAGTTAGTGAGTGCTGCTCAGTGTGTGAGTGGCAAGTTCTAACTGAGCTGCTCAGTAAATAACTGTTATGATGTGGAACTCACAGAGCATTTTTTGAAAATATTCATATATATACACTATTTTGTGTTTACATGGCAACGGGAGGAAACAACCCGGCAAAATAACACATGACAGCGAGATAAATTTATATTGGCATGTGTATTCAGAGTGTTACCACTATTCTAGGATTTCTATTGTCAGAATAATATTTGTGACTTTAGACCTTTATTTAAACTGTAGACTTGCTTGAACTTAAGAAAGTAGAAGGTTGGTTTGTTATGCTTCAAGGTTGGATTTTATTAATGAAAACATTAAAGGGAAAAATGTTAACAAGCAAACAAACCTTACTAAAAATGTTCATGTTATTCATTGCATTATACAACAGAGGTCCAGAGTCCAAATGTGACCTCTAGCACCAAACGCTTGCTGCAGCTGTTGGTGTCAGAGGTGACGCACAAGGTATCAGGTTTTCTGTGTGATTACTTTTTCATATAGGACCAAGTATGTTTGGATAGCGTTTTGCCCTTGAAAACTGCCGTTGAATATTAGACATTGTTGTCTAATGTTATAAATGTATTGATGTGAAAGGTGTAAGTGTGACAAATATGGAATAAGATAGGAAATGAGAAAGGAGGCAAATACTTGTTCACAGGGCTATAGTCTGTAAATGGTCTTCTTTTGGCTATAGTAGATCTTTTACTTGTTCCTTTTTTAATTGTTTGTTAAAATAGTTTTTTCGATCATATTGAGTATAGAGGAATGCAACTGTGAGCTTTAGCAATTATCCCGCTTCAACAGGACCGTGATCCCGATGTGTGAGACAGCAGGGTGCTGCCACTGGTGTTGTAATGTGTGATTTAGTTCCTCCTAACATTTCAGTTTTCTTCCAGTATCTATCCTCTGTGATTACTGGCTCTTTAGACAGATTTAATAGAAGTGTGTGAGCTATTGGCTCAGTATAAAGGGTCAGTAGTGTTTTCATGTCACCTATCCATCCTCCATTTAGTCACCCAAAGCATGTAGTAAAAACTGCTCACTTTTATTCACCTTCTCTTAAATCCAGAAAAATTCCCACTTGTTAACGTTGAGTGTGTGTGTGTGTGTGTGTGTGTGTGTGTGTGTGCGTGTGTGTGTGTGCGTGTGTGTGTGTGTGTGCCAGTTGCAGCCTCCAAGTTGAACACCATCACCAAATCCAACCTGGGTCAGTGTGTCAGCAAGTACGACCTGCTGGTCTGGTTTGAGATCAGCGAGCTGGAGCCCACTGGAGAGTGAGTATCCACCTGGAGTGTTATATTCACGCACAAGCTTTAAAGGAACCATAAAAATGATCTCCAGGAAGAATATTATAAGTTGGGATGTTGTGTCACCTCCTCCCTCCATGCACAGGTACATCCCAGCCATCGTGGATCACAGTGGAGGCCTGCCCTGTCATGGTACCTACCTGCTGCACCAGGTACAGGATTGGTGCACATGTTGTTTCCTTATTACTCACACAGTGGTAACTGCTTCCTTTGTACACAGTTGAATATCTTCTTTTAAAGCGTAATGTTGCTCTAGCTGTGCTCACTGTGATCCTGAGCTCCTGTTATGTTTGCTGCAGGGGATCCAGCGGAGGATCACAGTGACCCTCATCCACGAGAAGGGCAGCGAGCTCCATTGGAAAGATGTTCGTGAGCTGGTTGTAGGTGAGCAGCCTGCCTTTAGGGTCTAGTCGTGCTATACCTCTGTGTAGAAAACAAAACCCCAAAGCACCGAAACAATGTTTTATAGTGTTTGTGTGCTTTTGATAGAGGAAGACAGGACAGAACATCATTAAAGGGATTTGACTTTGTGAGATCACCCTGAAAACGCACCACTCGGTTCACTCTGAGATATTTTCAGTCTGGAAAGATGAATCTGTCGGGCTTCAGGCTGCTTCTCACTTTAAGCAGTTCATGCTGTAGCTGATGGACCAAAAATGACATTTGATATTTTAGACATTCAGCTGCTGACTCTGAAGCCAACAGGCTCTTGAGTGTGGATGATTGTGTTGGTACTGGATGCTGTGATCAAACAGCTGTTCTGATCTGTCTTCATTCATGCCTGTTGTTATTAAGCCTCCTAAGCTCCAAACCAGTAAAAGCAATCTTTGGAGGCAACACCCTTTTTAGTACTTTGCTGTATTTGTTTGTGATTGTGTGACACTGAACCACAGTGCTATGTATATCCTCTGTAACACTCAGACGTTTCCAGATCAGTGTTTCCCCCTCAGCTGTTTCTCACTATAGAGTCTTTCCTTTGTAACAATGAGGCACCAGCAGAGCATATCTGGCTCCCAGTCTGTGGCTGATAGTGCCCCCTGCTGTTAATAACAGGAACAGTGTAACCTTGTATGGAGCTCATAGTGATGGTCTGAAGATTGCTGCTGCAAGGCAGTAATTTGTATCCATGTGTGCTGTCTATTCTGAGCATATGCAGTTATGTGAGCTCTCAGGTTTTATGTATCAGGACATAATTAAAAACAATCAGGTCCTTAGTAGGTCTTAATATGAGGTAAATGCAACCTCAGATGAACAGCACAGAACACATTATACCAGGTCATTATTTATTTAACACACACTGAGCCGAAATTCAGATGTTTCAAAAACTAAGACATCCAAGACTATTTCCATAATTATTTAAGAGGGTCAGTATTAGCCAAGTGCTAATCAAGTGCACTAGATCATCAGTAAGTGTAACCACTACTGTCAGTTTGCTGGTGTGGCGTATTCAGGTAAGTGGTAACATACTGAGGAGGAGAGAAGCAGTTGTTGATACCCATGAATGTGGGAAGGCTTTGAAGTCGATCATTTTACAGCAAGAAAGATTATTCGCAAGTTAAAAAATCAAAGATTATCTTATATCTTATCTAACTATGAAGATGATGTTCTGGATAATCTCTACATGGACTTTTGGTATGTGTTTTACTATAGAAGATGATCAGTAATCTGTCTCATTCTCAGGTTTTGCAGCTAAACTCATCTGATTTATAACTAATTTACAGATAATCTGGGATGGAACAGATGTTGACCTGGATCCTCAAACTCCTGGAAAGCCACTGACAGGTCAAAATAAGTAAGCATATAAAACATGAAGTGTTTGTGAGGTTCATCTGCAGCACCTTTGTCTCTGTGAAATGTTTGCTAATTTAACATTTTCCCTCCTAAACAGGAAGGAGTTTGTGGAGGCCTATGTGAATCATGCCTTCAACACATCAGTGGAGAATCTGTTCCAGGAGTTCAAGCGAGGCTTCTTCCTGGTGTGTGAGCAGGATTTGGTGAGGCTGTTTCGACCAGAGGAGCTGCAGGGAGTGCTGGTCGGCCAGGACGTGCATGACTGGGAAAAGTTCAAACAGGTACAGTCAGCCAAACAGACACAGGCTGTAGTTTCACAGCTGTCCTGTAGCACAATAACTGTGTACTGCATACTGTCAAAAGCATTCAGTCGGCTGCTTTAACACAAATATGAACTTGAGTCACATCTCAGTCTTAATCCAGACTTTTGTATGATAGTATAATATAATAGTCAGCCCACCCTTCGCAGCTATAACTGCTTCCACTCTTCTGGGAAAGCTTTCCACAAGGTTTAGGTGTGTTTATGGGAATTTTTTGACTATTCTTCCAGAGGTGCATTTGTGGTGTCAGACACTGACGTTGGAGGAGAAGGCCTGGCTCACAGTTGCTGCTCTAATTCATCCCAAAGATGTTCTATCAGGTTGAGGTCAGGACTCTGTGCAGGCTAGTCCAGTTCTTCTACACCAAACTCACTCATCCATGTCTTTATGGACCTTGTATTGTGCACTGGTGCCCAGCCATGTGCACACATGCCCACACTTTACACTTGGCACAGTGCAGTCAGACAAGTACTTCTGGCAACCACCAAACCCTGACACATCCATCGGATTGCCAGTCAGAGAAGTGTGATTCGTCACTCCAGTAAACACATCTCCACTGCTTTAGAGTCCAGTGTTGAGATGCTTAAATCACTCCATCTGACGCTTTGCATTGTGTTTGTCAGTGTAAGGCTGGGATGCAGCTGCTCAGCCATGGAAACCAATGAAGTTTGGACATCTGTAACAACAGCAGACTGCAGATATTGGTGACTTAAGTGCACTATGAGCCTTAGCATCAGCTGACTAGCTGTCATTTCCAATTACTTCCACTTTGTTATAATATCACTAACAGCTGACTATGGAATATTTAATAGCGAGGAAATTTCATGACTGGACTTGTTGCACTGGTGCATCCTATCACATTACCATGCTGGAATTCATTCAGTTCCTGAGAGCGACTCGTCCTTTCACACATGTTTGTAGAAGTAGTCTGCATGCCTAGGTGCTTGATCTAATACACCTGTGTCCATGGAAGTGATTGGAACACATTAATTGAATGATTTGGATGTGTTAGGGAATACTTTTGGCAACATAGTGTATGCCTGACCTTACAAACTCTATGATTATAACAGTCATTTTCACTGTTTTCAGAACACAAGTTATGGTTGGAGATATCATGACCGCCACCCCACCATACAGATGTTTTGGGAGGTATTTGATGAACTAACTGAAGAGCAGAGGAAAGATGTCCTTCGTAAGTACTTGCTGAAGCCTCCATTATGATATGTTACTGAAATCACACTGTATCATATAAAACATTAGATTTTTCTGCGCTTTACCAAGATACATTAGAGAGCAGCATTGTTCTGATTAATATACTGTAAAGCTGCTTCTAGCTGGTGGACTGAGCCGCCTCACCTTTCACCTGGCTCACGTCACACACCTGGAGAGACTCGACCTCCACCTGTGTTGCCTCACGCGAGATGATCTAGAGGCTCTGAGTCAGTTGCTACCAATCTCACACGCCGGACACTAATCGCATGCTCGCTGCAGCAGTCATGTGACTCGTTGTTTTTCAGTCCAGGTGCTGCCCTCTCTCACTGCACTGACCGAGCTTGATGTGTCATCCAATAAGGAAGTGGGAGGTGTGGTCCACCTGCTGGTCTCCGCCCTCCCTGCGACACAAATGAGGAGGCTGCCATTCAACAGCTGCTACATGAGCAACGAGTCCTTCACTGCTCTGGGTAACACACACACACACACACACACACACACTTGTTTATTTATAGAAGTTTTCCTTCAAGTCATTCTCCCTGAATACCTCTTCCACCCTCTAGCCTGAAATGGTGAAAACTTTGTGTTTATGCATCAGCCCTGGCGGTGTCCTATCTGCGCACGGTGGATATTTCCTGGTGTAAAGTGGTTGGCGGTCACTTGGCGCTCCTGCTGGATGCTCTGCAGCCATCAGTCGTCAGCGAGCTCCGTCTTTGCAGCTGCGAGCTCACCACTGATGACATGCTACATCTGGGTAACTAACACACAATGACATTATACTTTTTCTTTTTTGGTCTGTAGTGGATCATTAGGCTGCATAAATGTATATTAAGACAAGTAAAGCCTGAAGGAAATTGATATTTCTTTCATTTATTTCATGCTGCCAGCATCTGTAGCTGTCGTATAAAACAAAACAATGAAACTATTCGGTGTTATTTTTGTCTCCATCAGAAACATTGTGAACAAAACAGTAAAGTGAACAGGCATAAAGTGATCAGTTATCAATGGGTCCTCTTCCTCTGTGCAGCTGCCGTGTGCAGACGGGGCTGTCTCTCCTCACTCCGTGCACTGGATCTGTCCTACAACAGCTTGGTGGGAGACAACGGTTGGTGCAGTCTGTTTGCAGCAGGAGGTCTGGGCTCTCTGGAAGACGTGGATGTCAGTTTGCGACCTTCAACCTCTGCTCCGTGCTCAGCCTGGCTGCCCGCTCTGCTCCGAGCTCTGCCTCAAATGCCGGCGCTGGCTCGACTGGCCATGCAGAGGTGGACAGCTGACTGTCAGGAGAGAGAGCAGCTGAGGTACTGTCTGAAAAAGAGGAGCGTCCTGCTGGAAAGGGATCCAGATTTACAAGACACATCATCAACATGTAAAGGGAACAGTCAGGAGAGCCTAGAAGAGAGTCAGCCTGAGGAGATTGGAGCGGACCGCACTGGAATTTACTGTCAAAGAGCGACCCACTTTGTTGCTTTATTATTATTTTTTTAAGTCTCTGTTACCACAAGAAGGTCAGTGTTGACGTCAGCTGCATCACGTCTGATGTAAACTGTGTCACACGTGATGGTTTCAGGGAATACTGGGAACTTACAGAGTTAAGCACAGCTGGTGTGGGTTATCATATTTGTCGTCTCTCACCTTGGCTGCAGGGTCTGGGTCTTTCCAATGCAGCAGTCCTAACACTTGAGACACACATGCCGAGAAGTGGGGATACCTGGAAATGGACAAAGGCTTTCAGCAGAGTTTTAAAGCAGCTATTCAGGAAAAGAGCTGTGAATTATCTGCATACCTTGTTAGGTAATCAGCTATTTTGGGGTTCTTTAACAAATCAACCAAAAGGTCGACTGAGTATTTTCTCGTCAGAGTACCTTCACCGTTCACGATGATGTTGAGCACAAGCTGGAGCGTTTGATGGATGTTCTTTGCATCAAAGAGCTACGAGGAAATCCCAGAGAGTAGAGACAGGATATTATGTGAATCAGCATGAATGTTGTTTGTTGTTCAACAGATAAAAACGAGAAGAGAAAATAGAAACAAAGTAAAAAAGGAACAATTGTTTCTGCCGTTAAGAAAAAAAAATTGAGTCATGGCAGAGACCTGCAGAAGTCTTGAGTCTCATTTGATGACATTTTGTCAGATTGCCTTGTAATTTAAAAAAAACAAAACTGTTTTTTGAGCAAAAGTTCTCCAGGTTTTTTTGGAGTTCTTTCAAAGTTTTCTTATTTTTGGACGTTAGCTGCTTTTTCACTCTTTTTCAGTCCAGTCTGTGCATCTGAACATTTACAGAAAGATTTCTTTGTTTCGTCTTTAGACACTTTGTTAAACGCAGATCCCAGCAGAGTTCGCCTACCTTCTCTCCAACCTTCTCAGGTTTTGTGGATATTATACATGGTTATGCTGAGGATATGTCGGCTACTTTCCACTGGAAATGCCTTTTGGTTAAACTGTCAGCGAGGAATTTGCACTGTTACATTTTTATATAACTTTAATGCAAAAAAAACAGCTGCTTGTTTAAGTGAAAATACACTGATGGGGTTTTTTTCTATTCATGAACAGGAGTGTGATCAGTTTAATAAAAGAAAAAATAACCATAACCAAGATATGAGGGGAAATCTTGGACAAATACAAGCAGACTGGAGCAGCCAGCGTTCAAAACACCGACGTTCAAGGTAACAGAAGGTTCCCGAGCCACATCCACCCAGCTGGTTTCTGTGTTTCTTGTGTATTTGTGTACACTGTGACTTCATGGCTGTCTTGGGCTCCAGCTCTTGTTTTGGTGTCTCATTAATTTGATTTAATGTCCTGCTTAGTGATAACATCACTCTTGGCCTCCCTGCACTGGCTTCCAATTGAATTTAGGATTCATTTTCAAGTTCTTTTATTGGTTTTAAATCTTTAAATGGTCTGGCACCTGCTGAAGCCCTATGTCCCCACTCGTTCGCTCCGGTCAGCTGAGCAGCTGTTGCTCTCAGTCCCCAAATCACGGCTGAAACTGAGAGGAGACCGAGCGTTCTCTATCGTGGCTCCTAAGCTTTGGAATAATCTTCCTCTTCACATTAGGCAATCGACATCAGTGCTGGTTTTTAAATCCAGATTGAAAAAGCATTTTTATTCACTGGCTTTTGACTCAGTGGTTGACTGACTTGTATTTTATTGTTTTTCGCTATGTTTATTATTGTATCGTATTTATTATTCTTATGGTATCTATTATGTTTCTATTGTTCAGCAGTTTGGTCAGCCTTGTGTGTTTTTAAAGTGCTATATAAATAAACAATGATGATGATGATGAACATAGTAACGTGTGTTGGGTTGCTCTGTCTTCAGACTCACTGTCAGACTGATTAGACAGTGAGTCTGAAGGTGAGAGTCCTCACTGCCCACGCCTGTCTTTGGGTCTGACCAACACCGTTTCCTGTGTGTCATTCCCCCCTCGCCTTCCCCCCATCCGTCCTGTCTGCACTGACCTCTCCAATAAAGACAAAAGGCCTCATTTTCTGAAACTCTTCCTATCCCATCACCTTGCGAAGAATCACTTCACCATGTTGATTAATAAGGACGGTGGGAATGGTTTGAAGTCTCGTCACAGAAAATGTGCCAAAGGCAAAGAATCTGAGCTTGAAATAAAATGAAATGAAAGATCAGCCCCACACAGGGGTTAAATTCAGATGGAAACTCTTATCACACAAAGAGAACAAGCGAATAAATATATCTGAGTGTGGCCCCTCGACTGTCACAGTGTAGCTGACATTTGATCTTATCATGTGTTAAAGCTATTTTAATTACTGAAGAGAACCAGTGTCAAACTCAGCCCAAGTATGGTTGTACGTTAATCCTTAAAGCAACAACGTTTTTAAAGTTGCAGCGTCATTTTTACACCACACCTAAAATCCCACTAATCGTCCGGGCTCTTCACCCTATGACCACACGCTGGGGTATCTAACACCACATGACCCAAATGGAAACTATGTCAGCTGAAAGAAACCCATCGAAATGTGCAACACTTAAAACTTTGCCTGATTGGAGCATGGCTTCAAATACAGCCCTGAAAACAGACAGGCGGTCGTTGGCATTTCGTTACAAAGTTTCCTTGTTCAAAACTTCTGCTTCATTATAACAACCGAGTGACTGGGATCTACGAGCTGAGCTTGTGTAAGATGTCTGACACTGGAAGCTCAGGTGAGCGGCCATGAAACATGTTTAAAGAACGGCAGCTGTTTTATCATAATTCTGTGGAGAGCTTCATCCTAATGAGGGCTCATGTCCTGAGCAGGGATGCAGAGGAGGAGGAGGAAGGTCCTGGACACATCAGTGGCTTATGTGCGTGGAGAGGAGAACCTGGCCGGCTGGAGGCCCAGAGGAGATAGCCTCATCCTAGAGCACCAGTGGGAGCTGGAGAAGATGGAGCAGCTGCAGGAGGTGGGGCCTTAAAAGATTCATAAAGAAATAAATCTGTTTAATATCATTGAGGGAAAAATGACTTTTCAGCTCAAAGACCAAAGTGCTATTCTAAAAAGTTTTTTCTTAGAGTACAGACTTTACATGACTAACCTCCCCTCTTCTCCCCACCTCACATTCGCCCCCATCTTTCGTCCAGGTGGAAAAGACCCGTCACCTTCTGGGAGAGGCGGCTCCCGTGGGAACAGCTCCCACCACCAAGTCCCTGAGTGAGTCTCTGTCCCCCAGCGTGAGCTCCGGCACTCTGTCCACATCCACCTCCGTCTCCTCGCAGATCTCCAGCACCACCTTTGAAAGCGTGAGAAGGAGCTGGCCACCAAGGTGAGAAAAACGTGGGCTTAGTGGGCGTTCTTGTTGCTGCCTTCTTCCTTCTCTGCTCGGAGCTGATCGGTCTTGTTCCTGTTGTGTTGTAGTGCCTGCGCCTTCTGACACACACCTTCAATACTGAATACAAGCAGCTGGTGAACAGCATCAGTGACTGCAAGGTGAGAAATAATACAAAGAAATAAAAAAATAGCCTTTCTGTGTCACATCAGGGAGTTCCTATATTGACGTCTACCTCATCCTGCTGTTGTTTCACTTCAGCTTTCTCTCATCTCACCGATCGGACGTGATCCATCCGTGACGAGCTTCAGCAGTGCCACCCTCACCCCTTCCTCTACCTGCCCCTCTCTCTCGGACTCGCGCTGTGGCTCCATGGGCCAGAAGTAAACATATTTTTAGGAACATTGACCTCGATCTGCAAACGGTTATTGACAGGTTATCTATTTGATTCTAACTTGGTGTGATTTGTGTTAAAGGACCCCTGAGAACAGCTCACATGCCTCCAGTCCCTCCTGCTCAGACTGTGAAAACTTCCCGATGGTTCCCACTCTGGAGACCTCCTACCTTGCGCGGGCTGCAAAGAATGAGTTCCTGAACTTGGTGCCTGATATTGAAGAAATGCGACCAGGGTGAGTAATGCCATATTAACCCAAATACTGTCACTATGACATGTGTCTCACAGACCAAATGTAAGTCGACACTCATGTTCTCTAGTTCAAGCAGAAATGATGTGGATCGATTCAAATTCCTGAGCCTGGATGATTTCAGCTGGAAACAAACCAACTCTGCTTCTTCCTCAGATAATTCAATTCAATTCAATTTTATTTATATAGCGCCAAATCACAACAAAAGTCACCTCAAGGCGCTTCATAGATACAGAGAAAAACCCAACAATCATATGACCCCTTATGAGCAAGCACTTTGGCGACAGTGGGAAGTAAAAACTCCCCTTTAACAGGAAGAAACCTCCAGCAGAACCAGGCTCAGGGAGGGGCGGGGCCATCTTCTGCGACCAGTTGGGGTGAGAGAAGGAAAACAGGAGAAAGACATGCTGTGGAAGAGAGACAGAGGTTAATAACAGATATGATTCAATGCAGAGAGGTCTATTAATGCATAGTGAGTGAGAAAGGTGACTGGAAAGGAAAAACTCAATGCATCATGGGAATCCCCGGCAACTATGCAAGTTGTAAACAGTTGTAGGATTAAAGATTATTGAATGTACAGAATGATTATTTACACAGAGCTATACAGTAGTGCAGTTAAGATAAGTGAGGGTGTAGATAGTTTCTACAGAGGCTATATAAAGTGCTAGTGGTTGCGAGTGGTGGTTCACTCCATGTTATTATTGTGTGTTTGAGGGTACAGTTGTCCATTGTGGGGGTGTGTATGTTCAGTGCATGAGTTTAACGTGGGTCAGATGTCAGGAGGCAGAGTTCAGGAGTCTGACAGCTGTGGGGAAGTAGCTGTTCCGGTACCTGGTGGTCTTAGTCCGGAGGCTCCTGTGGCGCCTCCCAGAGGGCAGGAGGGTGAAGAGTCCATGTGATGGGTGACTGGGGTCTTTGATGATTTTCCCAGCCCTTTTCAGACACCGCTTCCTGTAGATGTCCTTTATGGCAGGAAGTGGTGCTCCGGCGATGCGCTGGGCAGTTTTCACGACCCTCTGCAACGCCTTCCGGTCCGAGGCAGAGCAGTTCCCGTACCAGACTGTTATACAGTTGGTCAGGATGCTCTCGATGGTGCAGCGATAGAAGTTCACCAGGATGTCTGAGGACAGGTGGTTCTTCCTCAGAGTCCTCAAGAAGAAGAGGCGCTGGTGAGCCTTCTTGACCAGCTTGGAGCAGTTGGTCGTCCAGGTGAGATCCTCGGAGATGTGGACTCCCAGGAACTTGAAGCTGCTCACACGCTCCACAGCCGTCCCCTTAATGTGGATGGGTGGATGTGGGTCAGCATTCCTCCTGTAGTCCACGATGAGCTCCTTGGTCTTCTCGGTGTTAAGCAGCAGGTTGTTTGTGTCGCACCACTCAGCCAGACGATCCACCTCCTCCCTGTAGGCGGCCTCATCGTTGTCACTGATGAGGCCAATCACCGTGGTGTCATCTGCAAACTTAATGATGGTGTTGGAACCATCAGCAGGTCTGCAGTCGTGGGTGAAGAGGGAGTAGAGGAAAGGGCTCATCACACAGCCTTGTGGTACACCGGTGTTCATTGTGATGGTAGATGAGCAGCGGTTATCCAGCCGGACATGTTGGGGGCGGTTGGTCAGGAAGTCCAGTAACCATTTGCAGATGAGGGAACTGATGCCCAGGTCTGTCAGTTTCCTGATGAGTTGTGAGGGGTGGATTGTATTGAATGCTGAACTGAAGTCTATAAACAGCATTCTGGCGTAGGTGTTGTTGTTGTCCAGGTGTGAGAGGACAGAGTGCAGTGCGATGGAGACTGCATCCTCTGTGCTCCTGTTCTGGCGGTATGCAAATTGGTGGGGGTCCAGGGTGGGGGGGAGACAGGATTTGAAGTGTGCTAGGACCAGCTGCTCTAAGCACTTAGCTATTTACAGTTCATAACAAGAGACAAGGCACCATTTCTCTCCTTTGTGTTCCAGTCATCACAGCAGATTAAACTTTTAAAATATTTGCAAATAGTATAAAGAAATATATAAAGGAGTAAAACAATAATTTATTAATACTTAGAAATACTAAAACTTACATTTGTCAGCAAAAACTGCTGCCATCTGAACCGAAACGTTACAAACCAGCTTACCCACAATCTGTGTATTTTTCTATGCTGGCTACTTAAATTGGCATCCAACAAGCTATTTGCTTTAATCTTTTATTAGACAAAGGCTGACTGGTTAGTTCAAGCTTCAACTGCATCCAAAGGACTGAAAATGTTTTAACACAGTGACTGAACTTGATTGAAGTCTCCGTAGTTTGTTGAATCCGTTTCGAGTGACTTATTTTCACAATTCCAGGAATTTTTAAAAGGCACCAAAAAGCATTACAACGCTGAGCTCGAGTCTGTGGACTTCAAAGGAAATGCAGAGGAGGCCAGGGTCCACATCAACAGCTGGGTGGAGAAGCAGACACAAGGTAAGCATAATGTAACTTTAAATGATCTCCACTGTAAATCCTTGGGGATCAGTTGTGTTGTGTTCAGTTGAGACATTATTACCGGATTGTCCACCGTCCACATTATTTTCTGTTTCCAGTTCTTCCAGTCTAATTTCTATTCAGTATTAAGCAGCACTATCTCTGGGTTTTACTGTTTGGTTTCATGCTATTAATAAAACCATCACAGCAGTATGTTGCTGTAAATAGCAGGCCAATTCTTCTATTCTTATTATATTATGTGATGGGTACTTCTACTTTGATCACTTGTGTCTTTAACATATTTTTATTTTTCAGGCCCATTTAGGATTGGCTGCTATTGATTCTATATCTTTATATTATCTTAAGTGCAGCAGGAAATTCATTCATTGTTTTTATAAAAGCGCGATACAAATACAGGCCATTTATAAATCTACCATCTATAATAATAGGATACAAGGACTTTCTATGAGGGTTATAGGACTGTGGTGCCACCTGCTGGAAATGAGACAATCTTAATCCCATTATTTTTGTAGGAGCCATTTTTGGGTTGATACCTCATGTTGCCGCTAGAGGTAACCTTTTTAAGTTTTTTCTTTTTTTTTTAAACTTTATTTAACAAACAATGAGTATACAACATACGAACAGATGAAGTATACAAAACAACAGAACATGAACACAAAAAGCCAAGAGTAAAAGAAAAAGGTAACAATTATAAGAATACACATACATGTATTGTTTTGAGAGCCTTTGTGTTGGTGGAGTCTGATATTGATTGTATGTACATTTCCACATCCTTAAAATAATGACAGAAATATGGTGTTTTGTTAGTAAACTTACATTTATGGATAAAAAATGTAGCTAAAAGTATGAACAAATTCATCATAAAAAACATTTCTCATACTTCTTGGGGAACTTAAACAAACAGAATAAAACATTTTCCCATCGTAAAGAAAACTCCCTTAAAATATGGACAAT
Organism: Maylandia zebra; assembly: GCF_041146795.1. Lineage (NCBI taxonomy): Eukaryota > Metazoa > Chordata > Actinopteri > Cichliformes > Cichlidae > Maylandia > Maylandia zebra. Next base: position 12,895,494 of record NC_135172.1, on the reverse strand, counting down.
AACAAACCTGCTAAATTCCTTCCAGAATCTCTGTGTAAAAGAACAGTACCAAAAAAGATGCGTCACAGTTTCTGGATGATCCCCACAGAAAGTACAATTAGTATTTATGTCCCTTTTACATTTGACCATGTAGTGACTGGCTGGATAACATTTATGTAGAATTTTAAATGAGACTTCTTTCACCTTATTTACAATCAAATATTTATGGGGGACCATCCAGACTGTCTTCCACTTGATATCTGGAACATATCGGTTCCAATAAGATGTTATATATGGGAGAGAGACGATATCTTCTTGGAATAACTACGTATTCTCTTATTGCTGTTACCAAGTTCCTGTGAAAAGCAGATTTTTCCTATTGGTGACTCAGCTGGATCAGGGAGAGTGACTGAGGCAGATATTGAGCTGTCAGTGTTTTTATATAACATTAAAGTCCCTGAGGGTGTGGCACCAAGCACCACTGAGGATTCCACCTTTTTAAGTTCCTGTATGGTAGGTTTATGTAAGGTATTTAAGGTGGACGCACGTAATCAGCGTCAGGTGTGTTGTTAATCATAAGAAGGCAAAACGTTTGTGATCGCTGCGCTTTTATCTTAAAATGTTTGGAACAAAGACCAAAAAGGACAAGATAAGTACTGCTGGAGTTATTGGACTGTTTAATTAATTCATGCATACCAGAAGCATCGCGTCACCCCCGCTAACAACCACCTCAGTGGCTTCAAGCCTACGCTTGAATTTTTGTTTTTTGTTCCCTGTTATACTGATCATAAAGCTTTTTCCCCTTTTTTTAAAATAAAAACCATCTTGCTGTTGCCCTGTTTTCTGATTTTATAGCTGAAGATGTTGTACAGTAACTAGTGCATCTTTGGTAATAGTTAATAGTTTTCATAAATCCTTTTTACCAGATAAAATCAAGGACTTGCTAAGCCAGGATGCAGTGGGTAGCCTGACGAAGCTGGTTCTCGTGAATGCCATTTACTTCAAGGGCAGCTGGAACACGCAGTTTAAGGAGGAGAAGACTGCTGATGTGCATTTTCGACTGAACAAGGTAACAGTGCAGAAAGGCAGCATAGGATGGTGCAGTTATACTTTGATCTGTCATACTACAAACGAGCTGTGGACTTTGCTGAATGAGAACATAAAGCCTGGAGCTCTGAGGGGATAAAATCGTGCTTTTAGGACGATCACTTTCCAACTTTATGCAGTTATGCAATGCAGTTTATTATTCATGTAATATCCAATAAGTTCTCAAATAAATCTCAAACAACAGCACATCACAAACTTCGGCTAACAAGAACAAGTTGTGTTGTGACGTGTGCTCTACATCCAAATCCACTCAATGGCTGGAATAAAACCATGACAGAACTTTTTGAGATCATTTTGAGACTAAACACAAAAAACATTTCTCTTGTCTCCCCTATTTTTCAGAACGACACTAAGCCGGTGAAGATGATGCAGCAGAAAAGTAAATTTCCTTTTGCGACCATTCCTGAGGCCAACTGCAAGGTAACATCCATCACTTTCAGCTTATTACAGGATTTCACCAGCATGATCTAAAACTTGTCTTTTACAAATATCAGCCTAAATTTCTAGATTAGGAAGTCAGATCATCTTTGATGGAGTAATAAATAAAAACAATGTTTCTGGACAGATTCTTGAGATGCCGTATAAAGGAAATGACCTCAGCATGCTCATATTCCTGCCTAATGACATAGAAGATGATACCACAGGCTTGGAAAAGGTAAGATGCACTTACCAGTACTTTAATGTCCAGTTTCAATCAGACAAGCTAGTGACACTGTATCCACACAGCTGGAGAAGGAGCTGACCTATCAGAACTTTGTGGACTGGACTCGCCCAGACATGATGAGCCCCAACGAGGTTGATGTCAAGCTCCCTCGATTTAAGATGGAGGAGAAGTATGACTTGGAGAAAATCCTGACCAACATGGGAATGGAGAACGCTTTTGACATCTACAAGAGAGACTTCTCTGGTGAGAAATATTGCACCAATGAGACACACTGAATCAATTATACAGTTATATTGAGAGCACAAAAACTGCAAAACATCATCTGTTAAAGAATAAAACACAACTGATTTCTGGGCTCTTCATCTACTAGGAATGTCTCCAGCAAATGACCTGATAGTGTCCAAAGTTGTCCACAAGGCTTTCGTGGATGTAAATGAAGAAGGAGCTGAGGCTGCTGCTGCCACTGGGGTTGACATGGAAGTCCGCTCTATAACGATTCCCGCTGAGTTTGTTGCCGACCATCCCTTCATCTTCTTCATCCGACATAAACCCACCAAGAGCATTCTCTTTGTGGGCCGGTACTGCTCACCCGAGTAAACACGAGCTGACATTGACATGAATTAAACATAAAACATTATATACAGTATAAGATTTTGTAAGGTAAACCTAGTTCATACAAATGAAGTAAAGAAAAGTTATTAAAACAAAACGTGCCTTGCTGTTTATTCTTTCAGTGTCCCACAGTAGCACATTTCCTGCTAGGAAAATGTCAGAAGTCACATCATTTCTGTAAATTGGGAAGTAACTGTAATACATCAAGTCACCTCTGTCTCTTGTTACCAGGACTTTTTAAAATGAATGGTGCAACATGGAAAGAGGCCCTACACAAGAGTTTAGCTTTGAGCTCAATATGCGATGATCCTTTCAGCCATGACATCTCTGACATGGGAAACCAGGGAATTTGATTAGAAAATGGTGAAGGATTTTCTTTTCAGTTAGAAACTGGATTTGTGTAACATGGTGGTGAAAAGCCCCCAAAGAAAGCAGCATATGATCAGTCGCTATATTGCATTTAATACAAACGTCCTTCGTGTATCCTTTGAATACAGAACAGATCATTTCTGATATCTATGAGTAAACCCAACGAGCACGTGTCCCAAAAGACCCCACAGTGTTTTTATCTGGCTTTTCCCTGACAGTTAGTGGACACTGACAGATGTGTGCTGAATATGAAAGGAAACAAAAGAACTAAAGAAGGTTTGCAGTGTTAAAAACAAGAACTACATGAAGGTTGTTTCATCCTGCTGTAACTTATGACAGAAGCATCTTTTGTTTGTTTTTTCATTTATTTACAAAGACAGATGTTGAAATAACAGGAGTAACAGTTTAATTCAATTGAAATCGGTCCAATCGTCTATAATGAAATTATTGTTTTTCATTAGTTGGCAAAAGATGGGGGTTGTTGACGGCAATTCAGTGAATGCAACAGGGGAGGACGCCAGTTTGGATGGAGGGGAATCAGCAGGACAGATGAGATTTTGTTTAGGAGTCGAGTAGTTGTGTGAATGAGGAGAGGAGAGCACATTAGACTGCTGAGAGACGGGGAGGTAGTCAAGCACTGACCACATGTCTTCTTGGATTTCAGCAAAACAGATGGGCTCATCTCGGTCTTGAAATAATTCAACTCGGGGTTGAACTGATGCAGTTTGAGAGGCATCTACAGGAGAGGCAGGGGTGGGTGAGGGCTGCTGAGACTGCGCAGTGATGGGGAGGGGGTCGAGCTCTTCCAGCACTGACAGCAGTTCTTCCTCACTGTCTGCGACAAAGGCTTCCTCTGTCTGGAACTGAAGGGCTGCAACAGGGGAGTCCAATGAGGAAAACAAACACAGAGTTTTCATTAGCTGATACAAACTCTGTGCAGTGACTGTTTCATCATTCAGTGCAGTGATGCACACATGTAGGAACTGCATGTTGGCACTTTGGACATACATAGTTTTCTTTGGTCGACCAGGCTGGATGCTCTTTGGCATGATTCTGTCTTTCTGTTTCAGCCTGCTTGAAATATCTGGCTTTCTGGTCGTTTGAAAGCGACTTCCACTGTGGACAGAAGATCATAAGAACACACTGTGAGCACTGCTACTACACATAACTACAGGACAGCTGGGACACATGCAAAAACATGAGCAGACAACATTAACAGATGCATAAATGTATGCAGAGTTACACACTTACTCTCTGTCCCACCACTGCATTTCCGGCTGCACTTCCAGGGATGTTGAGTTCAGCAATGACCTTTGGCCTCTGCTCTTTGAGATAGAGCATGAAGGCATTTGGCAGCTTCGTGACGTGTGGCCCATCTTCATCCTGAATGTGTTCACTGACAGGTGTTGCCAGCTGTGGTGGCTCGTCTCCCGCTCAAAGAGGACAAAATAGAGAACAATACAGTGTTCAGCTGCCTGGCTGTGCTTTACACACAGCCCTGCTCTGGTACCACACTATGCCGGCCTTTGTACACTCTCTCCATCTAATGATAGAGAGGAAGGATACATTCACTACTTCTAGCCTCCACTATTCAAATTCAGTATTTTCACAGCGTCCTAAAAGCTTCCTGAAAAGCCTTTACACTATTTTCCAAAACGCTGCTGTGCTGCCCCTTTAATCCTCCTCAGTTCCCTCAGTTTGAGATCCTTCCTGGGCTTGGTGTCATGGTACTCCAAGTTTTGCCAAACTTTGCAACTGTTGTAGCCCCTATGTGTGGCTGTGCTAACGACAAGAACACTTTCACATGGACTTCAGGTGCACAAGCGAGCTTTGAAGAAGTAAAAAAACTCCTGGTGAATAGTCCTGCACTGGCACTGTTTGACCCTGCCTTGCGTGTTGTGATCTCTACTGATGCAAGTGACTATGGGCTTGGTGCTGTATTTGCTCAAGTGCAACCTGATGGCACAGAAAAACCTGTGGCGTTTGCTTACCGCACACTGTCTGCAACAGATCAAAAGTACTCAACTGTTGAAAAAGAAGCTTATGCTTGTGTGTGGGCTGCAGAGAAATGGAGAACGTATTTGTGGGGCCGACGTTTCACTCTGCGGACAGACCACCAAGCTCTGACAACGCTGCTGAGCACCAAAGGGTTTAATAGGGTTGGCATGCGCATCGCCCGCTGGTCTGCCCGCCTCCTGTGTTTTGACTATGATGTTATTTGCCGCCCAGGTTCTCAGAACTATACAGCTGACTGTCTCTCTCGCCTGCCCCTGCCCGTTTCTTCCCATTCCACATCAGATTCAGATCATGAAATGGTAGCCCAAGTTTCTGCTGCCATGTCCTCACTTCCAGTTGCGGGCTTTGACTCTGCCTGTTCAACTTGCCCTGAACTGGTTGCTTTGCGTTCACAAATACAAAGTGGCTGGCCTGCCTCAATCAAAGCACTTGATGTCACGCTTGCACCTTACTACAAAATCCGTAATGAACTCTCAACCCTAAGTGATTATGTTCTCAGAGGCTCAAGGCTCATTGCACCACTTTCAGTGAGACCTAAACTGATTGCACTGGCACATGAAAGTCACCATTGTGCGCACAAAACAAAGATTAAGAGATCTCTACTGGTGGCCAAAAATGGACTCACAAGTTCAGTCTGCCATAACCTCATGCCTCCTTTGCCAGTCCAATGACAAAACTGCACATACTAATCCTGCTCCTCTCCAACCCGTCCCACTGCCTGATGGACCGTGGAAAAAACTTGGTCTTGACATTGTTGGGCCTTTTGATACTGCAATACCTGCTTGTAGATACGTCATAACATTGACTGACTACTACTCCAAATGGCCTGAGCTTGCCTTTTCACCTTATGCTACTACTGATGATGTCATTCAGTTCCTCTCATCTGTCTTTAGTCGTCATGGCAACCCAGAGAACATCAGAATCAGAATCAGAATCAGAATACTTTATTGATCCCTGGGGGAAATTATTTTTTGTTACAGTGCTCCATTTTAAACCAACATTAAGACAAGACAGACAATACGCTAACTAAGAATAGTACAATATATACATATATATACATACATACATACGTCACTTATAAATAAATATTTGGAAAAGAAACATGTGTAGTTGTAGCAGCAAACAGTGTGTTAAGTGGATGCGTTGTACAGGGAGATGGCCACAGGCAGGAATGATTTCCTGTGTCGTTCAGTGGTGCTTTTCGGTAATCTCAGTCTCTCACTGAACGAGCTCCTGTGACTGACCAACATGTCATGGAGTGGGTGGGAGGTGTTATCCAACATTGTCTTATCATAACTGACAATGGTGCACAGTTCACCTCTGTAATGTTCACCTCATTCCTCCAGAATAGAGGCATCTCCCACAGCAGAACATCTGTCTACTACCCAGCTGCAAACGGAGCAATCGAACGGTTTCATCGTGCCCTCCGCACCTGTATCCAGACATCAATCCAGCAGTCGAAACCATGGAAGGCGACTGTGCTGGATTGGCTTCAAGTTTACTGTGCAACACCGCATGCAACTACTTCCCTCTACTTCCCTCTCCCTAAGAACTCCTGTGTGGCAGGAAGATGCGTACTATACTGGATGTACTCCCTTTGCCTCCTGCTGTGTCTCCACTGGATACGTTGCACGTCACTCAGTTCAGAAATATCAGTTGAAAATGCAACGTTACACTGATGGTAGGCGTCACGCACGGAAACCTTCTTTTCTACCAGGAGAGAGTGTGAGGATAAGGAAACCCCACCATGTTCCCAAAGGACATCCCAGATTTACCCCTCCTGTAACAGTAACAAAAGCCAAAGGCTTGAATGCCTTCTTGCTGAGTGATGGAAAGAGTTGGAATGCCACTCATCTAGCACGCTGTCGCCCAGTGACTGAAAAGAACGCTGACACTGTGTAAAAGTAAGTAAAGTGTAAAGTGAGCTTGTTAGTCCCCATAGGGAAATAATTCCTCTGCATTTAACCCATTCACCCAGTGAAGCAGTGGGCAGCCACCAGTGCAGCGCCTGGGGAGCAGTGTGTAGGGACGGTACCTTGCTCAGGGGTACCTCAGGGTAGCCGTTCAGTGGAGTCGAACCCCCGACCTTCCGATCATGGGGCCACCACTCTACCTACTGAGCTGCTAGGCTGCACCACACTCAGACTGGCTCACCTACTGCCAGAAGACTGCCACGCGTCAAGTACAAGCCTCGCTGGCACAAAGACTATATTGTAGCATAATAGGTTGCTTGAAAAAGAACATTAGAGAAATGTTATTACTTGTTCTATCTTGAGTTTAAAAAGAACTGATTTTCTGCCACCAATGCACTAAGAAAAAATTGTCATGGAAAAACTGGAATAATAATTTCTTTTCATTTTACGTAGGAGTGCAATATAGTTTCAGGCTTATTAAACTTTGCTAGTTGTAGTATTCTGATGGTATAACTATTGCGACATTTAAGTTCACAAGTGTATGTGTGACTTGCTAAACAGTGAATTACTTTATTTCTGTACTACGCTATTTGGTGAACTCTTTTCATAAAGAGAGAGGAGATGTTGTCCTGTAATGATCGTACCATATTGCACCACTAGAGGGTGGTGTCGTGAAATAAGAGTAAAGTGGAGTTGGAAAAGTTTTAGAGTTAGAGTATAGTTAGATGGCTAACTGATAACTTGTTGTGTCTCCCTGTTACCTCTACGATGTAAAGTCTGTGCTGAATTCATTAAAGAGCACTGTTCCTTTATGAGGACTGGTTTATTACCGGCCGCTACTACACTGTTCTTTAAGGATGTCTGCATTTCACACAACTGTCTAATAGGATAAAATAATTGACATTGTATACCCAAAGGTCAAGTCTGGATAAACGTGTATATGATCTCCAACTTGAGTGCAAAGCCAAGGCATATAATTGTGGTGTGTTGCTCTAATTTGTTTCCTCTCTGTGCAGGGGGATGACTGAAGGGATCACCTTGCTAATCCTTGCTGTCCAAACTGGCCTCATTGAGCTGCAGGTCATCCACAGAGCCTTCCTCCTCTCTATCATCCTCTTTATTGTTGTTGCTTCCATCCTGCAGTCCATGCTGGAGATAGCTGAGTCCTAGCCCTGGGAGCATGTAGAGGCAATTAAGATAATATACCAAAGACTTTTTTCATGTGTTTATTTTTAAGAAAACTCTGTGTCCCACTGTTTGTTTTATTTTTTACTGATCATAAACAACTATTAATAACTATGGGCAGTTAGTTAATTATCACAGAATTCATTATCTATGGTCATCAGTACAACTCATGCTAACATCATAAGTTAAGTAATACTACGGTGTACTGTCCTTCTTTCTTCATTCTTAAACAGGCAGTTTGTCTTTTTGACATCAATAAATGTAATCTGACTGAATGTGTGTTTGCAAAGCCTGTTATCAACCTGACTGCTTTCTCATACGCTGGTTTTGCTGCCCGTCCCGTAGGAGTTTGTGGAAGCACTTCCGTGCAGTTTCTCTCTGTCCCTTCCTGCTGATCTTTCCAGCGTACATGGCTTTTATGATCTGCCAGTTCTTCCACACGGACTTCTGGCTTCTCATCATCATCTCCTCCTCAATCCTCACCTCTCTCCAGGTAACACACAACCGCATCGCAGTGTGCAAAAACATTAAATTAAATAGTTTAAACTTGCTCTACCCAAACAGTTCAGGCCAATAATAATTAAACATGTATATTTGCTTGTTTTTTAATTCCATAATAACTCTGAAACACTCTACCGCCAGGTGCTTGGCACTCTGTTGACCTGTTGTTCTCTTCATGGTGGAGGAGTTTCATAAAGCTCCAGTGGAGAACATGGATGAAGTCATATATTGTGTAAATGGGACCTACAGATTGCTGGAGTTTCTGGTATGTGTCACACACACGTACAGCAACTCTTTGCTAAGTTCTGACTGTAAACCAACACTGTCATGTAATGCATCAGCACTGTCTCTGCCTCACTGTCAGTGATTTGTTACCTCACCAGGTTGCGGTGTGCTGTGGTGCATCAGAGAGTGTATTTGGCGAGTGGAGTATGATGGGAAGCACCATCATCTTGGTCCACTCATACTATAACGTCTGGCTCAGAGCCGAGCTGGGCTGGCAGAGCTTCCTGCTCAGGAGAGATGCTGTAAACAAGATAAAAAGCCTCCCCACAGCTAGCAATACACAGCTGGAGCAGTATAACGACATCTGTGCTATACCTTGTGTGTCACCTCTGACACCAAGAACTGCAGCAAGCGTTTGGTGCTAGAGGTCACATTTTGAGTTTGTGAAGATATTTAAGGTAGACACACGTAATTAGCGGCAGCTGTGTTGTTGATCGGGAGGAAGCAAACAGTTTGTGACCGCTGCGCTGCTGTTAAATCCTAGAAATAAAGAATCTGAAGGACAAGATGAGTAAGGCTGGAGTTATTGGACTGTATCAAGTTTAATAAATTCATGCATACCAGTGACATTGCGTCACCCCTGCCAACGAACACCCCAGTGGTTTCAAGCCTGGGCTTAGCCTCTACAGGAGAGGTTTCAGCCATGTGTGTCCATCACAAGCCCACCACCATGATCTCAGGCCTTGAGGCAACAATCATGAAAACTAATCTTAACTGAGAGTGTTGGATGTCCTCATTGTTGCAGAGCACATGGACAGCATACTCACCTGGTTCTGTGGGCCAGCAGCACATGTCACACCATCCATCACCCTTGTCATCACATTCAATCTTGGTCTGAGAGAAACCTGAAGACAGAAACGTTCAATGATAAAAACACACAGTGGAATAAAATTGTGAGAAGTCATCAGTTGATGCAGTTTAAGGACACTTGTTGTTCTGTGCAGTCTCACCTGGAGCTCACGCTTCTAGTTCATGCCATCATGACCAAAGATTCTTCAATTAATAGTTTAAAGATGTCCATGAATGCACTGCTAACTGCTCTTCACCCTGATAAAAATCAACATGCATTTAGAATAAGAAACACTTTTACAAAACCAAAAGCTTCACTGTACTTAGTGATTTATATGTCTAAAAAAACAGGTTCAGTTTGTAACTGAGAGAGCGGCTCAGTGGTGCTGAATTATATTTCCAATAGAAACACAATTTCATATGTTGTAGTAACAACACACTGCCACAAGATGGCAGCCTAGGCCTACTTTACCATGCTGTTCCAGTCAAAAAGAAAAAGTGACAGAGCCTTGAAAGAGTGACAGAGACACTTTTTATGAACTCATCTGTAATGTGTCACCTTTTCTGTAGAATGAAGAAGTGCTTCCCTTCTTTTAAAGTAAATACAGGCTTACAAAGATCCTCTAAACAAAAAATCCTCGCCTGCAGAGAGCAAATTCTCTTAAATAAATGGGGGTAAGCGTAAGCTGAAGCCATCTGATGTTTATGTTCATGAATATAACACACTGAAACATTTTGTCTTTGTTTTTATTGTTTATTAAAATACTTTTAAATGTCTAGTTTTAGTTTAAGAACCATCTAGTCCAGCAGGTGGCGGTAATGCACCTTAAAGCTCTAACCGCCAAAGAAAAACCCCAAAGAAGAAGAAGCCGCGAAGTTCCCGCTTCATTGCGTTTGTGTTTTAGTTTATTTTTCTTCCTCATCTAAAGTGAAGCACTAAGGTAACTTTGATCTGAGTTCAGTCAATCTTGAATTTAGCTCCTGAGTGAAGTTTTCTGTTGCTCTCCTCGGTCTCTGTTGTCAGTTATTTGTGAACCAGTTGAAAGAAAAAGCCTCTACATCAAGTCAAGCTGCTATAAACTAATTTACAAGAAAATATTAACAAATGCTAATGAAACACAGAGAAGAAAACAGTGTTATTATTAGAAGAAAGCTTTTAAATTAGCTAAGTGTAATCAGAGTTTCTATTATTTTATTAGTCTGTTACTAAGCGCTAGTTAGCATCTCTGTCACTGTGTGGCACCTGCATAGTTTTTGAATGCAGCATGCTATCCAAGCTAGCTAGCTAACGCCAGCCATCATCAATATAAGGTCACTTCCAGCGCCAAAAAATCCAAATATGTTGGCGGTAAAAGTGCTATAATGAAATCAATTTAAAAGAAAGGTAAAAAATAAATGTATTCCAGACTAAAACACAGCTGCCTTTGTCTTATCAGCAAAGTTGTGTCAGCCCACAGGGCATGTGATTGTAAAAACTGGCCTCACTCTGAGAGGCCTGTTGTTAGAATCATTTCAAAGATAATTTGATAAATTCTGATCAGTATTCAGTAAATGAGCCTGATTAACTGTTAGCAAAATAATAATGATAGGCCAGAGATACCAGAGATTCATTTTTAAAACAAATACAGCCTCGAACCCCAAGAGGGGATCTGTGTTTTAAAAGTACTGCAGAGTTTTTAAAATAGAATAGAATAGTCTTTTATTGTCTTTGTACATATTCAACTAAATTGTGGGTGCTCCACACCAACCGTGCATGGAAAACAATATAAATAGTAAGACAGTAAGAATAAATTAGAGGACAGGTTGCAGAATGCTTGAAAGTAGTGCAATGGACTTGATATAAGTAGAGAATCGGAGTGTGACTGAGTGATGAGGGTTACTCAGATCATGGCTCAGATTTCTACACCCACTCAGATAGGATAATCTTCCACGGCACACCTGATCAGTTCTCACGGCACACGTATATATGCCGCGGCACAGTGGTTGGGAAACACTGTACTCGTTTATGCAGGTCCATCGATTGTTCTGTTTTTGTTCTTTGCCAGGGCTTTTTTTAAAGAGGAATTGCTCTCCTGGTACTGGTGTGCCATACTGCTGAATTTGGTATCGGTGCTCAAACCTTTTGTGTATGTTTTAAACAAGTTGCTCACCCAGGGAAGCTAAAATTTGTTGTTTGTGCTCTCAGATGAACATATGAGACACTTTGACTCTTCAGTGCAGTGTGGAGCCTAACAAAGTTCTGTTTTGTGTCCCAGCTGATCAGCAGGAGGAGAAGAGTCTGACGGAGCAGCAGGGGAACATTTACGCTACTTGGACTCAGCTCAGCCACTGCAGAGAAAACAATGAGTTCGACAAAGAAGGTGACAGATACTAGTGTTAAGAAATACTCCATTAACCCTTTAAGGCCTATTGGAGCAGGAATGCTCCGTTTTGCGTAACAATTTTAAAATCCCGGTAGAACTGCACTTAAGCTAACACAATTATTTTATTTAGGAATAGTTGTACTTACATCTTATGCCATCAGCTTGCCCTAGGTCACGTTTCCTTCCACATATGTATTTGCAGAAATTGCATAAAAAGCACTTGCAGCAAAAAAACATAATATACCAGAAACACGCTTTGCTGTTCATAGCACTTCCTATGTTGGAATAGATGCCAGCGCGAACTATCACATGTCCAACTTTACCTGCCAAAACCTGCCTTCAGCGACACCTATACTGGTGTTTTTAAAAGTCATGTTTGACTTTATTCTTTTCTGTATTGTTTCTGGGATGCTTAGAACTCAAACTGCACTGTTGGTAATAGTTTATTTTGATGCACATGCTGTTTGTTTGCAAATTTGCATTATAATATTTATTTTTGTTTTTCCTCAAAAATGCTCAAAAACAAATTTCCTGTGGTTGGAAACAATGTGCAACTTTTTTAAATTTACAGTTTTGAGGGATACAATTTTCTAACTACAAATATGTGTAAAAAACAAAACAAAAACAATTTAAATTTTTTTGTATTTTATTGCAGTTTTTTTGCACTTTATGTAGTTACTATGGACTTAATGCATAGATATTATTAACATTTGGGATATAATGGTCATATTGATGTATAGCAACTTGAAATGCTCCCCAAAATGGCATTAAGGCAGGGCTCTAGACTAACTTTTTGCCGGTACGCCTAACTTTAAAAAGTTAGGTGTACCAGCACAAAAGTTAGGCGCACACAAATTTTATAATAATTTATATAATATAATGTGTTTTTCTGGATACACTGTGCTTTTTCAGCATTCAAAGATTGATGACACCGTGTCAGAGCACTGGCTATGAATTTCAGAAGGATCAGGCCTTAACTTAACAGAAAAGTTAGCAATAGTTCTTTTCCTATTACAGCTACATCCACTTCTGTCGTGCCTAGGCTGCTCACTAGGGCTGGGTATCATCACTGATTTCTATAATCCATTCGATTCCGGTTTTCAAAGTCCCGATTCGATTCAAATTAGCCTCAGACAGTCAGAAATATTATAATTCTGATCATTTATCAGTACTGACTTCTTCAGAATTGTGAACATCACAGCAGATGCCTTTGTGTGAAAGTAACTGAGAATAAAACACAGAAAAACATGAAGGAGATTTTCCTTGTCTGGCTTTTTATAGCAGATAACCTTCAAAATATTCTACAATGTTCTGCATATAAAGTTTAAATTTCTTCAGTATTGAACAACAGAAAAAATAGGCTTGCTTGTCCGATGTCATTTAAGTGAAAAAAAGAATAGAAAAAGACAGCAGCCACAGCGCCGTAAACAGCGGTAGACTGGTGGGTAATAAGCGAATGAATAATACAGAAAACAGAGATTGGAGACGGGAAACTGTTCTTGAAGTACAGAGAGAGAGAGAGAGAGCTAGCTGTGCATGAAGTGTGATTTTAATAGTCGTGGAAGCAAAACAGCAAAATTCATTACGACATTGATCAAATGTGAAGCGCAGTTTGCTGCTTCTTTTGCTGCTGGCTCGGTGAATTTTGGTTGGAGAGAGACAAAACCTGCAGCTCAGAATCAGCGCAAAAAGACGTAATCACAGCGTGGACCGGACGCATCAGGATCGCTAAGCTGAGAAAGCCGAGAAAGACAAAGCTGATTCTGATGCGTTGGCTCTGTGTTTACGTCTTTGTGTGGAGTCCGTGTACCTGCTCTCATTTGCTGTTTGGTTGTTGTTGAAATGGTTTTGTGAGCTTTAATCTGAGAATCTGGCGTTTCTGGCAAAACACAGTTATATTTAAAAGTCGATTCAGGATTTAATGAATTGATATCGCTTTATTCAAGCTACTCACCTCCCACTTCCACCTGCACTTTCAACTGGACCACGGCCAATCAGAGAGGTCCCGCCCCTTACTATCTCTGATTGGTTTAGTCCACGATAGGGGCATAATGTGTGTCTGTTGTTGACCACAGGGAAGGTTGCAGATTTTTTTTTTTTTTTTTTTTTGCTACCCGAACATTTGGTCGCACAGGTGCAAGCAAATATATTTTTTAGTCGCACCACTGAAAAATTTGGTCGCATTTGCGACCAAATTGGTCGCACTCTAGAGCCCTGCATTAAGGGCATGTAAAAATTAGAGATGGACCGATCCGATATCACGTATCGTATCGGTTCGATACTGACGTAAATTACTGGATCTGATATCGGAGAGAAATAAAAAATGTAATCCGATCCATTAAATTTCAAAAAAGCACCTCACAAAACTTGCGACATGGCGTAACTCGGCTCATAACCGTAGCACGTCAGAGCAGTGTGCTCACGTGATAGAGCGGCTGTGTGTATTTGTAGCCTCGCTACCAATCCGGCATTTCATCTCCGAGGAAGTTATCCCAGAGAGAAGTAAAGCAAGTGTGTAAGTTCGTCTCTGAATGTTTGTAAAGCATTCCTGCGATGGAACATATATGGAGCGACTGCCTCTTCTCTCCCCCTCCCTCTCCTGCTGCTACTTCAGTCATGAAATCATGATCAGCTGATCGGCTTTTCTGTCGCGAGTCCGTCTCTCTTGTTTGTTTATTGCCCACTTCGCGCCAGAAAGAGGAAACCAGCAGCTGAACAACAGCAGCACGTTTAACCTTGATAAGCTGTTGTTAGAATTTATTTAATATTACTTTCTACACCAGGATCCTTTTCTAGCTGACGGCTGGTAACTGTGCAGGGGCGGATCTAGCAAAGTTTAGCCAGGGTGGCCGATAGGGCATTAACAGGGAAAAGGGGGCACAAAGACATCCTTTTCTTTCTTATTCTCATTTAAAATGTCTAGATTTTAATAAATAATTATCTGAATCTTACACCCAAAGTTTTAATCTGATGTAAAATGTATAGAAGTCCATGACTGTATATAGTAACTAAGCCTAATATACCCTAGTAAGCTTTACTACTTTTTCCTTTGGGAAGGTACCATCTGTGCAGTCTGCAATTCTGTTGAAGAAAGATGTTGAATCTATTTAATTATTCTTGAAAAATAATTGATTTCTGTGAATCTTTTTTCACACTGCATCAAATTAAAGTTGATTATGTTGATTAAGCATCATGAAGTGGAGGGTGGGTGATTCCCTATCTATTTTTTTTTTTTGCTGGGAGTTTTAGAGCCCTATTATTTAGGTTACTTACTCCTTAAAATACCAGAATAGGGAGGATGGAGTAGGATTAAGTGTATTAGATTGATCACTATTACTGAACTATGAAATATTTGGGTGCTGTGTATTTTTTGCATACAGGTATAACAGAATAGCTTTAGTGTTTTGTTTTTTAACTTGAGTATGAACTTATACAAAAACAGCAAGATATTAAAAAAAAAACAGTTCTGTTGATTAAAAAATACGGATTCATATCGGTATCGGCAGATATCCAAATTTATGGTATCGGACATAAAAAAGTGGTATCGTGCCATCTCTAGTAAAAATATAAACATAAGCTCTTGGTTCTATGGTAGGTCTTAAAGGGGTAAAAGATGAAGTACTGATATATATTTTATGCAAAACTAACTGAACCTTGTGCTATATTAATGTAATGTAATATTCATGTAATAATACAATGCCTACATTGTAGAGGGTGACTTTGCCTCTAAAGAGGAAAATGGGCAGGGAAGAGGTTAAAGTGGGATTCAGCAGGATTCAACCCTAAAATCAGCTGTAGTGGCTCAGTGTGGGGAAAAGAGTCACAGCTCACAATCATTTCTATTGAGAGCTCCAGTCGATGTTCTTAATGTACAGGCTGTGATCAGCTGACCTGCTGCTCTCTGTGGATGTACACAACTGAATTCAACCAGATGTCTGCAGATGTTTCATGAGTTGTCCTGGCTGATTTCCATCCTCTACACCAGGGGTGTCAAACTCAACTGCACAGGGAGCAAAACTCAAGGCACACTTTAGGTCGCGGGCCAAACAAGATAAACATTTATTGAACACACTAAAACCATGTTTTTTAAACAGAAATATGAATAAAAACAGACAGGAATTTTATTCCAGAATAAATAAACTTAAAAAATCAACTTTAACTTTAAATGTTTTGATCTTCATAAAAATATATCCTGTCAAAATTATGCAAGTTAGAAATATGAACATGCTGCAAAAACCCCAGAAAAAATAAATGAAAACATACACAAGGTTGGAGCTGCATGTAGACGGAGCTGGGGCATTGCTGCAGGAATGGAACTAATAAACTGTGCAGGCCATTCAGTGTCGTACTTTGCCTTGAGTGTACCATTACACTGCAGCTCCATCTGAATCTGCACAGGTGCAGTTTCCACGTAAAAAAGAAGCTTGAAATTCTCTTTTTGTGCTTCACAGTCACCAAAGCGCCGCGAACTCAGTGCGCTCAGTTTATCAGCAAAGTGCGCCGACTTGGTTCAACATTACTTGGCAACAGGGAAAGTGAGACAGGTTGCACTGGTGCATTTGTGACAGCTTCACTTGAAATGCCTTCACTGCATCATACATGCCATGTCCATTGTTAAATCTCCCAATTCTTTTGATCTTTGGGCTGAAGGAAGGACAATACTCGGTGTATAAATGCTCAATCAACAATCTTTTATTCCATACAATTCAACACTTTTGAGCATAAACCATCCGGAGGGGAGATGAGCGCGGGAGGGTGTCCGCCTGATCTCGAAGCGTCTGAGTGTTTCTCACATTCTTATAGCTTCAGCCCCCCTCCACCTAGTCATAAAACCTAAACATTCACATTCTTTCTCTCTTACGGCGCCTAAGTGACGGCCTTGGCTCCCTGTTTTATCTCCTCCTGATGAGATGGGGCAGAAAACCTCTCCGGTATGCTCTGTTCTCTTCTAATCAGACAAATAAGGCCATGACTCTCTGAAAACAGTATTTCTTATACCTCAGCAGTATAATGCATCATAAAACAATATCACTCATTCACAATAAATCAGCAGTCTAATGTAATACAGATCAGTTTAATAACTGTAATAGTTGTCACCTTCTTCAAAGTCAGGAGAATAATGCAAACTAAAACTACATAATAATTTCACTATCTTTAATTAGGGGTATAACGTGGCATAAGATAATATAATAATCTCACACCATGAACTGACAGATTTCCTTGCTGAGCTCAAAAACTCTATTGAGAACTTTTTCCCAACTCAGCCAACGGAACTCTGTATGATAAGGATGTCGCCAAACTCTGAATCATAGAAGGATGAAATTGATGGTGATTTAAACCTTTAAACTCAGATAAAATTTACGGTTTGTGTTACAGTGATCGTTACATGCTCCATTTATAGGACTTTACCACACAGCCTGGTGTATGATGCAGGATTGGATTTCATGTGTTACTGTTTAGGCTCAAATCAATTTGATCTTTGAAGCCCGCAGTGATGAAATAACTCCCCTCAAATGACTTAAACCAAAAGTAACAAGCCTGTGTTGAAAATGTAAGGAGTAGAAAATACAGATTTTTTTTTTTTTTTTAATGTAGCGAGTAAAAGTAAAAAAAAACGTCAGGTTACAGTCAGACTCTGACATCATCCTTCACTGAACCAAGCTAGTAACTGTTACATATGATTTATTATTATCGAATAAATTATACAATTATAGAAATATATAATAGGAAACAAACAGGAAATATAAAAAAGTACAGACCTGGTAAACATTTATTACTATTCTGAGTGTGTTAGCATTAATATTTGTGCACAGGCAGGAGGGATGGGCATGATTTTAGAGTGTTTGAACAATGATTAATTATCTTTAACAGCAGGTTGGATGTAATGTGTTACTACTACCAGTAGGTGGGGATAAGAGACCTTTAAGGTGTTTGGTGCCACACTCCACCTTCAGGTTTAAAACTAGTGTTAATGGAGGGAGTTTGAAGCTTCAGTTTGTTTAATGACTGCATTTCACTCACTGCCTCTGTTTGTATCTCTGTCACTGCAGGACCAACATGGACCGAGAAGTCAGCGCTCTCAGGAGGCCGACAAACCTCACAGAAGAAAGAGAGAGAAAAAATACACCTGTGACGAGTGTGGGAAGGATTTTACCTGGAAGTTTAAACTAAAACAACATCAGCTCATCCACACTGGAGAGAGACCGTTCAGCTGTGACTTGTGTGGAAAGTCGTTTTCCTGGAAGAATTCCCTGAAAACACACCAAGTCGTCCACAGTGGAGTTAAAGCTTACAGCTGTGATCAGTGTGGCAGAGCTTTTATTCACAGTAGCCACTTACAGAGACATCTAGTTACCCACTCTGGAATTAAGGCATACAGCTGTGACATCTGTGGAAAAACGTTCAGCCAGCTAGGGTACCGAAATATACACGTACGCATTCACACCGGAGAAGATGTGTACTGGTGTGATCAGTGTGGCAAATACTTTACAACAGACACAGAGTTACAACGCCACATGTTTACCCACACTGAGGAGAGACCTTATCAATGTGACCTGTGTGAGAAGACTTTTAAAACTCCACAGTACCTGAGACAACACCAACAGATCCACACCAGAAAGAGACTCTACAAGTGCAGTTACTGTGAGGTTTGTATTTTTATTTTTATCTTGTAAGTTCAGTCTGACTGTTTGGAACAAGTCTGCTCATTAAATTGTGTTAGCATGTTAGCACTTCTACTGCACCGAAGAGTAGCTCTGAGCCATTATTCAGGTTTTCATTTCATTTAAGTGTAAGTCAGATGTTACTGTAATATTAAATAAGTATTGCTGTAGTATTATGGTGGTAGTATTGTAGTTATTGTAGCCCAGTAAACTGAGTGTGTTAATCGAAACAGTAAAATGTAATTGGACGTCTGCAGAGATGCTCTTTATTTCAGGCGACTTTCAGGATAAAAGTGTTGAAGGACTGACTTACACGGTCTTTGTGTCTTTGTTTAGAAGCAGAGCGACACAGATGGATCCACTTCTCAACCCTGTCATCGCTGTGGTGGTGGGAAAGACTTTCGTTGTGACATCTGTGGAAAAACTTTCAGTCAGCAAGCCGGCCTAAAAATACATCAACGTAAACACACTGGAGACAAACTGAAATACTGCAAAGAATGTGGGAGAAGCTTCCCCACATCAGCTGAGTTAAAACAACATGAACTCTTTCACAGTGGGGTCAAAAAGCACCTCTGTGATCAGTGTGGGTCATCCTTCACCACTGCAAGTCAGCTTAAAACACACAAACGAGTCCACACAGGAGCGAAACCATACAAGTGCAGACACTGTGACAAAAGCTTCTCACAGTCAGGTCATCGTAACGAGCATGAACGTACACACATGGAAGGAAACTACAGCTGTGAGCAGTGTGACAAGAGCTTCAGTAATCTCAGTTCATACTCTGCACACAAACGATCCCACGTTACTAATAAACTGTTTCACTGTTACCACTGTGCCAAAACATTCACTTCATCATCTGCTCTGTGCAAACATCAGCGCGATCACGCAGGGCTGAAACCGTTCCCATCACAGGACGACAGCGAATCTGAAGAGAGAGAAACATCCTCTTCTGGTTTCAGAGTCCAACTTAAAACCCTGGAGATCAGGCTCCACAGAGTTCAGGTCGGCTCTCCTTAAGTTTAAGTTAAAGTTCTAATGAGGCTATGAATCAAACTGTTCCTATAGTTCAATGTTAATCTTTATAAATTGTTCTTCTGTAGTGTTTGTGTTCAGTCGTTACCTTTTTTTTCAGTGGTTGGATTAAAAATCAGTTTCAGTTGAAGTTTTTATTGAATGTATTTTGTTAAATAAAGTTAAAAAAATGTTAAATAAAGAATTGTTTGAACGACAAAGATTTTGAGCCATGATGTCATTTCCTGTATTTCAGAGTAAAGACTGAAGTGACGAATGGAAACATGTTTACAGTCATGGAATAAACACTGATGGGTCATCTGTAGGAAGTTCTATTGCTGACCTGACAGACTCGACCTTGTTTACAAAGAAAGAAAGGAACTGATGACATGTGTCAGCAGAGGCTTTCAGGGTTGTTTAGAGTAGAGCTGATAGTCTTAAAGAGAACACGGGGATTTTGACGATTTAACACAATGATCTGAGAAAAATGTCTGTTTCTCTCATTTTCACCGTATTCTGATCAAATTTCCAACATTCTTTTAACATGACCGGTACCGGTCCGTG
Organism: Maylandia zebra; assembly: GCF_041146795.1. Lineage (NCBI taxonomy): Eukaryota > Metazoa > Chordata > Actinopteri > Cichliformes > Cichlidae > Maylandia > Maylandia zebra. The sequence goes on along the minus strand of NC_135172.1, from coordinate 12,875,474 downwards.
AGTCGTTTGGTACCGGGCCGCGAGAGTTGAGGCTCAGGTGTGAAATGTATGGTTTTCAGGGTTTTTATCGGTTTTCAGTGTTATTTTGTTAGTGTTTTTATCGTTAACTCGGTTTTCCTCAGTCTTTTCACGTGTGTTATGAATAAATCTTCTTTTTTTCGGTATCGGTACTAGTTTTATTTTGTTGAATTTATCCGCAACACCTTAAAGGCCGGTCCGTGAAAATATTGTTCCGTGGCGCAAAAAAGGTTGGGGACCGCTGCTGTAAAGTATAAAAAAAAACTCCTCCCCCTGCTACGCCTCAGTAATCTAATGTATTCATCAATTGTTCTCTTAATTATTCAAAGTTGGTTCAACTTATCATGTTCTGGGTTCTATCCTTTATGTATTTAATCTTCAATTTTATTTATTTGTGTAAGCGATATTTTTGACAACCTTTAACACACTTAAAGAGCCGCTTTCACCGTCTTCCCTCCAGCTGTTTCCTGTTGCTCGCTCTCTTCTTCTCTTATCTGATCATCTCGAGCACGTCTTGTACAACACTGTTACTTTTGCAGGCACACATTCGGTTACAAGCTCAACCACATTTTGCCCTATATACAGTGGGGCAAAAAAGTATTTAGTCAGCCACCGATTGTGCAAGTTCCCCCACCTAAAATGATGACAGAGGTCAGTAATTTGCACCAGAGGTACACTTCAACTGTGAGAGACAGAATGTGAAAAAAAAATCCATGAATCCACATGGTAGGATTTGTAAAGAATTTATTCGTAAATCAGGGTGGAAAATAAGTATTTGGTCACCTCAAACATGGAAAATCTCTGGCTCTCACAGACCTGTAACGTCTTCTGTAAGAAGCTTTTCTGTCCCCCACTCGTTACCTGTATGAATGGCACCTGTTTGAACTCATCATCTGTATAAAAGACACCTGTCCACAGCCTCAAACAGTCAGACTCCAAACTCCGCCATGGCCAAGACCAAAGAGCTTTCGAAGGACACCAGGAAAAGTATTGTAGACCTGCACCAGACTGGGAAGAGTGAATCTACAATAGGCAAGCAGCTTGGTGTGAAAAAATCAACTGTGGGAGCAATCATCAGAAAATGGAAGACATACAAGACCACTGATAATCTCCCTCGATCTGGGGCTCCACGCAAGATCTCATCCCGTGGGGTCAAAATGATCATGAGAACGGTGAGCAAAGATCCCAGAACCACACGGGGGGACCTGGTGAATGACCTGCAGAGAGCTGGCACCAAAGTAACAAAGGTCACCATCAGTAACACACTACAACGGCAGGGAATCAAATCCCGCAGTGCCAGACGTGTTCCGCTGCTGAAGCCAGTGCATGTCCAGGCCCGTCTGAAGTTTGCCAGAGAGCACATGGATGATACAGCAGAGGATTGGGAGAATGTCATGTGGTCAGATGAAACCAAAGTAGAACTTTTTGGTATAAACTCCACTCGTCGTGTTTGGAGGAAGAAGAATACTGAGTTGCATCCCAAGAACACCATACCTACTGTGAAGCATGGGGGTGGAAACATCATGCTATGGGGCTGTTTTTCTGCCAAGGGGACAGGACGACTGATCCGTGTTAAGGACAGAATGAATGGGGCCATGTATCGTGAGATTTTGAGCCAAAACCTCCTTCCATCAGTGAGAACTTTGAAGATGAAACGAGGCTGGGTCTTCCAACATGACAATGATCCAAAACACACCGCCCGGGCAACAAAGGAGTGGCTCCGTAAGAAGCATTTGAAAGTCCTGGAGTGGCCTAGCCAGTCTCCAGACCTCAACCCCATAGAAAATCTGTGGCGGGAGTTGAAAGTCCGTGTTGCTCGGCGACAGCCCCAAAACATCACTGCTCTCGAGAAGATCTGCATGGAGGAACGGGCCAAAATACCAGCTACTGTGTGTGCAAACCTGGTAAAGACCTATAGTAAACGTTTGACCTCTGTTATTGTCAACAAAGGTTATGTTACAAAGTATTGAGTTGTATTTTTGTTATTGACCAAATACTTATTTTCCACCCTGATTTACGAATAAATTCTTTACAAATCCTACCATGTGGATTCATGGATTTTTTTTTTCACATTCTGTCTCTCACAGTTGAAGTGTACCTCTGGTGCAAATTACTGACCTCTGTCATCATTTTAGGTGGGGGAACTTGCACAATCGGTGGCTGACTAAATACTTTTTTGCCCCACTGTAGGTGTCTCACTCTCCATATGTTTCCTGTCGACTTATTCATGGCATGAATATCTTTAACACCTTCTGCATCACTACTTGCTAAGCAAAGACAAAGCAAAATGTTTCACCTCTACCCTAGAAATAAATCTACGTAATATCTGTGACCATAAGCGTGCATGCATTGACCTTTTACTGCACTCTAAGTCACCTTTCACAACAGATCATCTCTTCATGAGCACTTTTTCAGTATGTGTAAGAAAGTGTGCATTATAACCGCTTATTCTACTAAAAGATCAAAGAGAAAACAAACATTTTCAACGTCACTTCCTCTGCCTCCGATATCGGTCATCCTACCTTTTCGACAGATTTAAAAGCCTCTAAGCCCAGGTTTGCCCACCTTGCTGTTCAATTGACCGTTCTCTGTCCAGGACAGCGGGCCGATTTCTAAGTCTTATGTTAATTTATAAGCGCTTCCCGCAGCTTAACAGGAAGCTCCACTTAACCGGCGTCTAAGTATCCCACTTTTTTTTTAAACAATGTCTTTTTTATTAAGAGGTTTCCTTTTGTACACATAAACATCAACATATATATTATACATATAGACAGAAAGAAAAGAGAAGGATTACAGATGATCTGTACATTAAGGGGTTTTTTTTTTTTGTGTGTCCCGTTTGGATCTATAGCCATCAGAATTGTTGTCTTAAGGCCAAGAAAGATGCCAAGCGGATTTATTTTACCAAGTGGATCATCATGGCCTTGCGATATTGGTCCATTTGATTGACCTTTATTATAATTATGAATTTATTTTATTTACAGTTGCTACAAACGGGACAGACATGACTGGGGGATAGGACAGGGAGAAAGAATGAAAGAAAGAGAGGGAGAGAAAGAAAACCAAAGGGGAGAAGAGACGGTGAGAAGGGGGGGAAGAAAGAAAAAAAACAAACAAAAAAAAACAAAAAAACACCTGGGTCACCTGTATGGAGAAAAAAAACAGAAGAGAAAGCAAACAACAAAGAGCAACATAATAAAAAAAACGGCACCATCACAATAAACTAGCTAGCAGTAGATACTAAATAATAAACGATATTGTGCAGCACGCAAGATAGACAGCGCACAATGTGCTTTGAGGCAGCAGCCAAGAAAGCTGTAGTCCGCGTCTGTGAATATCCGTGTGTACACCTGTGTGCATACCTGTGTGGATCAGCATGCTTGCATTCCAAAGGTTTCTCCATGTAATGATCTGCTAGAGGGTGTGGGGGGGGGGGCCACAGCCCCGTCCACCAGGGCATGAAGCAGGTATGGAGGAGATCAAAACTCCAGACATCCAGAGGCCCCCAGAACACAACAGACCAAGGAAGACCAACAGAGGGGCAGCCGCGCCACTGTCCCAGTAAGAGCTGAGGAGAGTCCCAGATGAGGGCTCACTCAGCAGCCACGGAGCAGAAGCCAGGGGGAGTTGCAGTGACGCGCCCGTGAGCTCCGCCGGCAGCCAGCTGTGCCTGAGTGACCGAGCCCCAGGCCGAGAGGCCGGGGGCACCCCACCTCCGAAGTGGCCCGAGCGAGCCCCAGGCTCCAGGCCCCGATAAGCGGCCGCCAAGGAGTGAGCCGGTGTGTACCCGGACGCCCACCCCCAGACACAAAGAACCACCAACGCACCGACACCTGAGGGAGTCCGCCACTGGCAGGGGAAGTGGTGGTGGGTGGAGATAGGCCTCCAAACCTTGTAGGGCCTGAGATGTCCCCAGAGAGGTGGCGTCTGATACCCAACCTGACATATAGACACAAACATCCATTCCCACCCTCATGCTCTCATATGCACTTACTCCACACTCAACCAACGTGGAGACAGACATAAAGAGACGCTGTACACACGATCACACTCCCCAAGCGTACTCTACGAACCGGGTCTAGGTACCCTTGCCCCTGGAGGGGGGAACTGCACCCAGACCCAGGTGGTCTGTACATTAAGGTTAAGTAGTACATTTAAGCTGTGAAATGAGTCCAAAAATGTATCTTCGGCTGTGAAATAAAAGAAAAAAAAAGAAAAAGAAAAAAGGGAAAGAAAGAGAAAAAAAAAGAATATAAACAAATGTATAATATATCCCAAAGTAACATAATCCCTGCAAAACAATCCCATTCATTCCCACCCAGGTCACTGCCTGCACCCGCACACTGTATTTCCACACCTGACTTAAGAGAGTTCGCTGAAAAATTCTTATAGATTTTGAAAAGCATCAAGGAAGGGTCCCCACATGTCTTGAAATTTCCCAGTGGAGTTCTGAAGTGAGTGTCTTATCTTTTCCAGTTTTAGACAGGCCATGAGGTCATATAACCACTGTTTGTGAGTGGGAGGGGCAGCGTCCCGCCACCTCAGTAGGATTGCCCTTCTGGCCAACAGGGAACAGAATGATAATGCCTGTTTTTTAGAGGCCGGTAGAAGCACCTCATTCCCACTGATGCCAAACAGAGCAAGAAGGGGGCCGGGGGCCAGCGTCACACTGAGAATTCTGGACAGGGTACGAAAAACCTCTGACCAGAACTGAGTGAGATTGGGACAAGACCAGTACATGTGGACCAGTGAGGCTTCAGCAGTTTTGCATCTGTCACAGTATGGAGTGATTTCAGGGTAGATACGGGATAATCTGGATTTTGAGAAATGGGCTCTATGCACCACTTTGAACTGGATTAAACAATGGCGGGCACATAGTGATGTAGTGTTGACATGTTTGAGTATAGAGGCCCATGTTTCATCAGAGGTTGTCATGTTTAAGTCTTCTTCCCACAGTGTCTTGAGCTTGGATGAAGAGGTATGTGTCAAATTTAACATTTTATTGTAAAGCAAGGAAATCAGCCCTCTATTGGTTGGATTGAGTTGTAGAATAGTTTCTAGTAGTGTAGGCTCTGGTGAAGGGCTTGAGCCTGAAATCTGGGAACAAATAAAGTGCCTGACTTGCAAGTATCTGAAAAAGTGTGATGGTGGAAGAATATATTTATTAGCAAGTTGTTCAAATGATGCTAGTTTGTTGGCTATGAATAGGTCCTTAAAGCAAGTTATTCCACTTCTGTGCCACTCCGCAAACCCACCGTCCTGGGTAGAAGGTTTAAAGAAATGGTTAGATGCAATGGGGCTGAGGAGGGAGAAGTCACAAAGTTTAAAATATTTCCTAAACTGGCCCCATATTTTTAATGAGTGCACCACTACAGGGTTGGGAATGAAGTTGAATGAAGAGGATGGGAGTGGAGAACAAAGTGCAGCTAGTAAGGATATACTGTTGTCACTATGCAATTCCATAGTGACCCAGTCAGGACAACCACTCCGATTATGGTAAAAATACCAAAACACCAAACATCGTATGTTAGCAGCCCAATAATAAAAACGAAAGTTGGGAAGTGCAAACCCACCCTCAATTTTAGATTTTTGAAGATGCATCTTATTGAGCCTTGGGCGTTTACCCTGCCATAGATAAGATGAGATGACAGAGTCCAGCTTATTGAAAAAAGTGTTGGGAATGAAAATGGGTATGGCCTGGAAAAGGTATAGAAATTTGGGTAGAATGGTCATTTTAATTGAATTGATACGTCCTACCAGAGACATAGAGAGTGGTGTCCAGTGGGTAAGGGACCGCTTCACTTGGTTCAGCAATGCACTCACATTTTCTGTGAAAAGGTTTTTATGTTTTTTTGTCACTGTGATTCCCAAATATGTAATTTTTGTCCTTTCAACTCTGAAGGGCAAGCAGGTGAAGTCTAACATACTGGCTTTGCTACTTAGCGGGAAGAGCTCACTTTTATTAAGGTTCAGTTTATACCCTGAAATCTGACCAAATTGACTAAGCAGATTCAATGCAGATGGTAGTGAGGCTAAGGGCTTAGAAATAAAGAGCAGGAGATCATCTGCATAGAGCGAGACCTTATGTTCTGTATTGTTTCTCCAAATGCCGTGTACCTCTTTGCAACTGCGGAACGCAATGGCAAGGGGTTCTATGGCCAGATCAAAAAGCAGGGGGCTGAGAGGACATCCCTGGCGTGTGCCTCTGTGAAGTTTGAAGGGTTTTGACAATTGGAGGTTAGTTCGTATTGTAGCAGATGGTTGAGAATAGAGTAATTTGATCCATGAAGTAAATTTCGCTCCAAAGCCAAATCTATCAAGGACTGCAAAGAGATAATCAAACTCAACTCGATCAAAGGCCTTTTCAGCGTCAAGCGAGACCACACATTCATCAGAGTCTGTAGAGCTGGAGTAGACTATGTTAAATAGCCTCCTTATGTTAAAATATGAATGACGACCTTTAATGAAGCCTGTCTGGTCTTTCGAAATAATTTTTGGAAGAACTATTTCTAGTCTACGGGCAAGTATCTTGGCTAATATTTTAGCGTCTGTGTTCAGTAGAGAAATGGGTCTATAGGAGGCACATTCCAACGGATCTTTTCCTTTCTTTTTAATAAGTGTAATATAGGCTTCATAGAATGATTGAGGAAGAGATCCTTGTTCCTTGCAGTCCGTGAGGGTTGCACTAAGCTGCGTGGACAGTAATGAAGAGAAGTGTTTGAAAAATTCTGACGGAAAGCCATCCGGACCTGGACACTTACCAGAATGCATCGAAGCTATAGCCAAGGAAACTTCTAACTGGGAGATGGGTTCATCCAGCCTTGTTTTAAGTTCTGTTGGAATTTCAGGAATGTTAAGTTTAGCTAAAAACTCATTAATTGCATTACAGTCAGTTTGGGACTCTGAGGTGTAAAGCTGTGAGTAAAAATCCCTGAACACTTCATTGATTTTTTCATGATCTGTGACTATGTTGCCATCTTGTGCTCAAGAACTTCTACTCCTGCACCATCGAGAGCGTCCTGACGTCAAACATCTGCACCTGGTTTGGGAACAGCACCAAGCAGGACAGACGAGATCTGCAAAGGGTGGTGCGCTCGGCAGAACGCATCATTCAATCAGAGCTCCCTGACCTGCTGTCCATCTACACCAAGCGGTGCAAGTCCAAAGCTAGGAAGATTATGATGGACCTCTCCCATCCCAACAATGGACTCTTCTCACTGTTGAGGTCTGGGAAGCGCTTCCGCTCCCTTAAGGCCAAAACAGAGAGAATGAGGAGGAGCTTCTTCCCCCAGGCTATTCGGGCCCTGAACCAGGTGTAGGACTGGACTCTCCCAAACACGTCACTATAAGACTGGACTCTCACACACGTCACCACACGCACCACCACACATTTCCTATAATCCTATAATTCCTATAATTTACAATCCTTATCTTTATAATCTCTTCTGCTATTTGCACATTTTTACTGTAAATTCCTAAGTTAATTTGTAAATTTTTGTAGTAAATTGTAAATATTGTAAAACTTTTCTTCTGTCATTTAATGGTCGGGCATTGTACAGCTACAAGCATTTCACCCCCATGTCATACTGTGTATGGTTGTGTGTGTGTGACAAATAAAATTTGAATTTGAATTTGAATTTGAATTTGTTGTCGAATTTTAAGAATACTTTGCCTTGCCCGAGAACCTTTTAGAAGGCTCGCCAGTAATTTATCAGGTTTGTCACCATGCATATAAAATTTGGATTTGTCATGTAAGAGTAAACGTTCAGTCGAGTACGTTGTGAGTAGGTCAAGTCTTGTTTTAAGTTCTACACGCTTTTTAAATATTTCATGACTCTGTTTGAGAGCATACTGTTCATCAGTCTCCTTAATCTGTTGCATTAACTTGTTCCTTTCATGGGTGGACTGTTTTTTAATTCTTGCCGAATAAGCAATAATCTGGCCTCTGATATACGCCTTAAAGGCATCCCATACGACAAGGCTGGAAGTCTCTGGGGAAGAGTTGGTGGCAAAGTAAAAGCGTATCTCATCCTGGATAAACTTTACAAAATTTTCATCCGACAGGAGGGTCGAGTTGAAACGCCATTGTGCAGCTTTAACAGGAGGATGTGGAAGAGACAGAGACAAAGTAAGAGGGGCGTGATCTGAAATAACTATGCTATGGTAGGCACAGGAGTGGACCTGCTGCAGACAATTAGTGTCAATGATAAAGTAATCAATTCTTGAATATGTATGGTGCACATGTGAAAAATAGGAGTAATCTCTTTTATGAGGATTTAGAGTACGCCAAACATCACACATTCCATATTCTGATAGAAAGGCATGAATGACAGATGCAGATTTGCTTAAAACATTGCTCTTAGTGGATGAGCGATCCAGGGCTGGGTCTAACCAGCAGTTAAAATCACCCCCCAGAAAAAGAGAGTAGACATTTAAGTCGGGCAAAGAGGAGAATAGTTGTTTAAAGAAATTCTCGTCATCTGTATTAGGAGCATACACATTTACTAGAGCAACAAGACTGTTATACAGTTTCCCACTGACAAGATAAGATAAGATAAGATAGAACTTTATTAATCCCTCGGGTGGGTTCCTCTGGGAAATTCGACTTCCAAAAAAAGCATAGCAACGACCGAAGTTACAGTTACAGAATTGTTATATATATATATATATATATACACACACACACACACACACACACACATATATAAATACAGAGACAAATATAAATAAAATATACAAAGGGGATAAATAGAATAAATAGGAATAAAAAAATAAAAATACAAGTGAATTGCACATTTCAAGTATTGAGTCTATTGCACTGTTGACTATTTACAAAAAGTATTGCACAAGGTATTGTACAGTGAGGTGAAGAGGCACTACAGCTTAGTTGTTCCCCCCTCCTTTGTCCTCCTGTCTCCCCTCCCTCTCCCCTCCAGAGAGGAGTTAAACAGTCTGATGGCGTGTGGGACAAAGGAGTTTTTAAGTCTGTTAGTTCTTGTCTTGGGGAGAAGCAACCTGTCACTGAACAGACTCTTCTGATTGTTAATGGCCGTGTGCAGAGGATGCCCAGCATTGTTCATAATGTCCATCAGTTTCTTTAATGTCCTTTTCTCTGCCACTGTCACCAGAGTGTCCAGCTTCATGCCGACCACAGAGCTAGCCTTCCTGATCAGTTTCTCCAGCCTGGATGAGTCCCTCTTTGCTGTGTTGCTCCCCCAGCACACCACAGCATAGAAAAGTACTCCAGAAACCACCGACTGGTAAAACATCCTCAGGAGCTTCCTGCAGATGTTAAAAGACCTCAGCCTCCTGAGGAAGTACAGTCGGCTTTGGGCTTTTTTATACAGGTGCTCTGTGTTGCATGACCAGTCCAGTTTATTGTCCACCCACAGCCCGAGGTACTTGTACTTGTTGACCACCTCCACCTCCTCCCCCTCTATCTGAACCGGCAGTGGACCTTCTCTGGACCTCCCGAAGTCCACAACCAGTTCCTTAGTCTTTGAGGTGTTGAGTTGCAGGTGGTTTGTGTGACTCCATGCGACAAAGTTCCTCACCAGACTTCTGTACTCCTCTTCCTGATCATCCCAGATACACCCCATGATGGCCGTGTCATCTGCAAACTTCTGAATATGGCATAATTCAGAGTTGTAGCAGAAGTCAGAGGTGTACAGGGTGAAGAGAAGAGGGGACAGCACAGTTCCCTGTGGTGCTCCTGTGCTGCTGACCACAGTGTCAGACGTGATGTCCTTCAGCCTGACGTACTGTGGTCTGTCGGTGAGGTAGTCGGAGATCCAAGCCACCAGGCAGGGGTCCACCTCCATCCTGTTCAGTTTTTCCTGAAGCATACAGGGCCGGATGGTATTAAAGGCACTGGAAAAGTCAAGAAACAGGATCCTGACCGTGCCTTTTCCCCCATCCAGGTGTGAGTGGGCTCTGTGTAGGAGGTACAGGATGGCATCCTCCACTCCGACACCCGCCTTGTATGCAAACTGTAGTGGGTCCTGGGCATGTTGTACCTGTGGTCGGAGGAGGTTGAGGAAGAGCCGCTCTAGAGTCTTCATAAGATGTGACGTCAGTGCCACCGGTCGGAAGTCATTCAGCTCATTGGGCCGGTTCTTTTTGGGGACCGGGACGATGCAGGATGTCTTCCATAGGGCGGGCACTCTCCCCAGTCGCAGACTGAGGTTGAAGACTCGTTGTAGCGGCTCCCCAAGTTCAGCAGCACACGCCTTAAGCATCCTAGGACACACCTTGTCTGGGCCTGCTGCCTTTCTGGGGCGAAGCTTCCTCAGTTGCCTCCTGACCTGATCCACTGTGACACTGGGAGGTGTTTGGGAGGAGGGGAGGGGGGGAGATGTCTTGCTGCTGAGAGAGGGATTGGAGGAGGGGGGTGTCATGGTGTCAGGAAGGGGGGGAAGCGAGGGAGGCAGGAGAGTGGGGAGAGGACTCTGTAGTGAAGGTGAGGGTGAGGGTGGGGGGGTTGTGGGCTGGTCAAACCTGTTGAAGAAGTTGTTGAGTTCGTTTGCCTTCTCCACAGTCCCCCCCACTGTGCTTTTCTTGGTGTTGTGGTCTGTGATGGTTTTCACACCATTCCAGACCTCCCTCATATTGTTCCTCTCCAACTTCTGCTCCACCTTCCTCCTGTAGGTGTCCTTTGCTTCCCTCAGGCAGCGTTTCACCTCCCGCTGTGCTGCTTTCATCTCCTCTTTCACTTTGCTCCTGAAAGCCTTCTTCTTCATGTTGAGGACTATGACTATGACATATCTACCATATTTGTCTGCTATGACATTGTGGGCCTCAAAGGGAATGTTCTGCCTGACCAATATAGAGACCCCACGTGCCCTAGCTTGGAAAAGTGAGTGAAAACACTGGCCCCTCCAACGGGAGAAGAGACGGACATTATCAGAGGCCCTGACGTGGGTCTCCTGCAGGAAAGCCACGTCAGTGTTACGGTGTTTAACATGTGACAAAACCCTCCGTCTCTTGACTGGATGATTTAGACCTTTAACATTCCAGCTTAGAAAGTTCAATTGCAGACTCATCTGATTTGTAGAGCAAAGAAACTATGCACACTGGCCTTAGATGATAAGAACAGAATAACTTTACAGTGGGTGGAAATTAGTTCAGAACAGGTTAAAAAAAAGAACAGTGTATGAGGTTCAAAGCAGTGACCCTTACCCTCCCCAAACCCTCCCCACAACAGAAAATGGCTGCCAAAAAAAAGAACAAGAACAAGCAGCGAGCTCTTCAAACTTAACATATTTAGAGTGTTACTCCTCCTGTCTATGATACCAATAACCTAGGTATTGAAGCAGTCGAACCACTGCTCCGGTGGCCATAGCATAGTAAGCTGAAACCCCGTATAATACTGTTAAGTTTCGAAACTGTATCAGCCACCAAGTCCAAATGTAATTGCTGGAGTGTTTCAAAGCAGAGTCCAAGTATGTAAACAAACAACCAAACACAAAAAGATGATGTAGTTCAATAAGTACTACCGTTATAACTGAATTATTGAATAAGAACAGACAGAAGGCTACGAGTAGATAACAAAACTCCCCGTCTCCGTGCAACAGGTATTACGTCATTAGCCAACGGGTAGAAGTCAATGAGGTTGTCTCCTTATTTAACAAAGAAAACAAAATAAGATTATCGAGTTAAATTAAAGTAATAATCAGCATTTCAGTGCTATAGCACTCAGACTACATCGCTACACTCGGAGAGGAAAAGCAACGTCTTACGTGGATCCCGACTGCGCCTCCATACCTATATGGAATGTTTGGTACCTGCATTTGGTGCCATTGTTTTATCAGTAATAATTCTTCACGGGGCTTCCGGAGCCTTTGGGAGCCTCTCAATGTACTGTTGAGCCTGGTCCACGGAGCTGAAAAACTTTCTGGCGCCTCTGGCCTGCGTTATGCGAAGCCGTGCTGGGAAGAGGAGAGCCGGCCTCAGGCCTCGCCCGTAGAGCTCCGACATAATGTCCTTGTACTGCGCCCGCTGATTGAGGACCTCGGGGCTGTAGTCTTCCACAATTCGGATAGGCACGCCTCGGTAGTCGAATTTCCCTCTCCTCCTAGCTTCTCGGATGATGAGGTCCTTGATCTGGTATCGGTGCAGGCGGATGATCACCGGGCGAGGTGGGCGTCCCACGGGCGGCTTCGCTGCGAGGGAGCGGTGCGCTCTATCGAGCTCCGGTGGAGACTGAAGTATTTCTTTGCCCAATAACTCACAGAGAAGGTTGGAAAAGAAGTGAGTGGGGCGCCCACTTTCAGTGTCTTCAGGCAGTCCAAGGACGCGGATGTTCTGATGCCTGCTACGGCTCTCCAGGTCAGTGACTTTGTTCTTTAGCTGGTTGTTGTCTTCGCGAAGAGCGGCACACGTGTTTTCAAGGTCAGCGACACGTTGGCTCAGGTCTTCAGTTGCAAGCTCCAAGGATGAAACTCTCTCGGCCTGTTCCTCTTGGGCTTGTCGTACCTGGTCCAGTTTTGAATCGAGGGCGTTAAATGAGGTCTTAAATTCAGATGCCAACTCTCGGTGCTGCTGGAGCAGCGTGGTGATAGCCTCCAGTGTTAAGCTAGCGTCCTCCTTTTTGTTCGCTTTTGCACTCTTAGCAGCCATTGGAAAGGGTCAAAAGTGTTCAAAACACTAGAAAAGTAGTTACGAGTGTAAGCGACTTAAAGGTGGCAGTTGAAGGGGTGAAACTGGTCAAAGCGGAGTTAAGTTCACCACAGCAGCTCGTTCCTGCGTCTATTCGGGTCGCATGCTGACCGGAAGTCCTAAATATCCCACTTTAAGCTTTACTTAAAGCTTACCTGTCAGCCACGTTGAAATGGTCACACCTGAGGCCCGCTCTTTACTCAAACAGCACGGTAAAGAAGTGGTCCTTGACCACTTGGTTTTTAATGGGTTCCCGAAGTCCCGCGGGCGCCACTCGGGCTAACTGGACGCCGCCAGGCCTGACCACGCATCTGTGATCAGGAGTCGATGCCACACGCTGAGCAACCGCGCTCCTAGGGATTACCGTCCCCGTCCTAAATAATTTAAATAAATTTAAAAGCACCACTGTCGATTCCACAGTTAAATTATCTGGTGCCCGAGTCCAACCCTGCTAATCAATGTGGGAATAAAATCCCCTATCCAAATGTCCTAATCTAATCTCGTTTCTTGGCTGACGTAACACATTCACACACATAACACACCAACTTCAAACAGACGTCACATCAACTTTGAAATTCACCCCAGCATTAATCACAATAAGCTTTCATCAAATATTCCCCAGACTCTACTTTTATTTATCACAAATTATTACAATAGGGTTTTACCATGGGTGTTTGTGTAACTATTGTCACTGAATAAAAGCCTGCTTGGGGACGCTGGATTTTTGGAGTTGTCTGGGATCATGTGAGGAGCTTGTAGCTCCAAGATCCGGATCCGACACTTCCCTTGCAAGTTTAAAACCGATCGAGCTCTGATCGTCTTGATTCGTTCATGGTGATAAATCTCTGAACTAGTGGAGCCTGCGAGTGCAGACCTAACAGTAGCGATAGTGTCTGTCTCCTGAATCCAAACTGGAAGCTGATTCCACAGAAGAGGGGCCTGAAAACTGGATTCTACCTGGTGCGCTGTGCTGATCATGCGTGTTCATATACGTGGCAACAGCAGACGTGCGTAGATCAACAATGGGTAATATGGAGTGCAGGAGAGAGTACGACCATGCAGCGTTAAAAGCGTGGAAGTACTTATATTACTTCAAGTGTTATTCTGTAAAAAGTGGCAAAAACATTAGCGTCCGTTGTACACTCTGCGAAAAATTACACTTCAAATCTGAACAAGCACCTAGCACGCTACCATGGGAACGGAAATTCACAGAGAAACCACCAGATCCCCCACTGATATGACCACCGGCCCCACTCCTGCTAAACAGGTGAAAATAGATTTTTTCACATAGTTTTTTTTTAAAAACTGTTGTATAGAATTACATTTTTGCTTGATGCGATTTCCCTAAAATTAAGAGATTAAAAATAATAAAACAATTTTTAAAAAGAGACTTTTCCATTTGACTGAATTTTTATATGATGGATTATGCATAAAAATAGAACTGGGCTGAAAGGTCTATTGCTTTATTAAGTATTCAGGTGTGTACCAAAAAGTAACTAAGTAATAAGTAAATAATTACTTTTGAAATTAAGTAATCAGTAATGTAACGGTATAACATTTTTTGAGAAGTAATCAGTAATAAGTAACTAATTACTTTTTTCCAAGTAACTTGAACAACACTGATCCACACACAAACACTAGAGAACAATCAGCCACCGCTTCTATTCTTACAAACGTCACAATTTGCAATAATAACAGTTTGAATGTTTTTATTCACATGAAAGTGTTTCTACATATGAATCATTAACAACTGTCAGATTTAATGTGATTTCTAAACAGAGAAAATCTCAGCTTTGTGTTTTGTGTTCGCATTAGACCTGATATAACAAAGAAAAGAAAGAAAGAAAGAAAAGATTTTTTTCTCATCAAAGTTTATAAATCAAGTGTACAGTTAGCTTTGATTTACACTCAGAAAAATAAAGGTGCCAACTGGAACCAAAAGTGGTTCTTTAGACTGATGCCATAGAAGAACCTTTTTTGGTGCCACAAAGAACCTTTCAAACAATGGTTCTTTGAAGAACCATTTCTTTCAGTGGTTCATTGAAGAACCTTTAAAGGTGCCCCAAAGAACCATCAAGAAATGGTTCTTTGGGGCACCTTTAATGGTTTTTCAAAGGACCTTTTTAAAAATGGTTCTTTAAAGAACCATTTTTAAAAAGGTCCTTCAAATGGTTCTTTAAAAGAACCATTTGAAGGACCTTTTTTGAGTGGTTCTTTAAAAAACCATTTTAAATCTTTCAAAATAAAATGCATCATAAATTGAATTTGAGTAGGGTAAAATAAATACGAGCACAGCATAGACATATATTAATGGTTTATTGTCATTTTGTAGTTACCAAAAGACAAAAAGGCATTTTAACCCTCAGCAAAACATCACTACTAATACATGTCACATATTAGTGTTTTAAACAGTAATAATTAAATATATTTGCTATACTATAAATAAATATATATAAATACTATAGCTACAGATAACACAACAAATACTACATGTATTGTTTAATTAATAAAACATCAGAAAGTGATAAAACACATTAGAAATAGCAATAGCTTCATAACAGACCAATAAATCAACACATTTTCATCAGCAGATGTTTGCATGTTCAGTAAAAACATTTCAACAACAAGTTTATGATTAAAATGATCAATGAACTTCAGCCTTACGCTATGTAATGTACGTTTCATGTTGTACTCATGGTCCTTGGTTAGTCCAGTTTAGAACAATGTCTCTGACGTATGTATCATATCAAATATATGTCATATCAAAACAAGCCCACACCTGCAGTTGTTTCAGTTTTTCACTGGTGTTTCCTGTCAGCTGGTCAACCTCACATCCATATCAGCCAACCAAACGACAAGTTCCTCCCTTTGTGCTTCAAACCCCTCCCACTCTGAGACAAGGAGCTGAAAGAGAGAGAAAAGAGTCAATTATAAAGAAGAGAGAAAAGTGAAACCCTCCTCAGAAGGTCTGACTCGCATACCTGCAGTTGACCTGTGATGGACTCCTGTTTGGCGTTCACGTCATCCCTCGTTGTTGCCAACAGCCGAGTCTGCAGGGTGCCCTGGAAGAGCTGAGTTAATGTTCGACTCCTCCTGGTCAGGCTCTCCAGCTGAGGTCTCCCCTCTCACCGCTGCCTCTGAACACAGAAACACAAATTGCATCTGAAGCAGGAGGTGCAGATTTTTTGTGCTATTCTTTTCTAAATCCAGGCTTGATCACGTGGAGGTATTTGGAAAACTTTTTTGGCCAGTGGACGACTGTTGTCTTGCAGAAAGTCAAATCAAACATATGCGATACACAATTAATTCACAAGAACACATTATAAAAAATAAGTCCAGTTCTTGCCTGATTTCAAGTGAAATCTGCATCAAAACAGGGTGACAGAAGTAAAACGAGTGCACAAAGCCTCACTTTGTACAAGCCTGCTATTAAAGTTCTCCTCTATGCAGACAACTTTCCTGTTTTCAAGGCACAACTTGGATCTGCTGTACGAATCTTATGGATACACACTAAATGAAACAATAGTGTGGATGACTCCAGATTCTGATCCCTCATCCTAATATGGTCCCAACATAGCAACAGCAATAATGCAAATGTTGAGGCTTCAAAATACAAAGTCCATAAACCAATGGCTGACGTGGGTTTTATCATAAGGGTGATAAATATACAGATTTCAGTCTGTCTTAGAGATTTGATGTTCATTTACCTGCAGATGCACTATACGTGCCTGCTCTATGGTTTTTCACAACATTTTGCACATCACTATTTAATACAGGAAGTAGGTGAACTAAAACAAGTCATCTTTCTTTGTGAGAGGACCATATTAATGAAACAAACCTCATCATAGGGAGCCCTAAAGATGCTCCTGCTGCTTCTCTTCCTCCTCATCCTAAGCTTCCTTCTCCTTCTCCTCGCCTTCCATCCAATTGTAATTCAATCTAATTGTGTTTCTCCCCCTCCTCTTCCTCATTTTGTTGAAGCTGTGAACACAATGTGAATCTGGATTAATTTGTGCAAACAAGACAAATCTACAGCTTTTTGGTCAGAGGTGCTCTTGTGATTTAAGCCGGGTAGAGTAGATTTATGTGTTGATGCTACCTGCTTCAGCTCTGGCTGCTGAGTGATATTTACACCCTGGCTGGATTACAAACTTTAACCATGTGCTGAACTTTGGCCCAGCGTTGATACCTGTTAGTATAACGACCTCTTCTTAGCTTGTATGTATGATGTATGATGGTGGATAAAAAATTACAATACAAAAAAATTAACTATATTACAAAAGAACATCTATCTTGGAAACATCAAATGACCGGAGCATAACTTGTCAACTAGTCCGAAACTAAGTTATGCAGGAACAGTCAAAGACACACCTTCTCATGTCACGTTTCTATTCATTTCTATATAATTTGATTAGACAATAAAGAGTTATCTAATCTAATTATTCATTCAAAACACTTATGCATAGCTGTATTTTATACAGCTCATACAGAATTCAAAGTAGAGGTTCATGTGAGTATTTAATGTACGGCTCAGATCTACAGAATTTCAAGAGTTTCTAGAGCAGACACAGAGCTCACAACAGGCTTCAGGCACCATTTTAGTGACTTTAACAATATATTAAATTTTAATTTCGGTCTAGCTGACATTAGGTTATGTACGCAGCACGCAATTGAACCACATATTTTAGAAGCCAAAGGTTCAAATTAGCTGGGAGCAGCTTCACTTAATTATAACAGTGGTTTTGTTAGGAAAACAGTTTCTGTATACCGGATACTAAATTGCGCTGACGTGGCTAACGTATCTAGCTAATCGCTACTGTTAGCACAACATTAACAGCAAGCTACAATGACGAGTAACAAAAACAAAACAGTAATAAGGTTTCAATGAAAATGTTTTACCTTTTCCAACAGTCCCAGAATCCACAGCTTCAGAGTCCAGCAGGTACTGAAGACTGTTATCCGTTTCGCTGTCACCGTCCGTGAGTTTTTTTTTCCCGAAAGGTCAAGGCCCGCCGCTCGCACACTCTGTCTGCGCATGCGCATCCCAACGACGGACCCCTCCGTCCGCTCCCGGGAGGTTATAGTATGACGTGTTCTGACGTCACTCTCTCTCTCCCTGTCATTTATTTGGCTCGAAACACATATTAACAAATTGCTCAGTGATGAACAACTACTCAGATCATTTACCTAAGCAGTGCTTTGTCAAAACGAAGTGTGTGTTCATTACACTGACATTCTGTTCTGCAATTGTTATTTACTTGTATTTTATAATTTGACTTTACATACTGCTGAGTGGTTTGTAAAGTTTACAATAACTAGTATTATCATTATGCTATATTTTCAAAAATATATAATAATCTCACAAGTAATGCCTTGGAGTAGAAAATAGTAATGCTTTATTAAAATTTAAAACTAAAGTACAGTATTTGAATGTGTGTATTGTGTCTACTGTTTGCAAATATTTCTAACTTTTATTTGAATATTCAGCTTCCTACCATCTTCTCTTAAAGGGTAACTGCCAGGTATCCCGCCCTCCCCCTTCGCACACACATGCACACAAAGAAAACACACAGTATAATTCACAGCCTCATTATAGTGAATAAATATTTATGCCATTTACACCATCAAACTTAGATTGCTAAGGATGAAGAACCTTTTGTTCTTTAAAGAACCATTTGTAATAGCTGAAGAACCATCCACAAAATAAAAAGGTTCTTTGACGTATGATGGTTCTTTAAAGAACCATGAAGACATCTGAAGAACCATTTAAGAACCATAATTTTTCTGAGTGTAGAAGCAGCGCAGTATGAAAGAGATGTTTCACAGAACATTTACCAGAGACAGACGCTGACTAATATGCTACAGTTCATCTTTATTCTTTTCTAGTTGTGTTAGTGTTGCCATAACTCTGCGTAGGTTCTCTTCATTGTGATTGATTTCTGCAGCTGTTGTCTCAAAGTACTTATTCATGTACTCCTTGCCGGCTCCCACGAAAGTCTGTAGGTCATCCATTAAATCCAGCACTGGTGTAAGCAGTGATGTAAAACGTTTCACTGACTTCAAAAGTTCGTACAAAGGATCCATGAGACGTTTAACATCATCAAGGACAGCAGGAACATAGGCTTTGTCTAAATTATTTTCAGCCTGGAGGACAAAAATAAACCAAATTAATGTAACAAAATATACAAAAGTATGTAGTGTAAAGAGTGCAAACAGACTTTTGTATGATGGGAAATTGTTTTTTTGTTTTAGTTGTCATAGCAAAGCATGTTTTTCTGTTTGGAGTCTGTCAACATCCATGTCATTGACAGACTCACCTTCCTTCTTGCTGTTTCCTTTTGTAATTTTTCAACGTTTCCTTTCAGCTCCTCCTGCAAAACCAGAAAGAACGTCAACAAACATGCGTGCGAAACATGTAACTGGGACAAAATGAGCATTTTACAAGTAAGGAGAAAAGCTTAACCAGTGATCGGACGGTCATGATTTAATGGTAAAGGTGGTTAATTAAAAGTTACATTCTTTATTAAAACAACAACAACAAAAAGAAAGTTAACAGTCAGTTTACCAGTTCGCCCTTGTTTATCAGTGAACTTGAAAGATGGAGCAGACACAGCAAAATCCTAACTAAGCCTTCGGTAGTTGTGACACCACTCATGGTCAACTGTGCCGCTGCCATCAAAGTTTCTGAAACACATGAGAAAGTATCAATAAGGATTTAAGGAAATAAAGATTTGTAAAGAAATGTACAAAGAGAACTTTCTAAGTTTAAGAGATGTTGCATGAAAATCTGCCTGCAATATGTTTTGAGTCAAAGCACCTCTTTCATTTGAATTCCAAAAAGTCACGTTCTGCTTACATGAAAATATCAGCTTCTTTTACATGAACTACTGTGACCTTGAAAGACCTTCCACAGTGAACAAAACGAAACAGAGACTATATTCAGAATATGCATGTGCGTGCATGGATTTATACTAGCTGTCTGTGTATCCTAAATGCACAGACACTGTGGGTACATCAGGGAGTGCATCTGAGATCAGATATAAGATAAGATAAGAATAACTCGTTATTGTCATTGCACATTCATATTTGGTACAATAGTACAATGGAATTGGAAACTGTCCCACATCGGCACTAAACACAACTAAACACAACACAACATGTAGTGGATTTTTAAAAAGTGAAAATAAAAAAAGGATGAATTAATAAATGACACAATGAATGTTTATTGCACATAAAACTAAAACCTCTGGAAAAGGCTGCTGCTGCTGCCATCGCTTGTAAAAGTGGACCAAGTGCTCAGCTTGAGAAAAAGTTGAGAAAACAGAGAAATTTGGAACAATAGATTTTTAAAAATGCTGCAAATGCTTTATATACAAAGTGACTCAACCCACAGGGAACACAGTCAGATGTGAGTCGCCCTTTCACTTTTGTTTTCAACAAAGTGTTTCTGTCCAGGGTGTACCCCGCCTCTCACCCTATGATAGCTGGGATAGGCTCCAGCGCCCCCGCGACTCTGAACAGGATAAGCTGAAGCGAATGGATGGATGGATGGTGTCATGGCTACTGAACGGACCCAAGCGCAGACAGTTCTTTCAACGAAACAAAAAGGGGATTTATTTACAATAGGGATCACCTTAGCGCAAAATATATGTACAGTGAGTTGGGAGGGGGTCCAGGGCTCCAGGGAGAGAAGGGGGGGGGGGAATCCACACACACGCTTCCTCTTCCACTCAGTCACCGCCACCGTTCCTCCGCACACACGCACTCCTCTTCAGCCGCACTCGCTCCAACACTCCACACACTGCCCCACTTGGACAGGTCCGGTAATTCGGTCCAGAATCTACAGACAGAAGGTCAAGGTTAGTTCCACAACATAAAACACGTGTAAGCGATCCTTCTTTGAATATGCCGCGAGCACGAACTCAGGTGGTTCGACGTTCCAGCGGTGAGCTGCTCTGTGCCACTGCCTTAAATAGCAGCTGGGGAAATCAGCCGGATCAGCCGCAGGTGGACACCATCCACAGGGGTGCGTGGGCCAAGAGTGAGAGCCCGTAATGAGCTCCACCCAGGCAGAGAGGAGGAGGAGAGACAAAAAAAAAACCAAAACTAACAACAACAAAACCTGTAGCGAGCGTGGGCCAACCAGAGAGACACGGGGACCGTGACAGATGGTTTCTGTTTGTCTAGTCTGCTTTATAGGAATAGAAGCCCATCAGCTATTGTTATGACATACCATGACAAAACACGCTTTTCTTTCAGTTTGACACTTCATAAAACGTGTCATAAGTGGATTGTGAATTATGTTATATATTTTTATTAGTGTTTAAGAAGTGTCCTGATTTCGTATTTGAGGTAAGAGACAAACGACTGGAGGTCCATTGTGCGTCAAAACAATGATTTTATTAAAGCACACACGTGTGTGGGAAAGATGAGCTCTGCAAAACATCAGCCTCGATCTCCCCAGAACAGTAAACGAGCAGTCATATATATAACATAGTCGATGACAAGCATCATGCGTCAAAGCAGATAAGAAACATGCATCAGTTCCAGTAATTCCGACCTTGGACATATTCTAAAAAAGAACAGTTCCTTCCTCTGTTCCTCCGCCACCGCCAGATGCTTCCTGTTATTTCACTTACTGCACTTCACTTATTTGTGGAACTAAACTGTCACGTATGCAGGTAAAACAACTTTGCAGTTTCGAGCAAAACAAGTCTATATACTGTGTATGTGTGTTCAGGCAGACTATGTGTCTTGACCTCAGTGCATGACCTCACTCGACAAACAAAGACATCTTAGAAGTATACTTCCTGACTCCGTTCGAGTCATCTGTTACTAGGCAAACTCCAATGCAGCAGGCTGCTGAACACACACAGGCCTCTATTCTGTTTACAGGTTATATGTAGTGTATTGTATTGTAAGCATGTATGCAATTCTTTCATGGCTCCAGGTCACCTTAACTTCCTATTGATCGGCCAGACGTCGCGCTGACCGAAGCTTCAGACCATTAATTAACTTGACCGAGCTTCAACTCTTTAATTAGCACAAAATGCAATATGGATAACATGGTTACAGTTGCACCTGCAATGAAAGATTATTATGTAATTATGCTCACACCTGAAATACAAACTTTAATGTAACATCAACAGTTTCAATAAATGCTCTAATGAAATGATAATGATAAATGATACGTAATGCAACAGTAATGATAATGTTATGAATAGTAACAGTAAAATAATATTCTAATCTCTACACTCCTCCTCTTTGGCAGAAGAGGTTTGTTTTCTTTTGGTACAGTATGACTCTCAACTTGCTATACTAGTTACATACTTGTAATTCTTTCAGTTTAAGGGAAGAAAGAAAATAATATATACTAGGCTTTTATAAAGCATGTCTGCTATATTCAAATGATAGAAGATTCTTTTAAAAAGTACACACAGAGCAGTTAGTATGATATGATTTATTTTAACTTTATTTATTTAGGGCCAGCCCTCATTGTTGTTGTTGAGAATTCAAGTTAAATAGAATATGTCCTTATAGTATGTCCAATAAATCTCTACTGAATTAATCCTAGAATAAAATCTAGAATCAAGCACACAAACAGATGATTCTCTGAGCGTTCAAGACAATCTTTCACACATTCTTCTTCATCTAGTTGCTCTGATGTGAGACTTTGTGAAAAAAAGACTTGCTGGACTGTTTGTGTGGCTCGTTGGTCTAGGGGTATGATTCTCACTTTGGGTGTGAGAGGTCCCGGGTTCAAATCCTGGACGAGCCCACGTGTTGTCTATAGAGCCTCTCAGCTGCCACATGCTGTTTAGGCTCCATTTGAAAGAATCTCTGCAGCTGCACACATGTTCCCATAGTCCCTCATACAGGGACAGCTAACAGATCTGATATGAAGGATGTTGTTGGCCTTGTTCTTATTGTTTACCATTTAAATTCTCCAAAAAGTTTTTCTAAGGTAATTATTTGTTATTCAAGATAACACAGAGTTTTATTTTAGATTAAATAAGAGAATTCAATTCAAACTTGTACACAGAACTACTACAATACACAGTTATGTATCATATATTATAAATGTGTAACTCTCTCACACGACTTTAACAATATGCATGTGGAAGAACACACATCAGTTTTACTGATACACAAAAGGGCCAAAAATAAACATCAGTAAACATTAGTACTTCAGTACCACGAAGGAATCTCTTTCAGTGCATTATGCACACATGTAACTTATGTACCAAGTGAAATAAAATATTACAGATGAAAATTATGTGATGATTTTAACTGCAAAATTCAGATTTTAGGGTCAAAATGTGACTTAATTTGTGGTGTAAGGTTTCTGGTTATGAAGCTTGACGCTGTCATGCTCATCTGTATGACTATATGCTCATGCCACTGTGTTGATTGCAGGTGGGTGCATGCTCCATGTTGCAGGGTTTTTCTTCAGGTACTCTTTTTTTGTCCGCCATGATCTAAACACATGCACCTCATTGGAAGCTCTAAATAACCCACCTAAATTGGTTCTTAATTTAAAATTAAAAGTGATCATCTGAAAATTAGACGAAAGCTTATTTGTGACAATCTAAGAAACATGTAATTGAAGCTGCTCCTCTTTGCTGTGGGCAGGTTTGAGAGCAGCCACCTGGGCTTCGCTGGAGGGCAGCAGGAGCAGCCTCAGCACCTCACTCCTCCTCCGCCTGCAAGCACACCTCTGCTGTGACCTGGAAAATGCCTAAGGAAGCTTTTCCCTTTTCACTTTGGGTGTAAGCGGTCCTGGGTTCAAATCCCTGATGAGCCTGTTTGGTTTTTGGGGCTTTGCTGTTGAACTGTTCATGCAAGTCCTGGGAAACTGTAATTTGCTATTTTCAGATGTCATAAAAACTCCCTCAAAAGCCTTCAGCTGATCCAAAATGCTGGAGCGAGAGTACTGGCAGGGCCTAGAAAGAGAGAGCATAACGTTCAAGACTGAAGATTTTTTATTTGTCACATGCATAGTCATTAAATTACAAAACAAACAGTGAAATGTCTCCTGAACTGCTCCTTTGACTGTACAAAAAAAGACATTATATACAATAAGTAAATAGATTTTAAAAGTCTGGAAATTTTAAATCAAAAATCTGAAAATGTACTTTGCGCAAATGGAGTGTTAAAGTGTCTTGTGCCATATTAGCACAGCAACGTATTGACAGAGCTGTGCAAGTAAACAAGTGAGCAGAGTAATATAAACAGAGTAATTCAACTGAGTGACCAGAGAAGTGTAAACAGTAATGCGACCAGGGTAGTGTGAACAGATTGATATAAGGTCCTGTTTCAGTCACTTATTGATGCTATGAGGGGAGTGGGGGCGTGTTCTGGTTTAGGACTCGTACGGCCTGAGGAGAGAAGCTCCTCCTCGAGTGTCTGTTTTGGCCCCGATGGTGTGGAACCTTCTGCCTGATTGCAGAAGTCGAAACATTTTGTTACTGGGATGGGACCAGTCCTTTAATATCTGAGATGCTCTGGACCAACATCTCCTGGTGTAAATGTCCTGTAGGGAAGTTATATTTGTGGATCATACTGTATTTGCATTTGTAACGCAGCAGCGTTCTGACGCACGGATCACTCTGCTTCTCAATCCTGGACACAGTTATTCCCACACCAGGAAGTGATGTTCTGTGTGAGGATGCTCTCCACAGCGCCTGAATAGAAAGTTCTGAGGACCACTGGAAAAACCTGCTAACTTCCTGAGTTGTCGGAGACGGTACAGGCGCTTGCCTAGCCTTTTTGGACTGGACGTGAATGTGAGCAGACCATTTCAGGAATGAGGAGATGTGAACACCGAGAAAGACAATGAAGCAGAAACTGCTAAGAGTGGGATTCAAACCCACACCTCCAGGGGAGAGTGAGCACTAAACACAGCACCTTAGACCACTCAGCCATCCTGAAACAGATCGAGCTGAACTGATTTTCTGATAAATCCAGAATCCAGTTTAAAATCCTTCCCTTCACATAAAAAGTCTTGAATGAACCTTTGGTCTAACTGCTCTTCACACCTGACTGGTAACAAGATGGCGCTGCTGTGTGTGGTTGCTCATCTGTCACTCTGAAGTTTGTTTCTATTATTTCTGACCTGTGTCATTCACCAAACAAAGTCTCTGCTGAGGTATAATCGCCAGACATGATGATCACCTTTTATTGAAAAGGTCGGCACCACCAGGCCTCTTATCACAGCTCCTGACTCTGACCCTCAGCCTGCTCCCCCAGCATGCAACTGCGATCCTCTATGCTGTTGCATGCTGGGGGAGCAGGCTGAGGGTCGCAGATGCCAACAGACTCAATAAACTAATCCGTAAGGCCAGCAATGTTGTGGGGATGGAGCTGGACTCCCTCAAGGTGGTGTCGGAGAGGCGGATGCTGTCCAAGATAAAGACAATGTTGGATAACACCTCCCACCCACTCCATGACATGTTGGTCAGTCACAGGAGCTCGTTCAGTGAGAGACTGAGATTACCGAAAAGCACCACTGAACGACACAGGAAATCATTCCTGCCTGTGGCCATCTCCCTGTACAACGCATCCACTTAACACACTGTTTGCTGCTACAACTACACATGTTTCTTTTCCAAATATTTATTTATGAGTGACTTATGTATGTATGTATGTATATATATGTATATATTGTATTATTCTTAGTTAGCGTATTGTCTGTCTTGTCTTAATGTTGGTTTAAAATGGAGCACTGTAACAAAAAATAATTTCCCCCAGGGATCAATAAAGTATTCTGATTCTGATTCTGTCTCTGTGTTCTTGATTAAGGAATACACCTGTTTATTCGGGGATGTGCCAACTTGCACTACGGTGCTAGAGCATGATATTGATGTCCAGGGAGCTAAACCTATTAAGCAGCATCCTTATCGAGCCAGCCCCCATAAGCGCTTGCTCATGAAACAGGAGGCTGACTATCTGCTGCAACATGGCTTAGCGAAGCCCAGTCAAAGCCCCTGGAGCTCGCCTTGTATAGTGGAATCTAAGCCAGATGGCTCGCCCCGTTTTATTACAGACTTCCGGAAGGTGAACTCTGTGACTGTGGCTGACTCACATCCTCTCCCAAGAGTTGAGGATTGTGTGGACAGTATTGGACTGCTCAGTATGTCACTAAATTAGATCTTCTTAATGGTTACTGGCAGGTCCCTTTAACTGAACGTGCCTCTAACATCTCTGCCTTTGTTACACCTGATGATTTTCTACAATACGCAGTCATGGCTTTCAGCATGTGTAACGCTCCTGCCACCTTCCAGAGGCTGGTAAATAAAGTCCTCCGTGGCCTGTCCAACTGCAGTGCCTACGTAGATGATCTAGTAATTTATACTGAAACATGGCAAGATCATTTGGAAACGTTACACCAGGTATTTCACCGTTTGGCTCAAGCTACTCTAACTCTCAACTTAGCTAAGTGTGAGTTTGCCAAAGCTATAGTGATGTACTTAGGCAGGGAGGTGGGACGTGGACAGGTCCGGCCCATAGATGCCAAAGTGGCAGTGATTAAAGAGTTTCCCACACCTACCACCAGGCGTGAGTTGCGTAGGTTTCTAGGGATGGTGGGCTACTACAGAAACCTTTGTAAAAATTTCTCCTCAGTAGTCAAGCCATTGACTGACCTACTCAGCCCAAAAGTTGAGTTTATATGGTCAAGTGAGTGTCAAGATGCTTTTGAGAGTGCGAAAGTCCTCCTCTGCCACACTCCTGTGTTAGCTGCACCTGATTTGACACGACCATTCAAACTGGAGGTTGATGCCAGTGCTGTCGGGGCTGGGGCAGTGCTGTTGCAAGAAGACTTGCAGGGTTTGAACCACCCCGTTTGTTACTTTTCCCGCAAGTTCAATAAAAATCAGTTAAACTACTCCACCATTGAAAAGGAGACCCTGACTTTGTTGTTGGCTCTTCAGCACTTTCACGTATACCTGGGGTCCAGCATGTTACCTCTTGTTGTGTACACCGACCACAACCCACTTGTGTTCCTTACTCGCATGTTTAATCATAACCAGCGCCTTATGCGCTGGGCTCTGTTGTTGCAGGAATACAACTTAAGTATTCACCATAAGAAGGGGTCTGAAAATGTTTTAGCTGATGGTCTGTCCCGCTTGTAAACATGTTTTGCTGTGTTTGTTCTTTGTTTTTGTTCACACTCTTTAATGTCTGCTTCTGCCCAACATAGGTGGTACTTTAAGGGGAGGGGTGGCCCCGCCTTCCTCTATGGAAATCAACGTGTTCCAGGACTCACGGGGGATTGGCTGGCCCGGACCTATGCCCGCCCCACCTTCATTCAGGTCAGAGCGTGCCAGACCACTCACACCATTGGCTGCTGAGGGAGCCTTGAGTACGACAGACCAATGACACAGCTGCCTGCAATCACCTGAGAAGATAAAAGGCTGAGGATTCTTCATTCGTGGAGGGACTTGTTGATTTGAACAGACTGTGGAGACGGTCCCTCCTGCCTTTGCACTGCTGCCATGTGAGCCTTTGTTTTGAGTTGCCTCCTGTGAGATGTTTAGATGAGTAGTGTTCTACTGGTGTTACTGGAGTTGTTATGTTTGTTTAAAATCACTCTATTGCCTAGTGAGTTGTTTCACTAACGGTTTTCAGTTGTGTTAATAAACCTTATGTTTTTCTTTTTATCTAACCCCCTAGTCTCTGGGCTCGTTTATGTTACGTCCACTGTCGCCTAGCAGAGCCGGGTCGTAACACAGAGCATAAACTAACACGTCACTTGGAGATAACTGTAGATTTTTCCTTCATGGTTTCAAATGTAAGCTGGCTGATTTGGTTCATTTTTGTTTTTTTGTTTTAAACTGAGCAAACCTGGTCTTCTCCTGAGGACTGCTGCAGGTATCATGCGAGCATGTTAATTTATTAAAAAAACCAACAGCAAAAACCCCCAAAATAGAATGAAACTCATTTCAGGAGACAAATAGCACTGATAGAGACATTTTTTTTGTACAGATGATTGGCAAACGGAAAGTTTCTAAAGAGTCGTGCACACACAAGTAGACTACTACAACATGCTACTTAGTTAGGAGAGTTTGGGAATGACAACCAAGCGGAACAAGATTAGACCCAAACATTGTCATCGAAACAAAAACACAAAAAGCTGAGGGGAGGGAATAGAGAGGAGGAAAGCTGAGCTGGCAGCGGGGTTGCTGGAGGAAGGCTGCGCCGCCTCGCCAGCTTAGATCTGCAGGGAGAGTTTTACGTTGTGAGAAGAAGGGAATGTTTTTGAAGGGTGCAGAAGCTGCACGTTTGACTGTGGTGTGAGAGGAGCGTGTGTGTCTGTGTGTGTGTACCTTATCGTTCCTGCTAGCAGAGGATTAAAAGCGTACAGCCAGTCGTTCATGTCGTTCTCGTTGTTGGCCTGCAGGAGGATGCCTCCATGTTTTGTGCACACTGCAAATGTGTTGGGCGTCTGAAAAGAAAACATCACATTATATTCATATTCATTCAAATGATAAATCCCAGTCCATTTGCCATTTCATCAATCAACGTGCACCAAAACAATTTGAATGAATTCTCATTAAAGACAAACGTGTTACATCCAGCCTTTCTCTATCCTGCCTCAAACCTTAAGCATGGCCTGCTGGTCTTCGCTGTATTCCACCTGTGCTGTGGAGAGGTTGAGGACGCCTCGCTCCACGGGGTCCTGGTCGCTGTTGTAGATGAAGTCGTAGGGCCGGCGAACAACCACAAAATGCTTCCCCCATGAGTTAGAGCGAGGCTCCACGAAGCTTAGAAAACCCTTCTTGGACACAACAGATCTGAAAAGAAGAGATTTTATTCATTTATTTATTTTTTAAGAGAGCGCTTGTTTTTCTGAGGAAGAAGCAGAGTTGGTTTGTTTCCAGCTGAAATCATCCAGGCTCAGGAATTTGAATCGATCCACATCATTTCTGCTTGAACTAGAGAACATGAGTGTCGACTTACATTTGGTCTGTGAGACACATGTCATAGTGACAGTATTTGGGTTAATATGGCATTACTCACCCTGGTCGCATTTCTTCAATATCAGGCACCAAGTTCAGGAACTCGTTCTTTTGCAGCCCGCGCAAGGTAGGAGGTCTCCAGAGTGGGAACCATCGGGAAGTTTTCACAGTCTGAGCAGGAGGGACTGGAGGCACGTGAGCTGTTCTCAGGGGTCCTTTAACACAAATCACACCAAGTTAGAATCAAATAGATAACCTGTCAATAACCGTTTGCAGATCGAGGTCAATGTTCCTAAAAATATGTTTACTTCTGGCCCATGGAGCCACAGCGGGAGTCCGACAGAGAGGGGGAGGTAGAGGAAGGGGTGAGGGTGGCACTGCTGAAGCTCGTCACGGATGGATCACGTCCGATCGGTGAGATGAGAGAAAGCTGAAGTGAAACAACAGCAGGATGAGGTAGACGTCAATATAGGAACTCCCTGATGTGACACAGAAAGGCTATTTTTTTATTTCTTTGTATTATTTCTCACCTTGCAGTCACTGATGCTGTTCACCAGCTGCTTGTATTCAGTATTGAAGGTGTGTGTCAGAAGGCGCAGGCACTACAACACAACAGGAACAAGACCGATCAGCTCCGAGCAGAGAAGGAAGAAGGCAGCAACAAGAACGCCCACTAAGCCCATGTTTTTCTCACCTTGGTGGCCAGCTCCTTCTCACGCTTTCAAAGGTGGTGCTGGAGATCTGCGAGGAGACGGAGGTGGATGTGGACAGAGTGCCGGAGCTCACGCTGGGGGACAGAGACTCACTCAGGGACTTGGTGGTGGGAGCTGTTCCCACGGGAGCCGCCTCTCCCAGAAGGTGACGGGTCTTTTCCACCTGGACGAAAGATGGGGGCGAATGTGAGGTGGGGAGAAGAGGGGAGGTTAGTCATGTAAAGTCTGTACTCTAAGAAAAAACTTTTTAGAATAGCACTTTGGTCTTTGAGCTGAAAAGTCATTTTTCCCTCAATGATATTAAACAGATTTATTTCTTTATGAATCTTTTAAGGCCCCACCTCCTGCAGCTGCTCCATCTTCTCCAGCTCCCACTGGTGCTCTAGGATGAGGCTATCTCCTCTGGGCCTCCAGCCGGCCAGGTTCTCCTCTCCACGCACATAAGCCACTGATGTGTCCAGCACCTTCCTCCTCCTCCTCTGCATCCCTGCTCAGGACATGAGCCCTCATTAGGATGAAGCTCTCCACAGAATTATGATAAAACAGCTGCCGTTCTTTAAACATGTTTCATGGCCGCTCACCTGGGCTTCCAGTGTCAGACATCTTACACAAGCTCAGCTCGTAGATCCCAGTCACTCGGTTGTTATAATGAAGCAGAAGTTTTGAACAAGGAAACTTTGTAACGAAATGCCAACGACCGCCTGTCTGTTTTCAGGGCTGTATTTGAAGCCATGCTCCAATCAGGCAAAGTTTTAAGTGTTGCACATTTCGATGGGTTTCTTTCAGCTGACATAGTTTCCATTTGGGTCATGTGGTGTTAGATACCCCAGCGTGTGGTCATAGGGTGAAGAGCCCGGACGATTAGTGGGATTTTAGGTGTGGTGTAAAAATGACGCTGCAACTTTAAAAACGTTGTTGCTTTAAGGATTAACGTACAACCATACTTGGGCTGAGTTTGACACTGGTTCTCTTCAGTAATTAAAATAGCTTTAACACATGATAAGATCAAATGTCAGCTACACTGTGACAGTCGAGGGGCCACACTCAGATATATTTATTCGCTTGTTCTCTTTGTGTGATAAGAGTTTCCATCTGAATTTAACCCCTGTGTGGGGCTGATCTTTCATTTCATTTTATTTCAAGCTCAGATTCTTTGCCTTTGGCACATTTTCTGTGACGAGACTTCAAACCATTCCCACCGTCCTTATTAATCAACATGGTGAAGTGATTCTTCGCAAGGTGATGGGATAGGAAGAGTTTCAGAAAATGAGGCCTTTTGTCTTTATTGGAGAGGTCAGTGCAGACAGGACGGATGGGGGGAAGGCGAGGGGGGAATGACACACAGGAAACGGTGTTGGTCAGACCCAAAGACAGGCGTGGGCAGTGAGGACTCTCACCTTCAGACTCACTGTCTAATCAGTCTGACAGTGAGTCTGAAGACTGAGCAACCCAACACACGTTACTATGTTCATCATCATCATCATTGTTTATTTATATAGCACTTTAAAAACACACAAGGCTGACCAAACTGCTGAACAATAGAAACATAATAGATACCATAAGAATAATAAATACGATACAATAATAAACATAGCGAAAAACAATAAAATACAAGTCAGTCAACCACTGAGTCAAAAGCCAGTGAATAAAAATGCTTTTTCAATCTGGATTTAAAAACCAGCACTGATGTCGATTGCCTAATGTGAAGAGGAAGATTATTCCAAAGCTTAGGAGCCACGATAGAGAACGCTCGGTCTCCTCTCAGTTTCAGCCGTGATTTGGGGACTGAGAGCAACAGCTGCTCAGCTGACCGGAGCGAACGAGTGGGGACATAGGGCTTCAGCAGGTGCCAGACCATTTAAAGATTTAAAAACCAATAAAAGAACTTGAAAATGAATCCTAAATTCAATTGGAAGCCAGTGCAGGGAGGCCAAGAGTGATGTTATCACTAAGCA
Source organism: Maylandia zebra (assembly GCF_041146795.1). Classification (NCBI taxonomy): domain Eukaryota; kingdom Metazoa; phylum Chordata; class Actinopteri; order Cichliformes; family Cichlidae; genus Maylandia; species Maylandia zebra. The sequence continues at coordinate 12,844,172 of NC_135172.1, read as the reverse complement.
GGACATTAAATCAAATTAATGAGACACCAAAACAAGAGCTGGAGCCCAAGACAGCCATGAAGTCACAGTGTACACAAATACACAAGAAACACAGAAACCAGCTGGGTGGATGTGGCTCGGGAACCTTCTGTTACCTTGAACGTCGGTGTTTTGAACGCTGGCTGCTCCAGTCTGCTTGTATTTGTCCAAGATTTCCCCTCATATCTTGGTTATGGTTATTTTTTCTTTTATTAAACTGATCACACTCCTGTTCATGAATAGAAAAAAACCCCATCAGTGTATTTTCACTTAAACAAGCAGCTGTTTTTTTTGCATTAAAGTTATATAAAAATGTAACAGTGCAAATTCCTCGCTGACAGTTTAACCAAAAGGCATTTCCAGTGGAAAGTAGCCGACATATCCTCAGCATAACCATGTATAATATCCACAAAACCTGAGAAGGTTGGAGAGAAGGTAGGCGAACTCTGCTGGGATCTGCGTTTAACAAAGTGTCTAAAGACGAAACAAAGAAATCTTTCTGTAAATGTTCAGATGCACAGACTGGACTGAAAAAGAGTGAAAAAGCAGCTAACGTCCAAAAATAAGAAAACTTTGAAAGAACTCCAAAAAAACCTGGAGAACTTTTGCTCAAAAAACAGTTTTGTTTTTTTTAAATTACAAGGCAATCTGACAAAATGTCATCAAATGAGACTCAAGACTTCTGCAGGTCTCTGCCATGACTCAATTTTTTTTTCTTAACGGCAGAAACAATTGTTCCTTTTTTACTTTGTTTCTATTTTCTCTTCTTGTTTTTATCTGTTGAACAACAAACAACATTCATGCTGATTCACATAATATCCTGTCTCTACTCTCTGGGATTTCCTCGTAGCTCTTTGATGCAAAGAACATCCATCAAACGCTCCAGCTTGTGCTCAACATCATCGTGAACGGTGAAGGTACTCTGACGAGAAAATACTCAGTCGACCTTTTGGTTGATTTGTTAAAGAACCCCAAAATAGCTGATTACCTAACAAGGTATGCAGATAATTCACAGCTCTTTTCCTGAATAGCTGCTTTAAAACTCTGCTGAAAGCCTTTGTCCATTTCCAGGTATCCCCACTTCTCGGCATGTGTGTCTCAAGTGTTAGGACTGCTGCATTGGAAAGACCCAGACCCTGCAGCCAAGGTGAGAGACGACAAATATGATAACCCACACCAGCTGTGCTTAACTCTGTAAGTTCCCAGTATTCCCTGAAACCATCACGTGTGACACAGTTTACATCAGACGTGATGCAGCTGACGTCAACACTGACCTTCTTGTGGTAACAGAGACTTAAAAAAATAATAATAAAGCTCCAATCTCCTCAGGCGGACTCTCTTCTAGGCTCTCCTGACTGTTCCCTTTACATGCTGATGATGTGTCTTGTAAATCTGGATCCCTTTCCAGCAGGACGCTCCTCTTTTTCAGACAGTACCTCAGCTGCTCTCTCTCCTGACAGTCAGCTGTCCACCTCTGCATGGCCAGTCGAGCCAGCGCCGGCATTTGAGGCAGAGCTCGGAGCAGAGCGGGCAGCCAGGCTGAGCACGGAGCAGAGGTTGAAGGTCGCAAACTGACATCCACGTCTTCCAGAGAGCCCAGACCTCCTGCTGCAAACAGACTGCACCAACCGTTGTCTCCCACCAAGCTGTTGTAGGACAGATCCAGTGCACGGAGTGAGGAGAGACAGCCCCGTCTGCACACGGCAGCTGCACAGAGGAAGAGGACCCATTGATAACTGATCACTTTATGCCTGTTCACTTTACTTGTTATGATATTTTGATACCACGGTTAGCATTTACAGGATATTGTTTTATACAGGAAAACTGTTACTCAATAAGGCCGATCTACTAGTTGTTTTTCTCTTTCTCTGTGACCCAAGAATTAATGTGTAGGACTCACAGGCTGGTACCAGAAGGTCGAAAACACCACAGAGATGAGACCACTTCCTTACTCCCATCCTCCCTTTTTCTTTATCTCCTGGAAAAGGCTCGTTAAAGGCTAGGTGGTTTGTTTCAGAATTCACTGATGAAAGAACTCTGTATTTTATGTCTAGGAGTGTATTTTGCTGGGATGATCATAAATTATAGCTGAACTGATAAACTACACACAGGATACTTCTTGGCTCACAAGGCAGGAAGACGTTTCCTTATTTGGTCTGTACCGGTTTGAACTGGGAAAGCTGACACACGAACCTTTTTTTTCATCTATATAAACTGCTGTGTATCAAATAAACCTTTGAGTCGATTGGGAAGGCAACCTAAAGCAGTCTCTGTTTTCTTGTTCTCCCAAGCTGCTCCCGAGCTCGTACTAACACGCTGAATGGCATACCTGAGTGTTACTTTAAATAATTAGGAATCTTAGAAGGAAAGGACAGAACTCTGCTTATAGCTCACGCCACGGAGGAAACCCGGGAAGGCAATTTCCTTCAATCTTGGTGTCAGAAGTGGGATGGCTGACAGAAGGTAAATATGCGTCTTTCATATTTATATAAAGACCTATTATACCTCTCTCAGTGATCGATCCATAAAAAAAAACGGGATATGCTGACGAAGTTTCACTTAGTGATCCAGAGAGATACACTGACTGACTTCCTCAGTCCCCGAATAAAGTAAATTAACCCTTGTGTGGTGTTGGTGGACCCGCTAGAGTTGTGGCTTTCCAAATTAACACTATCAAACAATTTTCTTTTATATAAAATGTTATAAATAAATCAGTTATAATCAAGTGGAAAGACACAACACATTTATACGTAAATAATAATAATAATAATAATAATTAATTGTTTAATTTTTCTTTAAAAAAACAAAAAAAACAAAAAAAACAAAAAAAGAAAAAACACGGGTCTCAAGGGTTAAAAGCAGTAAATTAAAAGCAGAAAGACACAGGGAGTTGCCTGTTGTTAAGTGAGAGTTGCTCACACAAACAAAAAATTGCTAGCAATAAATTTAAAGTGACCTCAGCTGTGCCGCAGCGAAAATACTAACCTAAATCCTCCTAGCGTGTAAACCCCTCTGGAAATCACTGAACATGGGTCAGAATTATTCAAAGACCACAGACAGGTCCGATAAAAAAATCTAAAGTACCTGTAAAACCAAAAATTAATAAAATACAAAATAAAGTCTCAAATAACGGCTCAGTATAACTCCCATTTCCGGTTACGTGTAACCTACGTCCGCGAATCGGTGAAGACGTCCATGATCACGTATCCAGAACATGCGGGAGTGCTTATGTGACTGACTTTGTTTACAACTTAAGAAGTTCAATGCATTCTAATTTCTTTTCGGAGCCTTATCCCGAACGATTATCGCC